>NC_045165.1:17798450-17810950 GCF_900700415.2 Clupea harengus
TCAATATCGGACTTCCTCCTCAATAGGATATGCACAATCAATATCCGAATGTCTATTCAATCGCACATGTAGAGTCAATATCCAGATGCCTCTAAAAATCGTCCGTGTAGAATCAATGTCTTAATACCTCTTGTGGAAGGAATGTTTGGAAGTCCATCAGTCCTGGTCTTTAACCCCTGGCCTACAGGTTACTTCCCCACACCGTAACCAGGATGTCTGCTGTGACCTTTCTGTGACCTTTTAATGGCTATACTTTAAGTTCTAAGCAGGTATCCATCACTGTTATCTAGATATGCACGGCTGTTTCAAAAAGATCCAACCCATAAACTCTTTGTTGCAAGTGTGTGTGTGTACATCTGTCTGTGTGTAAACTAATGCCGGTGTGTTTGTGTGTGTGTGTGTGTGTGTGTGTGTGTGGGGGGCTTGGGGCAGTGGACAAACTCAGCTTAAACGGACAGAGACAGTCTGTAAATCAGTTTGTGTGGTCATGTCTTAGACTTTTACCTCAAGCCAGCCCATAAATCAACATTTTGTGTCTGTGTGTCTGTCTCTGTGTGTGTTTGTATGTGTGTGTGTGTCTTTGTGTGTGTGTGTGTCTTTGTGTGTATGCATGCTTGTGTGTACGTTGTGTGTGTGTGTGTGTGTGTGCATACATGCATGTGTGTGGGTGTGTGTGTGAGAGTGCGTATGTGTCCTTATATGTATGTTTTTCTGTGTATGTGTGTGTGTGTGTGTGCTTTTTTCAGTCACTCCTCTGAGAGTTCGGAGACATGAGTGAGTGAGTGTGTGGTGTCTGTTCAACGGCTCCCATGGATGAGTAGTACGTCTAAGATCTGCACTTCAACATCTCGCTGTGGTTGCAGGGAGGACTGGCCAACCTGGCAGGCTGACGAGGATGACAGAGGCAGGGTCAGAGCCTCTGCGTCTGTTTGCCCTATCACTGTAAGTGTGCTTCTCCTCATGTTCCTGTCATTAGAGCACTGTCACAGACATAATATTACTGACATGCTTTAACACACACTGATTTATGTCTGTGCGCACGCGGAGAGTTCCAGTATGAAGTGCGCTAGGGGCTCTTGGTGTGGCTTAGAGTCACGTGTGCAATCTGTACCCACCACAGGAATTGTGTCATGTTCCCAAGTGCGGTCAGGAATCAGATCCAATGGGGCTCAGGACTGTGTAGGTCCCCCAAAATATTCTGAACTTGTTCATGAAACTTGCTGTATATGTTGTCATGTCCATTGCTATACAAGAGTGATCTTACATCTTTGGTGTGTGTTGGTTGCCTGCCTATTCACTGCATCACTCTTTCAAAGCTTACTGTTAACTGGTGTTATTATCATATCACATCATATCAGTAGATCGAACTGGCCAATTCCACATGGCCATCTCATATATGTCCTTAGATTGTCTTGAAACCAAGTGTCACTGACTGAGTGTGGTTGCAGGTCTTCCTAAGTGGTGTCTGGTCTTTATGTGTGTGTGAGGTGTGTGTCCTTTATGTGTGTGTTCTTCATGTGTGCGAGGTGTTTGTTTCTTCTGTGTCATGGGCAGTCTTTGATCTGCTCAGGCCTTCATGTGATATGAGTTAGTCTCAGGAACACACACACACACACACACACACACACACACACACACACACACACACACACACACACACACACACACACACACAGAATGTCTTATGTAAGATTTATCTCAGGCCAGGTCAATAAAACACACAGCCTCTAAACTTAAACACACTCCTACACACCTCCATCCTCTATCATCCAGACGTCTCTCTCTCTCTATCTCTCTCTCTTTCTCTCTCTCTCTCTCGCTCCCTCTCTCTCTCAGATTGAGAAAACAAGAAAAATGAAAAAATGCTTTGTACTTTTGACTGTTCATCTCTGTCACAAATGGCTCCCGAACTCAAACTGGAGTGCTGGAATCCTCCCTTTCCTTTCCTCTTGCCCAGTCCATGTTTCCAGCACTGTGCTCACACATGCTTCTCCCATATGCATCACAGAAGCCCACAAGTCGCTCACTCAGAAGTCCGACCTCTCTGCAATATGGTCAGAATAACCACATCATATTATGAATTACTGAAAGTATTCCATAACAGAGTCTTACTCATACATACTCCTTCAAGTGTTGGTGCACACATACACACACACACACACACACACAAGTGCACATACACACTCACACACATGCGCGCAAATACGCACTCACACACACGCGTGCAAATACACACACACACACACACACGCGCGCAAATACACACGCACATGCACGCCGTTAAAGGCTGAACAAGTATAAACAGATAAGCACAGCCTATCCCTCACAGGTCAGAGATGGATTAAATGGGGAGTAAATGGGATTGGTTTTTTTTTACAATACAAGGCTATGATCAGGGCTGTGTTCAGCACTGCATTCTGTTTGTAATGAGTATGGATTGGTGTGTGTGTGTGTGTGTGTGTGTGTGTGTGTGTGCAAGTGTACTGTACCTGTCCCTATGCATGCTATGTTTAATGTGTTGATCTGACCGATGAAAAGATAGACTGAATGAAAGTGTGTATCCAGAAAGTATGTTGTGTGTATGAGAGAGAGAGAGAGAAAGAGTTTAGTGAGGTGTGTGTGTGTGTGTGTGTGTGTGTGTGTGTGTGTGTGTTTGCGTGTGCATGTCTGTGTGTGTCAATGCATTTTGCAGCCTTTCTCTGGAATCCCTGCCCCAGTTCAAAGGGTGAGAAATTCCTAGACCACAGGTGCTGGAGCAGCAGTGTTTCCCAGGGGGGGATTGTGGGATTGAGGAGGGCTGTCTGGAGGTTGGATTCCACAGTCGCCTGAAGAAGATTCATTTCCCTTGACTAAAAGAGCTTACCTTTAACCTTCTCAATCCAGCGCAGTCACCCATTCTCTTCTCCCAGTCTCCCCCGGTTACACACATGTCACACTCACTAATATGGAGTGAGAATCATAACAATCTTTTTAATTTGATATGAAGTTGCTACTTTGCAGATCGCAATCTAGATTCTAATTCAACATTAGAAGCTTAAATACAATTTTGGAATACAAAATTAGTTTGATCAAACTCAAGATTTCTAACCAATTTTCAGATAATCAAACAAAAACAGACAATGAGACATGGGGCAATGGGACACACAATACATTTGTCATTTGTAGCAAACAATCGCAATACAGTTAGCTTAGACTGGCAGAGGTCTCTCTCTAACCTCAATTAGTCTGAGGTCAAAACTGAGTCATGGTCAGGGTTTGGGAAGATAATATCCGGTTCTTTTCTGGTGAGTGGTGCTTCTTGGGAAGGTATGGGGAATGTCATGTTCATTGTATGCGACAGGTCCAAAGACAAAAACATTTTAGGTCCAGAAATCATAGACGAAAATGTGCGTGCACACCCACCCATACACAAGCACTTACATACATACAGAACTTTGCACGCTTTGACTTAGTAGTTGATTCAGTAATTTGATCCGCCTTGGCTTTTTGTCCTCGTTACGGCGAAATCAATTACAGGGAGCAGAGAGTTTATAAAGGCAAAGCACCTCAGGACACGGTGACCTTTCACCTTTGATCTTTGTGACCTGTATTTCCAGCCTATTTGATCTGTGTGTGTGTGTGTGTGTGTGTGTGTGTCTTTGAGTGTGTCTTTGTGTGTGTGTGTGTGTGTGTGTGTGTGTGTGTGTGTGTGTGTGTGTGTGTGTGTGTGTGTGTGTGTGTGTGTGTGTGTGTGTGTGTGTGTGTGTGTGTGTGTGTGTGTCTTTGTGTGTGTGTGTGTGCTCATACGTGTGCATGCATGGGTTGGCACAGTTTCCTGCAGGAAACCTCTCCAACGTGTCTGAACATGCAGACCAGACACACCAGGTTCACACACACACACACACACACACACACACATACAAACACAGACACTCGCAGACATGCAAATGTTGAACATAACATTACAGCATCACAACAACCAAGGCTTTATGGTCAGTCCTTGTTTTTGCACACATAACTATGACCTGATTTTCTACCTAAGTCCGTGTAACTCACCTGCTTGTTATGACCTGTTTGTTGCGACCACCATCGTTTCCTGTGTTTGCTAGTCTAGTATCCGTTCTGTTTTCTTTGACATCTCCAGGATTGTAAAACAATGTCTATAAACAGCAGAATGTGACCTAAACACACATCATAAAGATTTCTGAGATTTTGTGCCTAAACTAATAACGTTTCTTTTACTTAATGGCGGAGAAACAGGTCTGTCTAGGTAGGCCTTACATTAAATCTGAAATCACTCTAGAGCTATTTCTCGAAAGGTCAGAACCGGTTTGGCTATGGTTTTGTTTTTAATCAGTTGCTTTGGAGAAGATTTCTTCCCCTCATCTTGGCTGACACACCTCGGAGGTGACTCAAGAGTGTGTCAGCTGCAGGAGGGATGCATTGTGTGTGTGTGTGTTCATTTGAATGTCTGGCTGTGTGTGTGTGTGTGTGTGTGTGTGTGTGTGTGTGTGTGTGTGTGCATTTTAATGTCTGTGTGTGTGTGTGTGTGTGTGTGTGCATTTTAATGTCTGTCTGTCTGTGTGTGTGTGTGTGTGTGTGTGTGTGTGTGTGTGTGTGTGTGTGTGTGTGTGTGTGTGTGTGTGTGTGGATTTAATGCATTTTGAATGTGTGTGTGTGTGTGTGTGTGTGTGTGTGTGTGTGTGTGTCTGTGTGTGTGTGTGTGTGTGTAGTGGAATAAAATCAATGTGCAATGTACACCGGTTAACACATGCTATAGTTTAATGGCTGTCTCTATTAGAATTCTATTGCCATTTACATGATGTATGAATTCTGAGTGAGTTGTGTGTGTGTGTATTTCTGGCTGCTTATCTGTGTCCTTGACAGAGAGTGAAATCCTCCTCCTTGAGACCTGTAAAATTGCTGATGCTTGAATCTAAAGAATTCAGGGTTCAGACAGGATATCCTGTGATCGACTGGTTGATCTATTGTCCTTCTCCACTTGCATTCTGGTCTGACTGGAGTCTCTGTCTGGTGTGTTCCTGTGCGGTCTGTGATATGCTGCCTTCCTGTTTGTAATATGTTTCTAGTCTGCTCCTGGTCTGTCTCCAGCAGTCTGTTTCTAGTCAATTTACGGTGCATGCAAGTTTGGTTTCTTCAGATGGAAATCCCCTCTCCGTGTCCCAAGAAAAATCCACAACGTAGGCAATGCTTTTCCACGAACACACACACACTCACACTCACACACACACACACACACACACACACACACACTCACACTCACACACACACACACACACACACTCACACTCACACTCACACTCACACTTACACACACACACACACACATACACACACTTCTGAGAATCCCATCTTTCACCAGGATTTGGACAAGCTCATCTTCAGTGATCATGTCGTGTGAAGGATGACTAAGATCTGAGAGAGAGTAAGAATCTAGAAAACATCCCTGCACCAGCATTAGATTCCCAGATATTCACCCACACACAGGCTGTTTGTCTATAGGAGTGGATCAATGTAGAGCAGTGTTTCTCAAACTTTTTCAGACCAAGGACCACTTAGCCAATAAAAAAAAACTCGCGGACCATCTAACTGAATAGTATATCCCCGGAACAACAGGCCTTCTACCCAGACCTGGCACCAGACAATTGTTAGCGGCACATGATTTTCGAGGGTGGGCACTCCTTTTTTACATACCGGTAGGCTAGTTATAGATGATGCGCTAGGCAAAGCATCTCGAACCCTGCTCCATGCGTGACTTGGTTATGTTACAAACTATAGTTCGCTCACAGCCTCATACTCCCATCACACACTCAGACACACCAATGTATCACACAACACAACCAATGCGCTTACCGACCACGCAAATGCAGTAATTCCCTACCAACAGTAGGCTAGCCGACTGGCATTAATAAAGCCATCCTAGTAGTCAATTTTTCATAATTAAGAGTTGTCATTATCCAACGTCACACAACACATAATATAGTTATCATCTTGCTGTCTCCGCAGTGGGAGAAAAAAAACGCTGTTTGAATGCAGCTCCGCGGCGGGATGATGCCCACTGCAGCTGAATCATCTCGCCGTTGCACCGTCTCCTTGTCTGTCAGAGGCTTTCTCATTTAATTTTCTCTTAAACCACCAATCCATGCCCTTGTTAATAGGTTAGGCAACTCTTTAATATATTAGGCTACTACTGACTGTGTTCTCTTCGTTCTGAGTTGTATGTTAGAAATGTCGCAATAATTTACTTTTTGCCATCGCGGACCATTACGGGGCATTGGCGGACCACCAGTGGTCCGCGGACCACACTTTGAGAACGACTGATGTAGAGTTATGTGTGTTTGTGTGCATGTCTAGAGGAAATATGCCTGTATATAATAGTGTGTGTCATGAGTTTGTGTAAGAATGTGTGTATGTACACAGCATGCGTGCATTGGTGTGTGTGTGTGTGTTATTGTGGGTCATTTTCAGACCCTGAAGAGATTTACTGCTTAATGTCTGGGACACACACTGTTTGGGTCAGTGATCGCCTAAGCTGTGCAGTTGCCATGGAGATCATCCCTTTTTTCAGCAGGGCCTGACCCTGCCTTGATTGGGTTTGGTTTGGTCCCCGCCAGTAGTTTCAGATTTTTTGGTCTCCTTCATCTGCTCCCTCCAAAAAGCATATTTCACAAACCCACCCACTCCCACTTCCTGTTTATGTGCCACACACATATACAAACACACGCACTCCTCTCTATTTTTATCCCCTACGCCCTATTTTCAATCTCTTTTTCGTTAAATCTAGCTTTTAGCTACATTTAGCTAAATCTAACTTCAATCAAAAGTAAAACCTAACAATCATAATGACTAGTTTCCGCTGCTGACCCGGACTCCCCTGCCCAGACTGTGTGGATGAGTAAGGCAGCAACTCGCCGTGGTTGACTTGAGCTCTCTTCCCACTGGTCCGCGAGCAATGGCGCCTGCTCCCTGGCCGTGACTAGGCATTATGGCCGCTCCTGCTGCGGAATGCACCCCCACCCCGCCTCAGGGACAACACCCCAGCCCAGTGTGACTCAGGCTGGCCCCAGAGCAGAGCAGAGGACGTGGACACCTGCCAGCAGATGGCATGGGGCACTGTGACAAAAACAGGTCACAGATCAGCTAAGAAATACTTCAGTTAGCTTACTGTACTAAGCTTTACTGTACTTGTCTTAATAAAGGAAGGACTGAAGGCTAATGGGATTCAGAGGCTAATGCAGTGTTGTGAGGAATAGAAGGATCTATGACATTTTGTCTTCAGAAGCTTAATTGAACTACCTCTTTCTGTGTGTGATTTGATTTCTTAAACTTCATGAAGAATCAGAGAACTGAGGGGAGTACCTTTGTGGGAAACCTGTTGCCATGGTAAAAATAATTACACAAATCCATTTAAATTTAGTTATGAGTCTCACTTGAAGAGACACTTCACTTTCAAATTTTCAAACACTTCAAACTTTCATAGCTGTTAGCTATGCCAGGGGTTACAGATGCATACTAATTCATTTCCATGTGATGTGTACAGCACATGTACGCATACTACATACAAATAGAGACAATGCTTGTTCATTTTCATCACATTGTTCTTCACAGTAATAATACCTTGTAAATGATTACATTTGTTGTGTGTTTTACCAATCCCTTATGTCTTAATGACCTGTAGTTTTGGTTTGAAAGTGTGCCAGAACAGATCCAGGTCCAGTCTGGTGAAGGAGCTCCTCCACGCCCTAACTCTGCCATGTTCATGGATGGAACCTCACTGCAGTCAGCACAGCTTAGAGCTGGAAATGAAAGATGGCCATATGTCTTGTTATTGCCGTCACATTTGATTTAAAAGTCATGGAAGATAGCACAAAGAACCGGATTAGTGGTTCTATGAGATGGATCCAAACTCGTATATCATGCCGGGAAAGCAGGGAATGCTGGGACTGACCCTTAAGAATGCTTAAGAGTTCGCCAGGACTGGGGTTATGTAACCGTGACAACCATGGATGTCTGCGTCTTTTCCTCCCTATAGGGCTAGGAGAGAGCCTGTCATGTCTCTGATGCCTGTGTGGCTTTCCTCACAGTGGGAGTCTGGAGAAAGAGAGAGAAAAAGAGAACGAATGAGGGAGAGACAGCAGAACACACACACGCACGCACACACAAACACACACACACACACACAAACACACACACACACACACACATGCGCACACACACACACACATGCGCACACACACACACACACACACACGCACACACAAACACGCACACACATGCACACACGCACACACACACACACAGAGAAACAGTGTGCACACACAACAGTCCTAGGAGCAACATACATTTCCAGAAATAAAGATCTGCCCCCCCCCCACCTCTCTCTCTACCTTCTCCACCTTCCTCTCTTCTCTTCCTACCTCACTTCATTTCTTCACCTTTCTCCTTACTTCACCTCCACTTCCTCTCTCTGTCTTTCCCTCCCCTCCTATATCTTTTTAACCTTTCCCCCATCTCTGTCGCTCTGTCTGTCTCTCACCCTCTCCCTCCCTCTCCTCCCCCATCCTAGTTCCACTCTTTTAGAACAGCGTGAGGAATGTGCAGATGAAGTGAGATGATGTCAGCTGGGGCTGGAGGGATCACAGAGGGGCTTTGGGCGCTGATGGCTGCCCAAACCTCTCAGGGGCATCTGGCCTGCTTTGCACTTACCGCAGAACCCCCCCAAAGCCCTGACGCTCAGATTCACAGCGCCGGGCTTACAGACAGACACAGACCCACCCAGCAGCTGGGGGGGGGGGGGGGGGGTGGGAGCAAGGAGGAGTGTGCCAGGACCGCACTAATGGACAGAGAGATGGAGGAGGAGGAGGAGGAGGAGGAGGAGGAAGAGGAGAGGAAGAAAGTGTCAGAGAAAGACAGTGAGACTGGCAGATTGAGACATGAATATGAAAATGCCCCTTCCAGTTGCAAATCATCTAAGTAACAAAAACAAATGAGGAAAAGTAAGAAAGAGAGAGAGAGAGCATAAAAACAGAGAGATGGCTTCAGGAATTACTGAGGATTGAACAACAGAGGGAGAGAGCCAAACCAATAACAACAAAAAAGAAGCAGAGAGAGAGAGAGAACAGAAAAGTCTACACTAAGCCTCAGCTTTGGCTCTCTTTCTCTCAGAGCATGATGGGAAGAGTGTGTGGAGAAGGAGGAGGAAGAGGAGTGGTTGGAGGGACGGGACGGGACTTCTGGCTGCGGCCTCTGGCACCAGGTCCTCTGTCCTGCCAAACTAAACACCAGAGCAGAGCAGCTGTACCACAGAGAGCCCCGCTCCACAAAGCCACGGCTCCCAGCCATCACACTCACTCCCAACACACACCGACTGTACTCTATAAAGAGGCCTAAACGGGTGGCATAAACCCCTTTACAAGAACAGCATGTGAACTTAACGTGTTTTTTCATTGGGGGATAATGTGAAGGAATGCCAAGCAATTGATGGTGAGACTCGGAGCCACAGAAATATACTAATCTCTTAAACTCGTTCTGGTATATCTGGATGGAGTATGAAAGCTCTTTTGATAAACCATAAACACAATTTAATGTGTTTTTTGGACACTGATAATGCAAACGGCACAGACACTGACTGGAATGGATAAAAACGTGTCCCTTTTTGCCAATATGAGTCAGTTCAAAGGCAGCCTGATAAATCCAAACATTTGTGAAATTCTGAAGATACGCACGCTAGATACTTTTGCTTCATTATTTCATTAGTGCATAGAGGAAATGGTCTTTGTAGTTAACAGGATTCCATAACTAAGTTCAGTATGAATCATCTCAAAGCTAATGGAAGATTATTCACAGAATATGGATTCCATATTTGCCTGCTGGCTTCAAAGGGTACTGTAAGCAACATGTATGCGTTCAATTTAAGACCACATATTGATGCACTTAAGTACTGTTTGTTTTTACATACTGACTCTTCATATTTTAGTTCTGTGCTTTAGTTGAAAATGAAGTGCTTATACTCGAGTACTTCGTTCGAGTTCAATTCAAGACGTGTAATGAAAACAAGCTTTGTCCAGCAAACTGAGTAGAATCTGAGGTGTATTGTGAAGTTAGAGCTGAGGTCATCGTGAGGCAAGACAAATATATACGCGTCCATCTCAATACAGGCTTTAAACAAGGAGGCATCTGTGTTGCATTGAGCTGCTGGTGCGAGAGCCCATAATTGTATGTCTCCTGAGCCTGTGGAAGCGGGCCCAGTGAGGTCATCACATGCACGCACCACACACCACACATACACGCATACACACAATCACACACACGTGCACACACCCACTCACATCCATACACAAACGAATGCACACCTACAATCACACATGCGCGCATACACACACGCTAACACACATACAAACACATATACATGTGCACTCACCCACGCACGCACGCACGCACACACATGTCACACACATGTCACACACATGCAAATACACATATCACACAGAACCACACGCCCGTTCACAAACACACACCCACATGCATATCTTTGGGACACACACACACATTCACCTGCATCCTGTTTACACGACCCTTTGCATGCTGTTACTGACACGCTGTTTGTGGCTGCTCTGTAGTAGTTGCTTTGAAGGGTGAAAATCTCTCTTTACACGTCTTACATAATGAAATACAGATGCATGAACACACACACACACACACACAAAGCAGGCACCTGAACACATCTACCTTCTTAGTTGTTTTTCTTTCTCTCTCTCTCTCTCTCTCTCTCTCTCCCACCCCTTCCCCTACCCCTGGGTTTGACAGCATTATCCCAAACTCCCATAAAGCCTGGCCTCTCAGAACTTCAGCCTGTTTTATTCCTGCTGTATTTGTGTTGCGCCTCTTCCCAATTCCTCGTCACACTGTCTCAGCCTAAATCCCAGCCCCTGAAGCTGCCAGCTGCCCAAGCCTCCCACATTTTGTTTTCGTAAAGAATGAACGGATGTGTTTCTTTCTCTCGGTTCATTTCTTGGTCCTTCTCTCCGTCAGGCTCTTGAGAGGCATTGTTCTGTTCTTGCGAATGTTCTGCACTAGAGAGGACAGGAGAGGAAAGAGAGGGGAGGAGGAGGAGGTGGTGGAGCAGGGTTCTCAGGTTCTGGAGTTCACAGCGGGTGGAACATCTGGTACAGTTTAGAGAGCGGCGATCGGGTCTCACACTGTTCCAATGACAGAGCAAACCACAGAACACCTCCTACGGTACGGAGACAGGGAGAGGGGAGAAGGCAGTGAAAGAACCAACAACAGAACAGAAGAAGAAATGGGGAAAGGGGAATACAGTGAGAGAGGCGCAGATCAAAGAATGAAAGAAAGATCAAAAGAAAGAAAGATTTCTGTGAGTGGTGTGGTTGTAAAGATTAGATAACTACTCAAACCAGGCCTTAAGACATGGAGAGACAGTAAGACAGAGAGGGAGAGAGAGAGAGGGAAAGGAAACAGAGAAAGGGAGACAGACCAGACCCCGTGTCTTGACAGCACTTCCTGTTCAGTGTCCACCTCAGTTGAACTCAGCCGACCAATCAGGGTCACAGCTGCCTCCACACTTCCTATTTCACTTCCTGGCCTGGTCTCCCTGACTCTTCCAGGCAGTCGCCACGGCGATGAGACGAAACTGCCATGGGCAGACGGGTTTTTGTTGTGGCAGCCGAGAGCAACTTGTTGAGCTATCAGGGGTCTTGGGCTGGCGCCCTTGAGAAGACTCCGAACAAGAGTGGAAACACCCAGTGTGTCTGCAGCTGGATAACAGAATGGGTCTGCTAATGATAAGCTGATTGATAGGGAAGTGTGTTTAAGTGTGTGTGTGTGTGTGTGTGTGTATGTGTTTCTAAGAGAGAGTAGTACAGATAGAGGCCATCTGCGTACCTGTTTTTGTGTATCGTGTATGTGTTTGTTAATGTGTTAATCAAAGTATTTCTTTGTGTTTTGAAGAGCAAGACAAATAGAGAAAATGTTTTATGGATGTATAGTCTTAATACATCTAAGTGATACTCACTCTTTCCCTATTGATTAATCACCCTAATTATTAGGTTTTAATAACTACTTGTTGTTATTACCTCTTTATAACACCCATATTACCAAACATTTAACATGTGCATAGGACACATAACTGGATGACTGGATAACCTGTTCGATTTGGCAGTAAAAATTGAGAATGGCTGGGAGTGATATTTTCATTACAAAACATTCAACACCTGAATTAGTTATGAATGTGTCAAGTTCACCTCATACATTAAAATCCTCTCCAGCAACAGATTAAATTCATTTTCATGACATTTTAGTGAGGTTTTATTCACTTGCATGTGACATGATTAGAAGTATTCCTTCACTACAGAGTGTTACTGAATTTTTACATTTTGTCAGGCAGTTCATTTCACATAATCTTGTTATATACATAGCGTGCGCCTTATCCTGAAAAACACTTCACAGCCTATTTTAAACCTCATGCATTTTTAGTTGTCATA
>NC_045165.1:17820950-17843450 GCF_900700415.2 Clupea harengus
GCCTACAAATGCAAAGTATACAAATGTGTGATGAGATATATGATGACATTTTAAATCATTGACTTATGATGAAATGGAGTGATGCTCAGTAATGATCTCTGTTCCGAAAATCCATGTGAAGCTCAGTGATGATTTTGAGGTTATCCATTGAAATTGATAATTGACGAATTAAGAAAGATGATTTGTGATTTTGATTGTGATTTTGAATTATCCATTGAAACGGATAAAAGGAGGGACTGATGGAGATCATTTCCAAGCACTGTTAATGACTTAAGAATATATGAATCAAGTGCCTTGCATTAATATATTCCTTGTATGAATCATGTGCTTATGAAAGCAGGAACATGGCTTTTTTGTGTTTCTGTGTGTGTGTGTGTAACTTAGATTATTAGGTGCTACTTAGTCTGCATATGTACAAGAGCATGTTTAGACCAGAGGTGATAAGAAGGGTCGAACTGTGCTTCTTCAGACCTTGTGCAAAACTTCCATCCTTGCCTCGGACGTCAGAAATCCACCGCGTGGTTATCCCTGCTGAACGCTAAACTTCTGTCTATATAAACATTGTGCGATGTGTTTAATATTGCTTCACTTTCAGCCTTGTGCTGGGAGTGAGCCCGATTGCAATTGTTGTTTGTCTAATAAATATACTTATATGCAGAATTTTCACTTAACTGTGTTCATTCACTCTTTCTCCTGATTCTCACTCTCTCTCTCTCTCTCTCTCTCTCTCTCTCTCTCTCTCTCTCTCTCTCACAGACACTCACACACTCGAACCACATAAACACAACAGCCAACAGGATGGACTCCTGGGAAGCACTCAGATCTTGTCTCTCACAGAGCAGAACACACACACACACACACACACACACACAGACACACATAGACATGCACAGACACACACAGACACACAGACACACACATACACATGCACAGACACACACGTATTCACCATCTACACCAAAATGACACAAATTAGTCACACTGTCACATATCCAAACATGTGTGACATCCAATCATACACAGATGGGTATCATGACATATAGACATAAACCTAAATTATGTCAAAGGATATTCAACAATGAAACGTATGCATATCACACACACATACGTACATCCATGGATATGTGCAAATTAGTGCTGTCAGTTTAACGCGTTATTAACGGCGTTAACGCAAACCCATTTTAACGCCCTTAATTTTTTTAACGCGAGTTTTTTTTTTTTTTTTTTTCTTTTTAGATTAACATTCTTTTTGGCCTCGTAAACTGTGTAGTCGGCTAACGTTACGGTTTGAGTGAATGGTGAGCGCAATACGGCGAAATGGATGATAAAAAGCTTCTGAATGGAAAGTTTACTTTTAAAAGTTGTGTTGTGCAAAAGAAGCAAGCTTCACTGTTGTCTGAAAATGTCAACAGGCAGCTGGCTGAAAGCAAAGAAGTAGAAGGCTTACCTTTTATTGGTAACCTAACTGTTACGGTTTATTGTTTCTGAAATAAGAGGCCTGACTGCTATGTTCCCAGCAAACTTGAAAAAAAGAAAATATCAAGCCATGGTTTAACTGCACTATAGGCTGAGTCCTTGTTTACCTGAAATGTGCACTTTATAATTGTATTTTGTACCGCCCTGTTTGGCAATGTTGGTTTTCAATAAAATAAAACATTTGCATAAAGCAAGCCAATCCACTTTTCCATGTTGATAATGGCATTAAAATAAAAATAAAATGATGGAAAAAATAAATAAACGAAGGGACATTTATAGTAGTCACAAATTTGCGATTAATCGCGATTCATTTTGAGTTAACTATGACATAAATGCGATTAATCGCGATTAAATATTTTAATTGTTTGACAGCACTAGTGCAAATACATGATTAGAATGAGAAGAAAGGACACACACATGCCCTGTGTGTGCGTGTGTGTAAATTGGTGTGTGTGCATCTATGTGTGTGTGAAAGAGTACATGTGTGTATGGTATTCTTGTTAGAGATGACGCACTCCTACAGGAATCCAGGTCACATGGCACCTAGCACCTGCAGGGAAAATGAGAGGGAGGGAGAGTGAGAGAGAGAGAGAGAGAGAGAATGAGAGAAAAAGAAGAAGAAGAAGAGGGAAAGAGAAACACTTGCTGCTAGGAGATTAACTGTAAAACATGCATCCTGTAATTTTAGATGTGAGGTGTGATAAGTGGATAAGTGATAACTGTCGCACAGACTCTCCCTCTCTCTCTCACACACACACACACACACACACACACACACACACACATACTACCATAAGGTATATTCTTCCTCCTCCTATGCTTGAGCTGTCTGATTTGTGAACCTTGTGTGTCTCCAGCCTCCTTCATGACATCAGTCCAGCATCTTTGATTCAGCAACCTGAGTCAATGTGTTCATCACACTTCCTTTATAATGTAGCATCCATTCAAGAACAGCATGTAATACTATGAGTACCAGCACCTTAGCATCTAGAGTTCTCTACACAGCTAGCTATATTAGCTCACCATTTGTTTGTATGTATGTTCATGTAGGGCTTACTACTCTTGACCTACAGGAATGAAGGAGAACAGCAATGACAGAGCACTGTCTTGTTCACATCTGTCAGGATGAATTTGCTATTAGTGTCCCATTTATCTGTGGAAGAGAGCTGAAGAGAGGAGCAGGTGTGGTCAAATTTGGTTAGTGCTGGAATTTTGTGTAGTCCCTCCTCTCCTGGACTTTGGACTGAATGCCGAAACCCAAACAGTGACGCTGCATAGCCAAATATTTACCTAAAACCCCACACTGATTTCCCCCCTCTTCGTCATAACAACCCCCGGTCCACCAAAAATAACCCCCTGTCGCAGTTTGCCTCCACCCCACCCCACACACATAGACAATCTTACCCCCTTTCTGTCTCTATGTGTTGCTGTTGCTGTCTGTGTGGATGGTGATGGGGGTGAATGAGGACGTGTCCTGATATGTGTGTCCCATGCCCACCACACACCACACTTTTCTTCACAGCTTTTGAAGCTTCTCAGATAAAACGCACGTGCACAATTGCCATTAAGTACTGTTCATTTTCATAACATTGTATTATGTTTGAAATATATTAGTGCAAGCTGAGTTGCTTCAAGGGAAAGCTTAACATGTGATACAGAAGATCACACCCAATACCCGGGAAAATATAAAATAGACATGTTTAATTCTGAATACACAGCAAAGCCTAATGAGAAATAATAAATAATACTTAAATGGTAGAGGAAATATAAAAAACTTGTATATATAACTATAAATATACAAATCTGTCAGTCTCTATTAAAGGAGGTCACCACTGAGCAGTCTCTATCAAAGGGGGTCACCACTGAGCAGTCTCTATCAAAGGGGGTCACCACTGAGAAGTCTCTATTAAAGGAGGTCACCACTGAGCAGTCTCTATCAAAGTTAGACCAGCCATCTTTGAAATATGAAAATGACAAATGGTATATTATTGAGAGCATAACAGTTATTTCGTAATATCAGTTATTACTTGGGTGTCATTAGGCCTGGGCGTTTGGGGCTAAACCCTGAATGTTCTATGACTAGCCCCGGATCTCCAAATTTTAATTTTAATAAAAATGTTAAAAGCCCTGGATCTATTAATCTGTCATTCGAATCATGCATTAAAGCATTATCATATAATTTTTTCAAAAACGCAAGTACGTATTGGGTCATCTCTGTGTCATTCAAGTAGCAGATTTACGTCACACTACTTGGCAGGTGTGCATTTTGTGTGAGCACGAGAGAGAGAGCGTATGCACTGGTTACAGGGCTTGTCATTGTTGGCATCTGGTCGTAGCTGGCTAGCTAATTCAGTAAGGCAAGACTTTAAGGCCATGGATATGAGAAGCTTTTTCAAAAAGAAAAAGGATGAACACAACGAGGCACAGGTGAGGCTAGAATAGGTGGAGGAAGAGTTATAACTTGTTGCTAACCATTTGGGTAAGAGCAAGGTGAGGATACAATTATGAGATCCGTTTAGACTCAACTTTAATACCTCCCAGTTTTAAACTGATCTCCAGACAGCACTCTTTAAAGTCCTACCTAAACTTCAGTTTACCAAAGGCTGACATTGTTTTCTGATATTCAGACAGTATGATGCTCACTTGAAATGTAATTTCTGTCTATAAAAACCTCGTAAATGTTTTCGATGTGTAACCTGTGGCAATGTCCCGTGTCAGTGTTACATCCCATAAAAGTGTTGTCATGGAGACAAGCAGTGTGGTATTGGATCCCATAATGTTCATGTGAGTCAAGCAGACTCCAGACAGATGGGCCCTGCATGCCATGGGCTGTCTTTAGGCCTACTGTTTCTGTCTCAAACTGCATGGAAATGGTATATTTAGCTGCCATAATTAAAATAAATGTCCCCAGGGGAGAATACCTCCGGACCCCCTAATAGGTCGGAATGTTTTCAACTTCTAGCCACACCCCTGCCAGTGATGCTGCTCCGTAGCGCTAGCGTGCGTGCGTGCGTGCGTGCGTGCGTGCGTGCGTGCGTGCGTGCGTGCGTGCGTGCGTGCGTGCGTGCGTGCGTGTGTGGTAATTTTGCTACCGTCCATTGAAGGATGAGGAATATGCTGCTGAAAGGTTGATGTTTCTGGGAGAGAGGAAAAGAGCTGATTCGGCAAACCAAAAGGCCAGACTTCCAGCCTCTGATGGCCTTCACCTGTAGTCACAACATGGAAGAGGAAACCGAACTGTGTGTGTGTGTGTGTGTGTGTGTGTGTGTGTGTGTGTGTGTGTGTGTGTGTGTGTGTGTGTGTGTGTGTGTGTGTGTGTGTGTGTGTGCGTGCATCCGTGGGCATGTGCATGTATGTGTGTTCTTGTGTCTGTTTTAAGAGTGTCCCATTTTTTAGGATTGTACATGTATATTATGTGTTCATTTGAGGAGAGGTTTAAGTGAATAGCACAATGATCCCTTTAAAATGCTCACTCTGATACATCTTATGTTAGTTTAGAACATATTTCAAGCATGAGGAAATGTACAAAAACATTGGTTACAATGAAAATGTTTTGTCTTTTAAGAACAAGAATTGGGCATCTTCCAAGTAGCATGGCACATTTAACTGTCCTCCATTTGGAGGACACTATTAATCTTCCAAGGTCTTATATTATAATCTCTCTAGCTGATAGCAGGGGATTCCAATCTAAGGTCTAGTGTGCTTTCACAATATCCAAAACTAAAACATTGACTTAAGAGATGTCAAACTCTCAGAACATATGCACAACCCCCAGACCTGCAAGTGTAACATAACTAACAATCTGGGTCTCATGAACTCCTCTATCAAATGGTCTGCTGATGTTGAGTCTTCTAAAAAGTAATTTCACTTCCCCTGAACTCAATGACCCAGTCACACAAACATGAATGGACACACAGACAAAACAACAACAAAAACATCCTCGACAAGCATTAAACAATACAAACCTACACACACACACACACACACACACACAAACACACACACACACACACATACTCCAGACTGGGACAGGCATGCTAGCTTCCCCTGTCTCTGTCCTGCGGAGAGTAACCATGTCGGAGTCTTTTATTAAAAACTCGCTCAGTGCCACACACACACACACACACATGCACACACAGACACAGACACACACACACGCACACACGCACGCACGCACGCACACACACACACACACGCACACACACACACAGACATCTGTAGTCAGACCCAGACAGGAAGTTTCAATTTTAATAAAGTTGCTTGATTAAGTAGTGTAACCACAATCGTGCATGTGTGTGTGTGTGTGTGCATGTGTGTGTGTCTCTGTGTGTGTGTGCCTGAGTATGCGTGTGTTCTCACTTGTACCATCTGCTGTGGTTTGGTTGGATCTGGTAGTGTAGCGGAAGCCTGTGGACTAGTGTGTGTGTGTGTGTTCCTAAGTTTGTAACTGTGCTTTATTTAGCACTAAACATCTCTCTCAGTAGGCATGCTGGTGGTTATGTCTGGAGAGGATTGCCACAGTTTGGCATTGGTGCCTCACCACTGATGCCCACTAGGTAACCTTGCCAGGCACTACGCCAGGCCTCCAATGCCCAGGCTATGACAACAACAAACATGATTTTGCCAGTGCTAGCATGTCATGTGACCACGTGGATAGAACTAGGTTAGCTAGAGAAGTTTTAGATGAAGCATTCACACTCAGTCAAAGACACACTTTATTTCACACAAGGTATCCGCTGCACGCTAGTGAGTAGGGAGCAAGTACACACTCTTCATGGCTCGTGTAATTAATTCTGGAAACACGACACAGGCTGAGGCTGGCCTCTGTTGTCTTTGACTCACTGATTAGTTGGTCATTGTTTTCAGTTTGGCCTCTCTTTTCCTATAACAGTGGTCAGTAAAAATTCTTCACATGCCTCCCTCTCTCTCTTTCTCTTTCCTTCTTTCTTTCTTTCTTTCTCTCGTTCTCTCTGTGAGTGTTTGTCCTGTTCACATGATGAGGGGTTATGTAACCCATTGCGGGTAGCAATTTCACAAATGAGAATCCTCACTGTTAGCATCCTGCCCTCTGAAGCTGCCTCCTGTGAAATCATGGTGAAGGAAAATGCAAATGGAAAAATGTTTTACCAGTCACATCCAACAAAATGGAGCACAAACCTACAACCTAAACAGCTAATCACGCTAGATGGAAGAAAAACAAGGAGCTTCACTGCCAGTTTTGGGAAGAAAAAGCTAGGAAGGAAATGTGGTTCACAGTAATTATTTAAAACAAAATGACAGGTTGAACAGAGACCTGAAAAAAAAATCAAGCTCAGATTTTTGTGTTTGTTTTGTCTGGTATTACCGGTACAACTGCACTGTAATGTTGCTCTATGCTGGGAGACGGCTAAGGTCACAATGCCAGGCCTGTCATGGGTACTGGGTACCTGTGCCAGGCATGACAGCTGGTGCATTGGTCAAATGCTCGTTGCTATGGAAATGCCAGTCTTGCCCTCGAGGGATATTAATTTAACAGTGGGGAGACATTGCCGAAGTAAACAAGGTAAACAAAACAAAATATCGATCGTGGCAGATATGTATAGTCAGATATGTCATAAGGGAGCTATTTCCATGTCCAGAAAAAATAGATCCTGAAAGATATCTTATCTGTACTTGTATAGACAGACAGACATATATACATACCAGCAGACAGACATGCTCATACACACACGCTTGCTTTCAGTGTTATATCCCCCTCTGGAGATTTGTGTGACAAGAGAATAACAGAACAAAGAGAATGTTTGAAAAGGCAATAGGGGTGTGCATAATATGTATTCTAAAGAGAGGGCACACACTCACGCACACTCTCTCTGTACCCTGCTCTCTCTCTCTTTCTCCCTTTCTTTGTCTTTCACACACAGAGACACACACACACACACACACACACACTTCACACTCTCTCTGATCACTCTGTCCTGTGTTTTTGAAGTGGCATTATGCATTCCGTTCACTGCCCACCTCCTGATGCCAGCAGCCTAGTACCAGCCTGTGTGCCTCCTTATTCTTCTCAGTCGGGGTCTGGCACATCAGGACCTTCCAGAACTCTCCGGGTGACACATCAATCCTGTTGAGCTTGGAGAGCTACAGTTCAGGCATTGTGATGGGTCGAGTTCAAAAGCCCTCTATGTTGATTTGTTCCTTCTCTCCTTCCTCTCTCTCCTCCTCCTCCTCTCCATCTCTCTGTCTCTCCATCTCTTGATCTGCCTCCCTGTACGTTTCTGTCTTTTTGTCCTTTCCCAGGCATGACTCACCAAAACTCAAACTCAACCTTAACTTTGACACTCTTTCTGACTTCATTTTGAAAGCATAATCTTACTTGAATGAAAAGTTTTTTAAAGAAAAGTGCACTCACTTGTCGTGTATCAAAAAAAGTTTTTCTGGAGAACCCCATAAGTGGGTTCATTTCATGTGTATATTTTCTGACGCTGAGAGCAACAATATCAGTTTGATGTGTGTGCTCGATCATCCTTATGCCTTCACTCGGTAGAGGAGGAACTGAGAGGGAGGAGGACGGGGGGAAAGCCACAGCAGTGTGATGGAGTGTCAGAATGCCAGGGGGAAAATGGGCTTGGCAGAGGCAATAAAATCAATGAGCCTTCTCTCCCTCTTTCCCTCCGCCTCACCCCTCTCTCTGCAGTCATTCTTTATCTCCCCATTTTTTCCTCTCTTTCTCTTCAATTATCCTCTTTTAATCCCTTCATCTCTCTCTCAGTCCCTCTCTGTCTAGTAGTAATAGAAATCTCTTCCTCTGTCTTTAAGTCTCGTTCTCTCCCACTCACTTTCCATTATTTAGCCAGACAAGATTATGGAGCTGCTTATCCATCCATCAGCATCCCATAGTATTATCATTAGGGAGCTTGTCTGGCCTGACACCCACCCCCAGCCA
The DNA here is from genome assembly GCF_900700415.2 of Clupea harengus. NCBI lineage: Eukaryota > Metazoa > Chordata > Actinopteri > Clupeiformes > Clupeidae > Clupea > Clupea harengus. Next base: position 17,829,352 of record NC_045165.1, read on the forward strand.
TAGATCGCTGCAGGCTGAACTAAATTTAAAACTAAATTCTGCTTGTCCTTACAAACCCCCAAATGTCCCTCAGGCAATCAGGAAATTCAAACACAGAGTATTTTGCGAGAAAGAGGGATGAGAGTGGGGGGAGAGAAAGAGAGAGAGATGGGTAGAGACCAACAAAACTGTTGACTCATTCCGTAGTGCTTGGATTTACATATTTAGTTTTAAAATATGCACTTTGCTTTGGTACAGATCCATTATTTGGCCCAGAGCTAATTCTTCTCCCTACCCAGTGAGGTTCATCTAAATATGACTGCTGAGGCTGGGGAGCTAGCCCTCATAAACATGGAGGTCACGCTGCACTCAGTCAGTCAGTCTTTAACCCTTATGTGGAGATGACAAGCTTGAACAGTATGGAGTCTGAGATATATGTGCTTGATCTGAGGCTGAGAAACAAGACCAGTAAAGAATTTGACTTTAGTGGCCACTAAAGGATAAAGAACTTTCTCTCTGTCCATCTTTTCATGTCTTTCTTTTTTACTTCACTTGCTTTGCAACCAACAACATTCTTCTCTTTCTCTCATGCCTAGCAGGAAGAATGCGATAATAAGTAACCCACGTAAATGACTCAGTCTTTAAAGAAATCAATTGAGATTCCTGCATTCCGTCTGATCAGCCAAGAGAGAGAGGATGAGAGAGAGAGAGAGAGAGAGAGAGACAAACAGAGAGAGACAGAGAGAGAGAGAGAGAGAGGATGATAGAGAGAGAGAAACAGAGCGAGACAGAGATGGTGGCCTGTTGAAGGCTCACTGTGGTGACCCTTCCTCACCTGTGCTTGCTCTGTTTATTTATCATCAATCTCCTCCTCCATGTGTTTCTCAAAAGGAAGAGCAAGCTGCCCACAGACGGACACATACTGAGTGAATGGACCTTACCTGTCCTGTAAGTAACTTTGGATAAGTGTCTACCAAATGAATAGATGTCAAATGTAAATGCTCCTTCCCAGTCCTCATCCTTCTTTCCTTACCTCCATTGCATGGACAAACACAGTAGACGTATCTTACAGTTTTAGTGTCATTGACATACCATTGGACTAAACTTTGAGAAAAAGAAAAGAGATTCAACCACAGTAACGCCTGGCAGAGAATTTCTGATGATAATGCTCCCTAAAATCACCGCAAAACCCACACAAACACACACACACACACAAGTGTGCACACACACAAACACATACATATGCACACATATACACACACACATACACATCCACACACACACACACACACACACACACACACACGCATAAAGTAAATTTTATCTCTCCTGAGAGCAGGCCATGTGAGTTTATGTCAGAGTGAAGAGCCTTCTACTCTGCAGAAGCCTGGAGCTGTAATTTATTCGACATCTGCCCATGGCTCAGGTTTCAAAGCCACATACTCAACACACACACACACACACAACCATGTGTCTGTGTGTCCCCCTATTATTACGGTCCTAAGATTGAGGGGATGGTTTTGTCAACTTACATAATAAAACAATAGAGCATATATGCAGAACAGTAAACAACACGGAGCCTGGGTTGACACTAGGCATGGTGATGCAGCGCGTCTGTTGGTTGACGTGTGGGAGGGACAATCAGAGCATGTCAACGAGAACTGAGCATGATTTTAACCTTCACCCACACATCAATCCACTATCTCTCGCTCTCTTGCTCTCTCTCTCTCTCTCTCTCTCTCTCTCTCTCTCTCTCTCTCTCTCTCTGTCTGTCTTTCCTGTGACCACACACATATGAACCAATACCAAAAGGACATCTGGATTTGAAAGCTTAATAAATCATGTATGTGGATTGACAGCTAAAATGTGATATGTTTGTTATAGATTTAGCTGATTAGACATATGTGTGTTTTTGGATGGGGGATGCATAGGGTGCATTACCTAATGTGTGTGTGTGTGTGTGTGTGCAAACTTGTGAGTGTGTGTGTGTGTGTCTGGAGTGAGGGCTCAGTAATGACTTGAGCCTTGATCCACTCAGCCTCCCTTGAGAGAAGATGGTGGGGGGGAATCATTCAATTAGTCTTACCCCACCCCAACAAAAGGCTTTCCTTTCACTTGTTCTCTCCTGCTTGTCATTACTTACACACACACACACACACACACACACACACACACACACACACACACACACACACACACACACACACACACACACACACACACACACACACACACACACACTTACTTGGAGTTTAATTCAATATTGTGTGTGTGTGTGATGGATAAGTGGATAAGCGTGTGCTCATACACGTGGACATATATGACGGTTTCTTACAAACCCCTAATCCATGCAATAAAGATGACAAAGATTATTTTACATGAATACAGAATTTAGTTTCCTCACAATTTAAGCATTTTTTTTTTTCAGATATGTCTTGGATTTGAATGAACTCTTCTTGAAATACTTTGCTTCTGGGTTTTTCAGGAACTTTTGAAAGAAAGGGCCACACTGACCGACAATGGCTTCGGGTCAACCACACACCTCCTTCACACTGATCCATCTCTTCTCATCCCCCTTTTCCTAAATCCCTCGTCAGCGTGTCTGGGCCTTTTTGCCTAATTAGGGTCACGATCGGAACAGAGGAGGGATGACAGGGATATGGGAGGTGTCTCTCTCTCTCTCTCACACACACACACACACACACACACATAGACACACCTCGTGGCTCGCAAGAGTCAAAGAGGAAACAACAGAGGATTAAGGCCCTCGGAGGTGATTATTCAAAAACAGATTACTGCACCTTAGATTACTGAAGCACGGCAGAGGGCAAAGATACACCCTTTAACATTCCTGCTGTTTGCTTCTGCAACTGGGAGGTCAATCAGGGGACAGGGGAATCACAAGTACACACACACACACACGCCTGTAAATCGAACACACTCCTGTAAACAAACACACACACACGCCTGTAAACACACACACAGAAGATGGCTCAGCATTACAAAAAAAACATTGTGGTCCAAGTGTTGTGTGTGGTGGAGATTTTTGTAGGATGCTGCTGCATTCCTCCGTCCAGCCTTGTCCTCTCTTCACCTCTCCTCTCCACTCCATGCTTTCCTCTCCATGCTTTCTTCACGCACTCCTCCCACCCTTTCATTTCCTTCCTATTCTTCACTTCTCAAGCCTTCCGTTTCCTCCTCTTCCACCCCTAAGGCTCTTTGTCTGTCTCCCTCTCTCTCTCTCTCTCTCTCTCTCTCTCTCTCTTTCTCTCTCTCTCACTCCATCTCTCCCTCCACACACACAGATTTCCAATCTGTTCATTCAGTGTTTCTACTCCACTAGAGAGTAAATGAGGGGGAGTGAGTGCAGAATATCAGATTTCTCCTGAGATGTGTGTAACCAGAGTAGCACACACATGGGCACACACACACACGGCTCTGTCTTTACCTCTCTCTCTTACACACACATGCAGGTGTGCGCACATACACACAGACAATTAATCTCATACCCTCTTTCTCTATTTCACACACACACACACACACACACTGACTTTCTCACACATAAGCACACACACACTCTCACCCCTTGTGGTTTGTGTAACTGGAGAGCAATACAGCACACCTCCTGCTAGGACAAAAGATGGCAGCCACGTGGGGGGAAAAAACACAAACTCAGGATTTCCGGGGAGACACAATAGCTGTATGTCATGTGTCCCCATGGCGATGACTATTTGTTCCAATCTCACTGCATGTGGCGAATGTTTCCATATGCAGTGTGAGTGATATATTGTTGCAGATGGTGTCTTGCAGATGCTTCCAATGACATGTTGTGAGAAAAATTAATTGAAAGTACATTAAAAAGTCTTACTTTTTAACAATGCTGCCTATTGGCTGAAGAGTGTTTGGCAGGACTATTTCCCAAATCAAAACAAAAAAATTTTTTACGCTGACTGTTTAAGGTAGAATTTATTCAAGGTACAATTTGTTATGTTTAAGCACACAATAGTGTGAACCTTAAATTGAATATTTTCATGAGTTTCCTAACAAGTATATGACCAAACACAAATATTCTTTTAAATTTAGGAAAATACTTTTGAGATCAGAATTTGATGCATTGTTAGCAGCCAAGTGCATTGCATTGTGCGCTGCTTCCTAAGACCTAGTATGGACTGATTTCTGATTCATCTTTGCCAAGGAGTAGGCCAGTGTATACTTTATAAGTGCATGTGACTGCTAGTTGAGTGCTGAGAGCATTAGGCCTAAGAGCCATGTGTGTAGTGTGAGGGTAGAAGTAAAGTCAGCCCTCTCCCAAAGTAGTCCTTCACTCAGTGACGGATACAAATGGCCTCACAGGTTAATGGTTTTTGCCTCTTTGCTTTTCTCTCTCTCTGTGTCTCTCTCTTCACTCCTCCATCACAGCCTACATCTTTTCATCTGTCACTAGGGGAACAAAGTTCAAAGCCCTCAGCTCATGGGAGTGCGGATGACCAGGCCTGTAGGCTAGGGGATTAGTTAAATGATAATGTCCACGAAAGGGGTGGACCTGTGTGTGTGTGTGTGTGTGTGTGTGTGTGTGTGTGTGTGTGTGTGTGTGTGTGTGTGTGTGTGTGTGTGTGTGTGTGTGTGTGTGTGTGTGTGTGTGTGTGTGTCTGTAAGCATGGTAAGCTAACAAAGCAAATGTGAGTAAGAATATGACATTAAAATTAGTAACATTTGTCCATAAGACATTTCTGGGTTTGTTTTGTATGTTTTTATAACAATAAATAATAATAAAAAAAACCACAATGATACAAAGATTTGTCCTGAATGCACAGGCAAGTAGTTAAAGTTTGTGCCTGAAAAAATATGGGGAGGCATACTTCAGAGATTCTGTGGCAAGAGTTAATGTAGTAGTAATAATCTCTACTAACCTTGCCCAGAAGACTTCGTCAAAGGCTAAGGGACTAATCGGTGCAATCAAGACATTTGAAAATACTCCAGAATCTTTTCAGAGCAAGCGACCTAATGCCGAACACAAGACCGTAAAATACCTAAGCCGTTACTTTAATCTCTTGACAAAAGTTGGACAACTCTCTTACGCATGGGGATTCGCTTAACTTCCCCACCCCCTCTACCTCTCTCCCATTTCCCAGGCATCCAAAATTGCTGCAGCGCTGCTGCTACAGTCGGTAAGAATGGCATGACAGGCAGTCGTGGACGCTACCAAATTCGACTATGTAGGGGGGGAATAGTGTGTGTCCGTTAAACTTTTCTCTCCGTTTCACTGGTTTTGTTTTATAGACTACATCTGAAAGTGTAGCTATATTGTTTTATTTTTTTCTCTCATATGTCACCAGAATGGAATTTCTTGTATGCTACATCTTTACACATGTGTACCGACCCCTTTCGTGGAATGAACCATACACTCTCCTAGTTCCACATGTATCGCTACTTGTTACAGTTCCCCGGGATAGGTGGTTCACTACAGAGCCAATGTATCCCAGACAGAGCCTGTAACGGAGCGCTCGAAGAAAACATAAAGAAAAGGATTTGGGCGTAACTTGTCAAGGTTTACGTGGATTACAAGTCGCCGTTGTACTTGGAAGGCTGTGGTAACTAATTAAAGGTACGTTCTTTTCATCTATGCCTTTTTTGAAAGGGCTTTGTTATCCGCACTGGCCAGCACCAGACCCGTAAAAGGCTCTGTGAAGGATCAGACAATCACACAACTTTTCAGGGAAACGATTACCACCTACCTTACCACTGGATTTGGCAGTGTGAAATTCACAGTAGCCTAACTATAACCGACTTCGGTGATACTTTCTCTCCTTTGCACAGAGCTCTAGAGCTGTTTTGTGTCGGGAAAACTTTACCGCTTATAGTTTTGGAAAGGTTTACAGTCGTGTGATGCGATGCGGGACATCAGAAGTCACACATAGTTGAGTGATCCCGCCACCGCTGGGCAGGGGGGGATTGTTTTGATTCCTGGCGTCCCCACTGTTGAAAATTATGGTTTGGTGTGTGTGGGTTATTACCATAACACTAAAGTTTGAATTTCGGTTGGGTGGTGACGTTGTGTCATGTGGATTCATGGTTTTGCCAATTTCAGCGACACTTCTTTCCTACGTGGAATCGCAATCAGCAAAGGGATTTTAACAACTGGCCGAGAAACAAACAGGCTACAGCCTCGTTTGGCTAGGCTGTCGTTCTAAACTTCTGGCAGCATGTAATACAGCGAGCGCTTGGCATCAGTAGATTCTTCAATTTTGAACGATAGTTTCTTTTTGTAATTACATAAAATCTTTAGTCATTCTTGTGGACAGCCCTCTGTGATGACACTGGATCCAGCTAAAGTGAGACGACATCAGAAAATAGGCTTCAGTCTTAAATGCTGTGGCTTGAAGTTGGGTAAAGTTGCGCGCTACGAATGTCTCTTCCGCTACATCACGGCTCTGTTTTGGGGTCCTTGAGGGAGTCACGTTGTCTTTTAAATTAGCCCCCAGTATTACTGTGCGAGGAATGGAATCTGGCATATTATTATTAGCAGGAAAAGCAACTGCTTGTTCCCAAATAACTGCAATAACCGTAAAGGAGGCAGACGGATTAACGCGCATACCGCGCCATGCAGACGCCTATGGTCATCCTGAGTCAGGTTACAGTGGTTTATAAAGGGAAATGAACGAAATAGATTAATCGGTTTTGAGAAAATGGGTCTATAACGATTGTCATTTCGAGTTAATAGCCCATGTCTGTGGCTGCAACGACAGGAAAGGCTAGACTGTGTCCGCTTGAAATCACTGCATGCAAACAGGGTAGACGAGGAAATAGTTTGGAGTGTGGTGGTTGCGTTTCTAAGTTCATGGTGATAGAACTGTAGTCTATTGTAGTGTTCACATAGGTATTAAGCTATTCTCACATTCAAGTCCGCTCTAACGTTGCTCAAAAACAACTTATATCGTTGGACAACGCATTTCTCTTGTCAAAGTTCATGACTTAAATAGCCTATAGCCGGAGGCGATGGTTGGGTCACCGCGCAAACCCAAGTGTCTTCAGGATTCAGGAATGCTTGCAATTTCCTCCGCGCGGTTTGTGTTGGTTTAATATTAGCGTCGTGTTTCGTTATAGCCAAGCAGATGTTGTAGACGCTGAAATAAACCCGTCTACTTCATGATGCTAATGTCAGCTATTGCATAAAGGTGTTTTGTAACTCTTTGAAGTACACATTAAGGAGGAAGATGAGCAAAGATGGAAAGATATAGTTTTACACGTGATTGCGTAATATGCGATGCCTGCTGATTCATATTTTGATCCGACCGGATGAAAGTGTCTCATGCGGGAATAATTTCCTCCGAATGTAACCAGGGTTTGCCGCGCCTGATCTTAAAATGGGAGGGCACTGCGGTTTGCACGGGCTTGTGGCAGCTCCGCATGTTTCTGCGGATTTGAAGAGTACATCATTAGCTAGTTATCATAATCATATCTAGATCTTAGTCTGTTGAGACAGACCTATGTCTACCTCATACACAGATAGGCAATGTCCAACTGTGGGAGAACTGAAAGGAAAGATGTGTGTGTGTGTGTGTGTGTGTGTGTGTGCGTGCTTGTTTACCTCGACAGATGAACAAAACAACTGTCCCCCAGCAAGTGGAACTAAAGGAATGTTCAGCAAGGTTCACATAGCTGTAGGAGTGTATACACACACTACCCACTGACACAGTATTATTGCTTATGAATCTGATGTGGTGTGTTTGCCTATCTTAGTAGTGTATACCAGACCAGTCCCTCCTAATTAATTAAAGTAATGTGGATTAAACAGATGGAATTTGAATCAATATAAGGCGAGAGCGTCTTACTTTTACGGTTCTTTGAACGGTGCAGAAAATACCCAGTGAAGAAGCTTTTTTTGCCTGCACTGTAGTGATCACCAGTTTTGTTTGTCTCTTCTCAGCAACAGAGAGAGTGTGTGTGTGTGTGTGTGTGTGTGTGTGTGTGTGTGTGTGTGTGTGTGTGTGTGTGTGTGTGTGTGTGTGTGTGTGTGTGTGTCCTTTGAGTTCTAGAGACACACTGTAATTGCTTTGATTACATACTGAACCAAAAAGAACATTTGAATTCTTGCTTTTGCAGTCAGTATACACACACTCTACACAAATACACAAACACGTACATACAATATGCACATTTAAAACATCAAAGATATTATAAGACATTAAAATACATACACACTCTCACACATAGGCATTCTCATGTTTGACCTCACAAACTTTGGACTGCCTTATGGCTTCAGACTTCAACACACACACAGACACACACACACACAAACTTGGGGATTTGGGGTCTATGGTGTGTGTGTGTGTGTGTGTGTGTGTGTGTGTGTGTGTGTGTGTGTGTGTGTGTGTGTGTGTGTGTGTGTGTGTGTGTGTGTGTCTGCGCACCACTCTTCATGCCTGGCCCACAGGCATGGGTCTTTCTGAGTGCTCTCTCCCTTTCTCTCTCTCTCTCTCTCTCCTCCTGCATCACTATTTTTTCCCTTCTCTTCTGTATGTTCTTTTATTGTCCTTCGTGTAGTGCTCTCTCTGTTTCTCTCTCTCTCTCGCTCTCTGAAATACTCAGCCTCAGGCAACTGGGATGCCTATCAGAGGAAGGAAGAGAAAGGGATGATGACAAAAGTCAAGGGGAGAGAGATAGAAATAGAGGCCAGCAAAGAGAAACAGAAAATGGATGGATTGGGGGGGGGGGGGACACACACTTAGGTTGGAGTGAGAAAGAGGCGGTTGGAGTGTGTGTGTGGCTTGTGCTTTGCATTAGGCTACACGAGGAGTGTGTTATCTGCGGAGATAAGCATGCACACGTGCTGTGGCCACATGGCTCTTGAGGAATTACCTGCAGGGCTCTGTGTGTGTGTGTGTGTGTGTGTGTGTGTGTGTGTGTGTGTGTTTGTTGTGGAAGTGTGTAATTAGAGCTTTGAAGTTGATCTGTGTAAATTGTGACCCTTCACTGTGGGGCCATTATCTCTCAGGTTGAGGCACTGGCTGATTCTGAACTCAACAGGTTATGGTTTGTATATTACACCCTGCTTACTGAGTGCTGAGGGAGATCTCGGTTCATTAACCATTTACCCCCACTGCTGGGCATAATGGGATGGTCGCAACTCTTCATGCCTTAACTCTAACTTTGTGTTTAATTAACATTGGAACACATACATGTGTGTGCTGCAATACAACATAGTTGTGCTATCGTCATTGATTTAGAATACTTGTATTTGTATGTTTGAATCTTAGTTGTTGCTGTTTTGTAACTGAGTAGATTTACTAAAGGTGGGCAAAACTGTCACTGTCGACTCACCAGAGCTAGGTGGAGATGACTGGCATGCTAGCAGGTACTCAGACACCACCCCCGGCTCACCCAGTGCCCATCATGCCTGGCTTAGCTCAGCTCAGGTCCCCCCTGTCACCTTCCTTGGGTGAGCAACTCGGCAGCAGGAGCCAGGACCTCTCTCTCTGTGTGTGTGTGTGTGTGTGTGTGTGCACGTGCATCACCAGAGAGTTTCCCATCAGTGTTTAATTTGTTTATTTGACCCTTATTTGACCTGTGATGACCCAGGCAGGGGAGGCTCGTCTGGGTGACTGGCTGTGAAATGTGGGCCCTTGTGTTTAGAGGGAGCCTCTGCGCAAGGCCCCTCGGCTAAGTGACTGTAAGAGGAATTCATATTTCTAGAAAGAACAGAACTGAGACTGAATGAAGTACTTCCAAAAGGCAGGAGGGTTAATGTAGCAATACTAGAGAAATGGATATGTTTGGGCAAAGTGTAGATCAGTGTGAAAGAACAGCCAAGACAGAAGAAGCACGATATAGAGAATGTTTGAAAATACTGAGAAATGCTGTCTTCTGTCACATGCATTTTACAGTTTTTAAAATGTTTATACAGTTGGTTAGAAAATAATTGTAAGTCCACATCCATACAGAGGTTTTTTTCCTCCTCCTCACAATTCCATCGCATTGTTCCTGTCATCCTTTAGCTCAGGCTCTTTGCACACCTTCTCTCTCTCTCTCTCTCTCTCTTCGTCCCTCTATGTCCTCTTTCTCTTCATCGCCATCCGTCCTTCTCTCTCTCTCGCTCTCTCTTTCCCTCTGTCCTCTTTCTCTCCATCACCATCCATCCTCTCTCTCTCTCCTTTTTTCCTTTCCTTGTCCTGTTCTCCTTCACTCTGTCTCACAGTATGGCTCAGACCCTCCCAGGCATTTGTGAAAAATACTGCCAAGGCTGAAAAAGCCAGAAAAAACGGGTCATTTCTTTTCCTTCCCCTCTGTGCCTCATTCTGTCATTCTCTCTTTCTTTCTTTTTTTTTACTTCTTTACAGACTTTCTCTCTCTCTACCTGTCCTTCCAAATGTAACATGCCTAAAGTAGTGTTACACTGAAGCATTGATTTGTGGGATGTTGTTAAGACAGAGGTTTGCCCGCCAACATTTAAAAGAAAACAGCCGTGCACGTGTGCATTCACAAGCAAACACACACACAATAGTAATCCAATCCTCAGTTCCAAACCGGAAACGTGTGTGTGTGTGTGTGTGTGTGTGTGTGTGTGTGTGTGTGTGTGTGTGTGTGTGTGTGTGTGTGTGTGTGTGTGGACTTCCCATTGTGTCACTCATTCTATGCTGTGCTTTAAGTAGACTTTAAAACAACTTATTGTTGATGTCTCTCTCCACACATGCATGCACACACACACACACACACACACACACAGACACAGCTTTAGACAAAAGGTTGAGTTATTTGTCTTCACTTAACCAAACAGTGCTGCCAATCAGAAGTGGGTCAGAGCCTTGTGTGTTGTGAGATGTAGCCAGTGTGATAGAAATGCTGGGCACTCCTCATTCAATAGAGCCCTACTGACTAACAGAAAGGCATAATATGCTTTCAGGCTCAAAGAGAGACCAAATGTCAGAGCTCTGTCTGGATTAAACCAGCTAAGAGTTAGCCTTTTTATGCACTGTAAAGAGGCACACAACTGCCTTTTTGCCACACGCTAATCTCTGTGTGTGTCTGTGTCTGTGTCTGTGTCTGTGTGTGTGTGTGTGTGTGTGTGTGTGTGTGTGTGTGTGTGTGTGTGTGTGTGTGACTGAAGGAGGGACGCTCAGAGTGCCATTCCTGTCCTAACATGTTGAGGTGCGTCGGTTTTAAAGGTGTGTGTTGCTTAAGTATTCTTCCTCCTTGCTTGCTCCCTCTCTCTCTCCCTCCCTCCTCCCTCCTCCCTTTCCCCTCCTTCCTATCTCTGCCTTGTCTGTGCCACAAGGAAGCCAGATGTTTTTGGAGTGAAAAGATGCCCAACCTTTCCCTTCAGACGCTGGCTAAAAATACCTAGCCCACTGTAGCAGTCCACTTCTCTCCCTCTCTCTATCCTTCTTTCTCTCTCTCTCACTGTCTCCCTCTCTGTGATGATATTTATACAGCCCCAAGTCTCAGTTCCAGAGTGGAATATTCCAGCTCTGCCTGAATGGGTCTGGAAGTTTTGGTAGCCAACAGGATGGTGAGGTAAGCCCAGTCCATTAGGTTGGCTCTGGCTACTCTTTGTGTGTGTGTGTGTGTGTGTGTGTGTGTGTGTGAGAGAGAGAGAGAGAGAGAGAGCGAGCTCACATTGTTACACACACACATGATAGTGCACACGCTCACACATGTTTATGCTCCACTTCGTATTAATGAATCAGATTGATTAAGTAAATGTTGACGATATAATTGAGTTTTGTCTTACACAGTTACATTTAGCAGACATGGGTGGCTGCAGAGAACAGTCAGTGCCACCAGCATCTTAAAGTATTCAGAAACGCAGCATATATAGAATAGCACTAAGACTCGAGTTCTGTTTTTGCACCATCAGAGGAATTTCAGCAGAGGGGGAAATGTTGATGAATTCTGAGTGGTTTTGTGGTTGTCGTGTCTCCAGCACTACAGCGAGAGGGGTTGCTTGGTAAAACAGTCAATGTGTTTGTTTGTTTGTGTTCAGGTATCCAAGCAAGAGTAGATTAAACTTGCTGCCTGGCCTAGAGTACTGAGTAAATATGTGTTGTGTACAAACCCTGTCTGTAGATGGTGACCGGTCCTGTATATATGTAAGCTCCATGACTGTTTAGCTTGGTTTGTTGTAGTGAATGAGGGAGGAAGGGTATCAGGTGATAGCTGATGTAATCTGTTAGGCTGTAGTTCCTTTGAGAATGTGAACTAATGAACCAGCTACATATATCCCTTAATGATATACTTTCTTTTAGATACACTGATGTTTTATGTAAGAAGCCATGAGAAAAAGTTTAAACAAACCATGTACCTAAGAGATATGCAGCTGATAATGTGTGTGGAGCGACAGCATAGATCACAGAAATCATTTCATTTCCCTGAAAAACCTCTACAGCTGAGCAGCATGGGCTTGATGAGACTTGTATACACACCCTCCCTGAAAGACACACACACACACACACACACACACACACACACACACACACACACACACACACACACATACACACACATACTTGATATGAGTCATGATTCCTCTGTTTGTCGAAAAAGAGAGAGGGAATTCCCTCTATAACACATTCATTCTCACCTGCATTGGGTCAGTAGTGGGCTCATCAGTGCCAAAACATGAGGGAGTTCTTTGGTGCCGGCCTTTTAGATGACTGTTGGTTTTACTTTTCTATTTCAGACCATTAGTTCCCAGATGCTGACCTGTACTGCGCTCAGCCTGTTGTCTCAAGTCTCAACAAGGTTATAATAGTCTATAATGTAATAGTCTGGTGGTTTAATGATGTGTTGAATGTCATAATCTACAGTATAGCATAGCTTTGATAACAGTTGACAATTTAGTGGCATGTGTGTGGGGGGTTGGGTAGTCAGTTGTTTTGGTAGAGGGGACTGATGAGAAAGCGAAAGAAGAGGGGAAGATATAGAAAGTCAGAGGGGGGGGGGGTGACAGACCGAGGGAGAGAGCTCAAGCCGGTGTGGGGCGGTTCAAAGCAGAGATGATGTTATGTCATAAGTGAGGATCTGGGCGATGATGAGATAATGAAGATCTTAGGATTGGCATCGTGTATATGACTTGTCAAACCAGACCTGTTTACGATCTGTAAAAAGCTCACTCTTGGCTGAAGGCCTGACGCTAGCTCTGACCTTTTCCGCTAACGAGGGTGACATTTTCAGCAGAGATGCTGCCATCCTGCCGAGGATCCAACATCTTTTGCACAGACCCACTCTCTCTGTGAGTGACAGTCATGTGTGGTCTTCTTTGAGCTGATTAAGACCTCTATTTGGGCCCTGCGCTGGTATGCAGGCATTAAAAAAGCAACACCTTCATGCCATGTCCTCTCCACACCCCGAGCTCCACAGGACCCCAGAACAGTCTCCTTTGAGAACACACACCAACACCCCCTTTCTGTTTTTCCTTGGCTGTGTAGCTGAAAAGGCTAGTGTCCTGTTACAGCTTTTAGCTGACTGTTTTAGGTGAATGTAAGTGATTGTTCAGGGATTTAAAGGATTTGATTTCTGTGCTCTTGTAACAGTAGATGGCTCATGTAGCCAAAGGTTCCTGTGTGTGTTATAGGCCACTTGATTTCACAGTTGGAGAATGCAGATGTTTGTCACCTTTAATGTGTCATTTGTCTGTGTGTGGGGGTAGGGTGGGGGAGTGTGTGTGTGTGTGTGTGTGTGCGGGCACGGGCACGCATATCGATAGGATTTCACACACCTCTCATTTGACACCACTGGCAGCAGCATTAGCAGATGGTGAAGTACTGGGTGTGAGCAGTCACACACACAGATGCGCACACAGACGCACACAGACGCACACAGACGCACACAGACGCACACAGACACACACAGACGCACACAGAGGCAAGGGCTAGTTTGTGAATGAAATGTGTTAGTTGTCAGCAATGTAGTCCAATGTAGTCCTGTGCTTAAGGTGTCCAATCATCTCAGCACTGGCAGTCACACCAGTAGCAGCAGCGCTCTGGCACTCAACCAATTACAACTGAGCACAGCCATGCAAATTCTGTATTTTCCTATAATGAGCATTTCAGAATGCTAGAACTCCTCCTCGGCATTCAGTGTTATTAAGAGAAGTATGTGAGAAAGCTGTGCACGCCAGCTCC
>NC_045165.1:17848450-17850950 GCF_900700415.2 Clupea harengus
GCCCACGTCAGCTGTGCCCACGTACCCGTTGCCGTGGCGCTGAGCCATCTCTGCCCGTGTGTGTGTGTGAGTGAGTGAGTGAGCGAGCGAGCAAGCGTCTGAGGCACCTAGGGTGTCCAGCGCAAAGGTTCAGCGGCTGAGAGGGGGGGGCGGGGCCACGTGCTGGGGGCGTGGTTGGAGGTTTTCCGAGGGGGGCCAGGCACCCGAAGATGAGCAGGCGCGGTTTCAACATCAACAAAACCATGCAAGACCGCCGCTGTGTGTGTGTGTTCCTCCCTAACGACGACACACTCAATGTCATCGTCAGTGTGAGTGTCTCGAGACATGCATGAATACACACACACATAGAAAAATATCTTTCGATAAAAAGACATGTAATAAATGTGATGCTTATGCTGCTAATTCTTATGATTTACATAATTTCTAATAACTTTATGGTTGCCAGCACCTAGTTACAATGGCAGATAAATCGAATTGAATTGTGACCCAAGAATCGTAATTGAATCATAATGTCAGCTACCTGGCGACTCCCACCCCTGATGTTGACTCCAACTTTGAGGGTTTATTGACTGAGATGGAGGGGTGTGTTGGGGGATGTTGACTCCAACTTTGAGGGTTTATTGACTGAGATGGAGGGGTATGCCGGTTGATGTTGACTCCTGTGGGATCTTTGTGATTATTTGATCAGGTTAAGACTCTGTGCCAGGAGCTCCTGGTTCAGGTGTGTGATCTGCTGAGACTCAAGGACTGCCACCTGTTTGGACTGAGTGTCATTCAGAGTAAGTGACGCACATGTCTGTACTCGTGTGTGGGTGTGTGTGGGGGTGGGGGTGTGGGTGTGTGTGTGTGTGTGTGTGTGTGTGTGTGTGTGAGTAAGCGAGAATATCAGTGAGAGAGAATATCAGAGAGCCTCTGGGTGACACCATCATTCAGGTGACCCCATCACCACTCCATGACAAAGGGAAGTTTGAGTCAGAGTCAGAGTGGCGGAGGGGCAGGGATTCCTGGCTTGCCTGAGCAGTGTGCGTGAAATCGCTAAATAAACACACACACACACACACACACACACACACACACACACACACACACACACACACACACACCCGCTGACTTATTTAGTCTTTTTTAGCATGTGCCTTTCTGTATTTGTTTAAGTGAATGTGTGTGTGTGCGTTTGTTGTGTGCGTGACTCTGGCATTGTGGTGTATAGTGGCATGATTCTGTTTGAAGAATCCAAGCATCCCTTGGCTGGAGGCTGGGGTGTTGAAACCAGTTGGGCTGGTGGAGCAGACGCTGCACACTGCTCAAATAACACACTTCCCATGGCTGTAATACTGCTAACTGTGTGTGTGTGTGTGTCTGTGTGTGTGTGTGTGTGTGTGTGTCTGTGTTTACAGATAATGAGCATATCTATATGGAGCTGGGCCAGAAACTGTCGAAGTATTGTCCTAAAGAATGGCGGAGAGAGGCCAGCAAGGTAATACTCAACCACACACACACACACACACACACACAATACACAGAATATACTCTCATCAAATACACACACAATAAATATACACACACCATTTTGATGTTGTTTATGAAGTCTAAGGATGTGTATTATCATGATCCAGGGTATCGACCAGTTTGGACCTCCAATGATCATCCACTTCAGAGCCCAGTACTATGTGGAGAATGGGCGACTTATTAGGTGAGCTGCAAAACACACACACACACACACACACACACACACACACACACACACACACACACACACAACCACACACACAACCACACACACACACACGGCTGCACCTGCTACCTGAGTTATAGATATGCATAAAACAAATATCCACGGTTCTTCCTTAAATGATTATCCCTATGTTTCTTTCTCTCACCCTTTCTCTGTCTCTCCTTCTTTCTCTCTCTTGCTCCCTCTCTCTTACCTTCCTTTCTCTCTCTCCCTCTTTCTCTCTCTCTCTCTCTCCCTCTCTCTCTCTCTCTCTCCCTCTCTCTCTGTCTGTCTTTCTGTTTCAGTGATCGCTCGGCGCGGTACTACTACTATTGGCACCTGAGGAAACAGGTGCTGCAGTCCCAGTGCATCCAGAGAGAGGAGGCCTACTTCCTGCTGGCCGCCTTCGCCCTGCAGGCAGACCTGGGCAACTTCAAGCGGAACAAGCACTTTGGCAAATACTTTGAGCCCGAGGCGTACTTCCCACCATGGGTGAGTGTCTCATCTGCAGGGACACACACACATGCATTACACACACACACACACGCATACTCAGACATACACCCACACACATACTCAGACATGCACACACACACACATGTAAGTATACACAATCTCTGTAACAGTTACACACATTTTACAGAAGTGATAAACTGTATATGCGTTACACACATGTTATAGAAGTGATAAACTGTAGATGTGATAGAATAGTTTTGTTTTTTTTGTCCTTCAATGATCCTTTTTATTATCCTAACCTGAGCAACTCAGAAGAGGAATCCCAATTGT
>NC_045165.1:17853450-17855950 GCF_900700415.2 Clupea harengus
AACATCTGATTGGCTGTTACGTGTGTAGATCTGTCTCGAGCAGGGCCAGTAGTCTCTCTCGAGCTGAAGCAGTTACTATGGGTCTATTTGATGTGGTTGGGCTGTATGTGTTCATGCACGCGTGTGTCTGTGGGGTGTGTGTGCTCGTGACAATGTTGCAAAATATGACTGTGGTGACTGCACAGAGTGTCATGTTTAGTACATACTATACCTGACTAAGCATACTGCAGCAGTATCTGTACTTATGCAGTGCTCTCTGTAGATGTTCATGCTGTTACCAGAGGAACCTAATTTAGGGTTGAACTAGTACCCCTGCCCTCTCTGTCTTTATCAAAACATAACAGAGAAGTTACAGCGTACATGTGTGCGTGTGTGTGTGGGTGGGTGGGGGGGCGCTTCACTTTAGGAAAGGGTAAACAAACAAGCCCTGTCTGTGAAAACCAGCTGTGCGCACTCATCATCGTGCTGAGCAGCACAGGTGTGTGTGTGTGTGTGTGTGTGTGTGTGTGTGTGAGAGTGTGTGTGTGTGTGAGCGTGCGTGCGTGCGTGCGTGCGCGCATCTCAGCAGGATGACTTACAACAGCAGAGGGAAATAATGTTTCTGCTGACAACATACACACAAAATCTCTTAAAGCTGTCTATAAACTGCCAGCACAGCTACCGATGAGGTTTAAAATGAGAGCTTACCTTTGTGCAGTGTGTGTCTAGGTGTGTGTGTGTGTGTGTGTGCGGGTGTGTACATGAGTGTGTGTGTATGAACAGGGTGATTTACAGTTATTTTTAGATCTAGGACATTTCTCCGTTTGGTTGAGGCTGTGCTAAGAGCCCAAGGGCTAAACAGACACTTAAAACTCTACATATACTGTAGATGTGTGGTGCAGAGATGTATAGAGTATAAAACTCTACGTATAGATGTGTGGTGCAGAGATGTGTAGAGTATTTTCACTAGTAGGCTTGTAGCATACTGAAGATGTTCTCTCTGATTATGTCCGGTCCCTCTGCTGCCTTGAGCTCAGTTTGCTGATGTGGCCTTTTCCACCTGTCTGTCCTCTGTCTACTCTTTCATCCCTCGCCCTCACGCCATCCTCCCGTCCACCACTCTTTCTCTCCATACTTCTGACTCCTCATCTTTCCCTGTTTCCATCTCCCTCCGTCTCATTCTCTCATTCCATCTCGCTCTCCCCTTCTCTTGCCCCCTCTTTATTTATCTGTCATTCTCTCCATCTCTCTGTCTCCACAACTCTCCCCCTCTCTATCTATCTCATGTCTTATCTCTTTATTTTTTTGAAATCTGTTTTTTTTTCTTGTCCATCTCTGTCTCCCCATCCATCCCACTCTCCATCTCTCTCTTTTTTTCTCTTCCTCACCATCTCTCTCTCTGTTTTTCAGGGGAAGAAGTTTGAGATTCTGCCAGACGGACTGCCCTCGGCACGGAAGCTCATGTACTACACCGGCTGCCCCATGCGCTCGCGCCACCTCCTGCAGTTGCTTAGCAACAGCCACCGCCTCTACATGAACCTACAGCCTGTGCTCAAGCAGGTGCGCCGCCTGGAGGAAAACGAAGGTACGCTGTGTGTGTGTGTGTGTGTGTCTGTATGTGTGTTTATGGAGGTGTTTATACATGAGGTAGGTACATGCAGTATGTGTGTTTTAGGTGATAACATTCAAATATTCTGACTGTGCCTTTGCAACTGTGTGTGTGTTTGCAGTTTTACATTTAGGAAGTTCAATATGTGTTGAAGTTTTTGTGAATGTGTGTGTGTGTGTGTTTGCTGAGGTAGGTGAACATGTGCTATAAATAGTAGATGCTACCGTCGGCATGCTGAGGTCAAAGAAAATGTGCTGAGATGCAGCATGCTGTATGTTGGACCATGTGGTGGTGTCTGGGAATGTATGTATGTGTGTGTGTGTATGTGTATGTGAGCGAGGGAGTGTGTGTGTATGTGAGAGTGACTATTTCACTCCGTGGAAAAGAGGCAGCATTGAGGTGGGTGAAAGGATGACTGTGTGTTGTCCCATGGAGACAATGTTGTGCTTTTGAGCTTAGTATGTACCCTATTTATATAGTCATCATTAACAGAATAGAAGCTGTACCATGCATTGCACATGAGCGTGCGTGCGTGCGTGCGTGCGTGCGTGCGTGTCTGTGTGCGTCTGTGTGCTTGTGATTTACTTCCCCTGTCTGTTTCACCCCCACGTATGGCGTAGATGTAGTACCCTGAGTCGTACTGTGTTAAAGTGTATGTGTGATTTAACATCCCCCCCCCCCCCCCCCTCCACACACACACAGAGAAGAAGCAGTACCGTGAGTCGTACATCAGCGATGCTCTGGAGCTGGACATGGACCATCTGGACGGCCGCTCCCGGGCCAGCGGCAGCAGCATGGGCAGCGTGTCTCGCCACAAGCGCCTGTCACGCCACTCCACCACCAGCCACGGCAGCTCGCACACCTCGGGCATCGACACGGGCAGCTTCCGCGTGCCCGGGCAAGGAGCCCCTA
>NC_045165.1:17860950-17865950 GCF_900700415.2 Clupea harengus
AATCATCGTTACTGAGTTTAAATATGCAAAATATATAAGTAAGTAAAATATGCAATGCTGCTTCTCATTTGAAATAATGATAATAAGCAGACAGGCTCGCCATCTATTATTTAATAGCAGTAGTAGCAATGTTAACATCCTGGAACATTCCTGCGATAATTACCTGATAAATACTTTTTGAAGTTAAACATTGCCTCTTTACTTGGTCTGCCTGCTTACGACTGTTTTATGTGGAGGTGTCGCACTCTGCTGGAGGTTTGTCGAATTACTCATGAATGGGCTTTGCGAAAAGGTGAGCTTAAGCATTTTGAAAGTTTTTTTTTATTTGCCTCCCTGAAGAAGTGTAGGCTATATTAGAGTTTGGTCCAAAAGTACAAATGATGTGTTCCTTTCCTTCTTTATATTCTATTTTTTATTTATGTGAAAGCTGCCTCCTAAATGTAAACTTTATTTCTAGCAGTAGGCCTACAGGTTAGGCTATTTTACACGTTGTGCGTTTTTGTGTTCAGGCTTTTTAAAGCATTCAGTGGCGGGCTGGTGCCTATAACGGTTATTTGTATTCACGTCCATACACAGCCTGACAGTTTTTGATTGTATCAAATTAGAATTAGTTCGTGTCAAGCACGATCGTGGAGCCTACACTATGGCAGAGGGGTAGGATTTGGACATTATATGTTCGTGTTGGATTTAGTATCCCACCTTACATATCCAACACCAGAATGAAATCCCTGTAACAGTCCAACTGATTTGAGGACAATGCCATTTGTCAACCTGGGTAGGGCTATCAGCAAGGGACGACAGAGAGGGCGAGGACCTGTAGTGGGCCCTTATATAGCCTTTTTCAGGTCCGGAACTAGAACAAATACTAAAGAGAGGCATAATACTCACAGCACGGAGGCACAAAATTACTATAATTCATGGTATGCTCCCCGGGAGATCATTTAAAGAGAAAAAACATCAGTGCTTGGACGTTGCTGTCCTAATAACCTGATTTAAAACACAGGTAGAAATACACGTTTACTTTACTTAAAAAGCTGAGTAGGCGAGGCGAGCACCGCTTCTGCTAAGCTCAACATTCATTTTATTTTAGTAGGCTACCCAGGGCAAAACCAAGTATAAGGATTCAACGTGAGGAAGTATGGCTTTCTGTCTCGTAAGATCTTTGTAAATGACAAATTAACAAATGTTGCTTCTCCCTAATTATGTCACGTAATCTATGTCTGCATCACTGTAACTCGGGGTAACTGTGGGTGTCAGTCACCAACAAGTTCAGTTTGTCAAGGCAGCGTTTTTGTTTGGATGGAAGTTACACTGACTACGATTGTTGGAGGAAGGCACCATCTTTAGCTTAGGAAAATCTAGACTGCATTTCTGGGCCATAAAATATTTCAGTCGTCAGTATTCTATGATTTGTCCTGATGTTTCTGTGTCCACCACAGCTAAAGCCACAAACAGCAGGAGAAAAGGCTCCATGCTTTCTGGAGTTCCAGATGAAACATATAGGCTATCATAATTAATTATATACCAATATTCAGTCAGATGCCTTGAAGGCACAGCAATTGCATTGGCAATGAATATTAGGTTAGAAATGTATCTGATTTAATATGACTTCCAACATAAACCACACCCACTTCCAGTCTTACTTCAATGTTGCCTAGGCCAAAAGAATAGAATAGAATAGAATAATATATATTTATTTGTCATTGCACAAGTACAACGAAATTAAGGTAGCAGCTCTCAGACACAAAAACAATAAAATATAGATTGAACATATATATATACATATTTACACTATAAAAACACAAGACATGAAAAACAACACACAAAAGCAGTGAAAGCAATGTTTTGTAGGACATGATTATAGTTTATGCACGCCGGTGTAGGTACACAAACGGCCTAATGAATAGTTGTAATGTAATTCTGTTGACAAATATTGTTTATCTGTTAAATTAAATCATGCACATCCCGTGAATCAGTCCATTACCACCCACAGTAGGCAGGGCCGGATTAAGACATTTTGAGGCCTGGGGCTAATTACCAGGATGAGGCCCCTATATCGCCCCGACGCACATCATGACTAGGGATGGGTATCGTTTGGGTTTTTTCCGATACCGGTGCTAAACCGATACTTTTAAAACGATACCGGTGCCTGAACCGATACTTTTTTTTTTAAAGCACAAAGCGACGATTGACGACATTAAAGAAAGGCTTTTTTATTGCCAAGGCCATTTTTTTTCTTCAAATTGAACAATATATTAACTGTTTAAAGTATATTATAAATATAAATACATACAAAACACTTGGCTTCCAACTACAGCTTCAAACTTTTTAACTTCAAACTATGAACATTATATTAACTGTAAACAACAGTTTATAGTATACTTAAATACATATAAATAAATACAAAAAACAGCTTCAAACTTCTTTTGCAAAAATATGAGCATATTTGCCTTTGGAGTCAAAAATGTATTTCAAAAATGAAATTTCACCATTTTATGATTTGTTTATACCTATATTTTCTATCTTGTTTATAGTTAATCTTGTTACTTGAACACACTGAGTACGAGCAAATGTGTACTGCCCCTTTAAGAGACCTTGGTAGTTTAGCTGTCATCTCCGTTTATTTTTCAGTCTTCGGTTGCTGATCTGCCATTGACTCTTGTCTTCTCTCCCCTCTTTTCACGCAATTATTTTGTTGCATTTGCTGCACGTCGCGATGTTTGAATCTTTTTGTGCGAAATACAGCCACACTTTTGACCGTTTACCTTTCGGTATTTTCTCTGTTAAAAGGTTGATGGCTAGCTCTGTTTGTGCCTGCCTGCTCTTCACTGTCATAAAACTGTTGCTATGAAAACACCAATGAGCGTGAGCGACACAGGACAAAGTTTACATTGGAAGCTGGGGCAGTTTTACATGTGCCCCACGGAATCTGCCTAGCGACCGTGTTCAATTGGCTCAGGCACCGAAATCTGCGTTGCATTTCGGTCCGGGTAGGTACCGGTTGTATTGGAACCCAACCTATTCATGATTCATATTTATTCATGACACGCACAAAAACCCACGCCAGGTGCACTGACACATCAGTGCTTTAACGTCCACAGAACAACTCTATAAATATGATCAGTTTAAAGCCAAGGACAAAATGTATGTATGTAGTAGGCTACACTGTAGACAATAATAAACCAATAATGTAAATGTATACATATTTCCATTTATTCAAAAGCAAAAACAAGGCTAAATAGCCAGGGAATGACCATTATAGGTTACTCAAAAACCCAAACACAAGAAGGCATATAGATAGATAGATATAGAGTGCAACATCTCCAGGGTGGAAAGCATTTGAATTAGCTAACATACAAACAAGCTATTTAAAAAACTATTTTACAATAATGGAGCCATGTTGAGTGTTGGCAGCCGCGGCCTAACATAGAACAAACATGTGACTCACCATCACCACATCAGTGATATTAAAAGGCCCGTTTTCTGCTCTTTCTCAATGCAAACTCATCAATGAGCTCTTCAAAGTCCAGTTGGCGCAGTATGTCATGCTCTATTGACATTAAAGTCAAATTGTTCAGTCTGTCCTCGCACATTGATGTCCTCAGTCTATGCTTAATAATTCATTCCTAATTTGTAGAATGACCTCTCCCCACTGGCATTACTAACGGGCAATGTAAGGTAAATCCTCAGCGCTTTGTCCACATTTGGGTAAACACTTTGGAGATGCCTCTCCCGTATTAATGAAAGTAGGTTTCTCGGTGTTGTTGGGTCAGTTAGAGCAACTCGGGAGAAATTCACAAACTGCGCTAGTTCGTCGGGAAAGTCATCCGCTGGATCTGCGTTGTATTTGGTCTGCAATCTGACACTTTGTTCACGTATTTCACTGAGGGAGAGTTTTCAAGTCGAGTAAGAAATCCAAAGTATTTGCAGGTTTCTTTATAGACTGCATGTGCTTTCTTTGACCGGAGATTTTCGCGCATTATTTTTCTTTTCACACTGAATTTTTCTAACGTTATGCGCGGTCCCTCACTCGACATCGGGCAACCTGAGGCCCCCTAGTGGCGAGGCCCAGGGCTGCAGCCCCTAAAGCCCATTGTCTTAATCCGGCCCTGACGGTAGGTGAAGGCGATGGAAGGTTGCAATAACAGTGTTCTTCACCAGCTTCACCAGCAGGTGGCAGAGTTTAGTAAATTTGGCATTGCATATTTGACCTGGCGAGTGCGTCATGGTGCTTATGCTAGTCTGACTGTATCTGTGTTAATTTATGTGCCTGCATACTCTTATCCGCATGTGTAATGTAAGTAAGGCATGATCGTGTGGATCTTGATGTCTCTCTCTCTCTCTCTCTCTCTCTCTCTCTCTCTCTCTCGCTCCGTATGTGTGTTGGTAAAAGACTGGAAGTGTAACAATGGAATGGGTTTAAAATGGCTTTTGATTTGATGTCTGGGGCCAGACATGAATGAATGAAATGAAGATGAACGAAAGCACAAGATGCAGAGCTGACTCCTCTCTTTAGGCTCCTCCTTCTGCTTCTCACCCTTTCTGCCTTTTTCTTTCTATCTCTCTCCCTCTCTCTCCCCCTCCCTCTCTTCCTCTTCCTCTTTGGCACGCTCTCTTCATCCACAGGAAATAATTCATCCACTCATGCTGTCTCCATGGCAACAAGGAAGGGAAATCCATTTCATCAGTCTTTCCATCTCACTCACTCTCCTCACCCCCCCCCCCCCCCTTTCTCTCTCCCTCCCTCCCTCTTCTCCACGGTCTTCCTCTCCCCCGCTCCCTTCATCTTTGCTCTGTAAGAAGAGCGAAAAGAATTAATACTCTGTGTCAGCATGCCTCATTCACTTGGATTTTCTCTAGAGAGAGAGAGAGAGAGAGAGATGAAAAGGAGGAGAAGAAAAGAGAATGGGAAGGTGCACTGTGCACTTGCTATTGTGTGTATTGCTTTTTACACTCTTCTGATGGATAGATTGATAGTCTTGTCATTTTTGTCAGTGTCA
>NC_045165.1:17870950-17873450 GCF_900700415.2 Clupea harengus
TGACTCTGAATGTCTGTGCTTTATGAGGTTTTCCACTCTGTTACCGAAGAACAGACCGACATCTCACTCCAGACTAGAAAGAAGTGGGAGCTGGCTAGACCCTCTTTCAAATTAGGGGAGAAAATGACGTTATGTGTCCAGGCAGAGGCACACACACGGGTCTCTGTGCGTAAATGTGTGTGCGCATCTCTCAGAGCCATGAAAAATGACCAGGATTACTGAGTGTGAGCCACCAGATGTTTCTAAGGGACTGACTCAGGCTGTTTTCATAGAAGTGTGTGTGTGTCTGTGTGTTTGTGCGTTTGTGTATATGGAAGGCTGTTTAAGGATTGACTACTCGAAGGTAGACAGGTTGCTGACATGGAGAAGTAGGCCCATGCTGCGGCTAGGTTCGGAGTTAGACTTCCTTATCTGGACAGGGAGTAGAGGCACATGCGTTTAATTGGTCTGTAGTGTGTATGCTTAATATGGGTATGCGGTGAAATATGCATATAAATGTTTGTGGCAGGGGAGATTAAACTGGCTTGTGTGCTTGTGTGTTTATGAGTGTGGGCCTCTGCTATTTCATCTTTTAAATAAATACACACACATGTTTGCATGCAAACACACACACACACACACAGAGGCACTCTTGCACACACATGCACAGTTACACTCTCTCTTACACAGACCTGCAGCCGATCTTGGATAGGGGCGGATGTTTAGAATATTGTTAACAGCCTGGGAGTTTGGTGGTGTTGTGCTTGGCACATCCGTTGTTTCCAGAGGAAACTGTGTGTGTGTGTGTGTGTGTGTGTGTGTGTGTGTGTGTGTGTGTGTGTGTCTGTGTATATGTGTGGATGTGTGTGTGTGTATATGTGTGGATGTGTGTGTGTGTGTGTATATGTGTGTGTGTGTGTGTGTGTGTGGATGTGCGGATGTGTGTACATCTATGTTTGCATTTGTGTCTCTGTGTACGGTTCTCTGAGTTTGTATCTAAAGCTAGTTAGCTAACTAGCTAATATCCAACAGACTTGCCTTGCAAACACACACAATAGCACAGTTGGCACTGAGAAGCGGTGCTGCTAACACAAATGCTAGCTGCCTTGCTAACTGAAGCATTTTGGCGATATATTTGACTATATAAGCTCCTTTTAAATTTCTGCAGGGTTTCATCCAACTGCGTTCTTAGTAGCCTGGACAGCAAGCGGAAACAACAGGTGTTTTTAATCTTTCCTTTACATGACTGACATGTTCATTATTACAAACATTATGGCATAAGATCATCAATATCAGCATCAGCCACTGGTTGTCACAATCTGTGTAATGTCTCTGGATCATTTGAATGTCTTGTTATCCTGCCTTACTGACCTGGTGTCAGTGGTGGAGTTGTACCAGCATGCCGGTGTTTGAATTACAGGTCCCAGGGGTGAGCACCTTATGGGGGTGGGCACCTTACCGGGTGGCACTCAATACACAGTATGCCTACTGTATAACCTCATAACAATTATGCAGGCAACAACTACGCACAGCAATACAGGTATACATTGCCGTGAGCCCTGCCACAACATAGATGAACCTCTGCTACACACCATAATAACACACAGGTAGCATGAATGATCACTAAATTCATCCTGATGCGTAAGTGGAGAGATTACACAACAAACACTGTTTGTGAGGTAACAATTACCCACAACAATAGGCCATAAATGACAGAAAGATTACTGTCACCATTAGTGCTGAACTTCTTACGAAACATTTTTCACTTCCTCTCTGTTATTAATAATTAAGCGTCTAATGCTTGGTATTGGGGCAGGCGATTCACGTCAGCTTGTTGCTGTATTTATTTCAACTGCAAGCAAGTAGCTCGCAGAAAAAACAACCATAAACGTGTGCGAGCGTGATCGTGCCACAGCCAGAGAGTAGCTGCTGAGCAGAAGTGCCCCGTGTGGCTGGAAATTACACCCAATGAGATGACAATTTACCACACACAATCATATGAGATTCCTCAATAATTCACATGACATTTTGGAGATTTCACTATGTCAGGCCAACATGTGAGCTGATCTTTGACTCATATTAGACTTTGTTTCATTCCATGTTTGATGATCTCAAGTTTGCAACATGACACTAAACAAAAATATAAATGCAACATCTCAAATTGTGGTCCCATGTTTCATGAGCTGAAATAAAAGGTTCCTTAATTTCTCCATACCCATACATTTACATACAACTTTACACATGTAACCATATTTGTGTGGCACTCATAGTTTAGTGCAATGCTTCGAGATACTCCCATGTTGTGTTTATGGTTTTCATCGTACTGTAGTGACAGAGGAAGCTGAAGGGCTCTTCTTTGTCATGTTGTAATTTATTGAAGAAGCCCACACAGGAAGCAACCATTCAGGAACTGATACAGAAAGCAGGGAAGGCAGACAGTCTTATACATGGACACACTAGGTAGAGATGGGCAAGTACGCTAACAACAGAGAATAACATACACTCAATTATGCATAGACAG
>NC_045165.1:17878450-17888450 GCF_900700415.2 Clupea harengus
TGTGTGTGTGTGTGTGTGTGTGTGTGTGTGTGTGTGTGTGTGTGTGTGTGTGTGTGTGTGTGTGTGTGTGTGTGTGTGTGTGTGTGTGTGTGTGTGTGAGTGAATTTGTGTTTGTATGTGTTGGCAATGTGTGTGTGTTTAATTCTGTGTGTGTGTGAATGTGAAGTGTGTGAGTGATTCTGTGTGTGTGTGATTCTGTGTGTGTGTGTGTGTGCGTGTGTGTGTGTGTGATTCTGTGTGTATGTGTGTGTGTGTGTGTGATTCTGTGTGTGTGTGTGTGTGTGTGTGTGTGTGTGCGTCTGTGTGTGACATGTATAGATTGATGAGTGATTGAGTGGATGTTCCCTTGAGAGGGATCTGCTGGCCTTCCGGGCCCCACGAGGGGGTTAGAGATTTGGAGAAAGAGCACACATATGGGCCCCTCTCCAGGACACAAGATTAAAGGAAATCAAAACAAACCTCCTTTTATTCAGCACTCGCACAACAGTCTTCACAAGCACACACATAGACTCTCTTTCTGTCAGACACACACGCACACACACGCACACACACACACACACACACACACAGACACACACCATGACTTGTTTACTGAGTGCAGGTATAAACCCCCTTGTATTTCCATAAAAGGTAAGGAGCTAGATTGCATGAGAGAACTGGACAGAGAGAGAAAAGGGGAAGGAGAAGGCGAGGGAGAAACAGAGACAGAAACATACCCCGAAACAAAGGTGTGTGTGCTGAAGCTGTGTTCAGCTGCGTGTGGGAGCTGATTTACTGAGCTCTGTGCAGGCAGCCTGGCGCCTCCACCAGCCTCTGTCAAGAGCTGAGGCTTCACCAGGGCAGGATTTGCCAACTCTCACTCTTTTGGTGGGAAACACAGGCATTCATATCCTGCCTCACACTAGCATGAAAAAAAAAATCCATTGACTTCAATTCACCTCACGCCAAAAGAAATATACCGGTTTTGATCAATTCTCATGCCAAGTCAGCCTTGAAAGTTGGCAGCTCTGTCAGAGGCTAAATGTGGTGAGAGGCTACCATCGCTCCCCTCCGTGGGGAAGACACAGGGACCGTTCTTGAGAGGGTTTGACTCTGCAAGAGGTAGAGCACCAGAAATTCACAAGAGCATATTCTTACATATATTTATTACTTATATGAAAATATATGAGATAAATATATATATATATATATATATTTATCTCATATATTTTCATTGATTCTTAAATATTCTTTCATGCAGTGAATGGTACAGACAGTGATGTTGAGTTTACACTGTAAACTAGTTTACATTTCATGTTGCCATTGTGTATATTACATTTATAGCACGTTAATCCCTATTACAGATGCCATCTGAACCATTTTATCCATCAGTGGGGCAGGTGTGTGTGGTGTAAACCATGACATTAGATACATTTAAGCTCATTTAAGCATTCTGGCTTGGTTTATTCCTGTCATTCAATGTGGTAAAAGGGTTTCCTTCACTGATTAAGTGCTCACTGCTAAAGCTGTGTGTATTTTTAAAGCTCTTCTTTGTTATTGCGGGTCTAGCTATTTTTTTTGTCAGTTGGGTCACCAGCATGAAAACCAGTGAGCTTTTCACACAGCACACAGTCATGGTCAACCAGTCCACTTTAAGTCCAGTTGCACTGCATATCATGGACTCCCATGAAATTATGTCAAATTAGATTTGTCAAATTAAGAGCTTTTAAAAAACGTCACTGCCATGTAACGTTACCAGTGCAACAACAGATGGTAAAACCACCACACACACATAAGACATTTCATATAAGAGAAAAAGAACAGAACGCATAGCATGAAACCCAGTTTACACTGAGTCTAAACACAGAGCCGGGGAAATGAAAGACAACAGTGGAAATTGTGTAGAGCAAACCAGGCCGCTGACGCTTTCAAAGAGGTCACTGTTCCTGCTTAGACTTGGACGCCCCCTGTGGTGGAAGGTGAAAGTGCAGCTAAATCTGTCACACTTCAAGGGCCGCGGGGTGTCAGGCTGAGATTAAAAACCCCAATCCCTCTAACACAGCTGACCTTTGACTGACAGGTGTGTGTCAGTGTGTGATCAGGATCCCTGTGGCATCCTCACATAATGATCTGTGTCTGTAGACACACACTGTGCGTGTGCATGTGCGTGTGTGCGTGTGCGTGTGTGCGTGTGTGTGTGCGCGTGTGCGTGTGTGTGTGCTTGTGCTCCAATATGTGAAAGTGTGTGCAGGAGAAGTGAGATGCTACAATGACTCAGCAAACAGCAGGCAGTAGGTTGTGAACTGCAGAGAGAATAATGAACCTAGAGGGGAAAAATGCAAGTTAAGACAAGGCAACAACAGGCACATTTCCTCCAGCCTGATGTTTAATTTGCATTTGTCTCCCACCATCAATCTGTAATGTGAGTTAAACCATATACCCCTATGCTAGTAATGCATCACTGACTTAGCTCAGTGCTGTGCAGCAGTAGATCACACATGTTTTAACTCAGTAACTTTGTTACAAATGTGTGTGTGTATGTGTGTGTGTGAGGGTGGTGTGTGTGTGTGTGTGTATAGTGCACAGCATAGTTTCCATTTAACACTGATGTGATGGAACAGGGGTTCTCAAACTTTTGCAAGCTGGGCCCCCCCAAAGCTGGTTAGGGGTAGTCGGGGCCCCCCCATCCCCCGCGCCGCCCGCGGCCCGCGGCCCGCCGCCACCGCCCTCAACTACACCACCATATATAGATAGATAGATAGATAGATAGATAGATAGATAGATAGATAGATAGATACCGTAGATAGCATATTGTTATTGATAGGCCTGACGTGTCAAGGTTAGGCTATTGTTATTGTTAGGCCCATACAGACAATTATTATAACTATTTATTATTATTATTATCAGTAATAGTAGGCCTATCAGTAGGCTATTCATTATTATCACCATCATTATGTTAATATTATTATAATTAATGATTATCGACCAATTATTATTATTGTATTATTATTATCATCATAATCATAATAATAATTATTATTATCATTATCATAATCATAATAAGTATTATTATTGCTATCATTAGGATACTGTTATTATTATGGGCCTCTTGTGATCTTTACAAAAAAAATCCTACAGGTCTGTCAATGTGAGACATGAGCCTGCTTTGCACTGCAAAGGTCCTCAAATCTTGGGGCAATGTTTGACAAACATATCCTCAGGTCATCCTCGATCTGTGCGCGGTTGCGGTATTTAGTTTTGAGCGCAGTCAGTCTTCGACGCGAAAAGGAGAAGCATTTCTAAGGCTATGTCGCAAAGCTGATCATTGCTACCCAGAATGACGAAAGAGGGGAGATGCTTAAGTCTACTGTCACTCTTCAGCTGCTCTTTCATGTCTGATGGAAATGGATCCCGAACTCAGGCCAATTAACGGTAGTCCTCTTTGTAGGACCCAAACTGATTTCTGATATTCAGCGAGATACTGACATAGGTATTGCGCTGAGTTTAGCTCCTGTCATTATTCTACACTTGTTGTGCGGCCGGCAAAATCAGTGTTTCGGCAATTGTATGGGGTTTGCCAAGCTTAGCAATTCTATGAGCAACTACATAAGATGCCTCCAGACACTGCTTGGAGATGGTGGTTCGTTGTTGCTGGAGGCCATCACGTTTATGTTTAAAGAAGTCCACAGGCTTCTCTTTCTGACTTTTACGAATCAGAAACTTGTCCATAGTTGTGTTTGTTTGCTGATACAGTGTGTGTGAAGTTAATAAAGTTCTCATTTCAGTTCGTCGTGTTCTTGTATGTGTGGTTGTGAACGACTTGCACACGAATAATGGATAAGGCTGTGCTAGGCAATAATTCCTAACAAAACGAACTGTACACAATGTAGACAGGGACAGCACAAAATAGTATTCAAGTGCTGGTGTTTTATTTGTTGCAACACGGTGGATGATCGAAAAATGTAAAGGTAGATGTTAAGGAGAAAAGGGCTAGCTGCAGTTGGAAGAAGGTAGCTAGCTAGGCTAGCTCTCGGGGCTACGAGCTTTTTCAAGACTGGAGCAAATTACTCCTTAGAATAGGCTACGAATAGACCTACTGCAAGTGCAGTAAGGTATTACTAAGGAAGGAGTGAGTCTTTAAAAAGACTGTTTATTAAGCAATGAATACCTGAATGATAGAGGAAACAAGAGACATTGAACAAACTCTGCAGAGTGTTGTCTCAGGGTGAGCGCTTACCATGCCTGCGGTTTTTTTTTTATACTCGGAAGCTTGGGTGCAACTCGCGTTCAAATGATAAGACTCCGTTTTGATTGGTGGATCAGGAGCAAAACAGTATTTGATTTGTTTGGGTCAGTCCAGCCCCTTGCATTTCGCCACTGAGGGAGCTTTCACTAACCAGTGACAGGTCGGCGGTCGTTTTTTTCTTTTCTCCGTCTGTGACATCGCGCCCCCCCTGGAGAGTGTTCGCGCCCCCCACTTTGAGAACCACTGTGATGGAAGATAGAGGTGCTGTTCGCCATTCTGATCCAATACTGTGAAATTCAGTGATACTCTGGCTGTCCATTCTGTGTTTACGCTCAGAAATCTCTGGTGTTCGTACACAGTCCTGGATCTGTAAATGGGAAACAAACATTGTGAGCCATAAACAATTCCAGCCAAGTAACACATTGCTTCAGGAGCACAGAAGGATGGCTTTGCCAGAATCGCCAACTGCATCCTTAACATATTCCATGTGTAAAAAGAAACATGGAACCCTAATAATTCAGTCTGCCACTCAGGATATGTGGTTGGGCAGTTGTTATATTGGTGAGGTTATTGGTGATGAGTACTTGCATGTGACAGTGAGAGGACTGTGGGAAGTCCCCAACCAAAGGCACAAGCATTTCAACATCTTTTCCTGTATACAGCTATAAAAACATGTGGAAAAAGAAACATGGAATCCCAAGATGTCCTAATATTTCATGTCATGGTGGCATGAAAGTCCAGACAGACAGAACAGGGCTAAATACTGTGATCCAGTGACAGAGCAGGGGCCAAACATATGTAGACTGAGAAGGGTCATCATCAGAACTTGCACCGCACACCAGCACACACAGACAGAGAGGTGGTTTCAGAAAGGTAGTGAGAAAGTAAAGCTATGTAAATAAAGCAGAACTCACCGGGATACGTTTTTTCAGGCAGTCAGATAACTGATAAGAGGTAAAATGAGAATGTAACCCTGTGATTTCCTAAATAAACTTGCTCTTACCTTCTAAATCCACTCATCATTTTTTCTTTTCCAGAACATTCTTTGTGCGCAAGGTCTGAAATCTAGCTCCATGGCAACCAACAACACAGCCAGCATTGCCCAGGCCCGTAAGTTGGTGGAGCAGCTGAAGATGGAGGCCAACATCGACAGGATAAAGGTGAGGGCCGGGGCCAAATATAGTCCTCCTGTACAACAGGGGGCATGTTGGTGGGTGCCTCCATTAGTTAAAAAGCAAATGTGTCCTGGATGATATTTTTGAAAAGAAATCCTTTTTTTCTTTCTGTGTATGTGTATGCGTGCTCTGTGTATTTGTGTATACACAATATGCGTGCGTGTGTGTGTGTGTATGTACACTGTTTGTGTGTGTGTGTGTGCATCAGGTGTCTAAGGCAGCAGCTGACCTGATGTCGTACTGTGAGGCCCACGCTAAAGAGGACCCGCTCCTTTCGCCCATGCCCGCCTCAGAGAACCCCTTCAGGGAGAAGAAGTTCTTCTGTGCCATCCTGTGAGCGGCGGACACACCCTGGGCACGCAGCGGGCGCCCCGCCCACAGATTCCAGAAAATGACTCACAACACTTAGAACCCTTCTAGCAAGTGTGTGTGTGTTTAGATTGCGTGGTGGTGATGGTTGTGGTAGGTGGGGGATATCCTCTTGTACCACCTAAAATGCTCATACTGAGGGAAATAAGAAATAACACACACATGCACACACGTGCACATGAACACACACTCACACAGTGAGGTGATCAACAACAGTTTGTGTAGCGGTAAGATGGGGAGGAAGTGATGCATGTTTTTTTTTAAGACTTTTATAAACAAACAAGGGATATCGTCCATCCTGGTCCCTGAGTCAACATTGACAGCCATTGTAGAGGATTTTTAAAAGTGAAGAAACCTTATTTTTGGAGTGCTCAACACATGAGTATGGATAAGGGTATCAGGCTCTTCAACAGACAGGACCTCCCTGTGTTAAGCAAATGTGATGTATTACAGTTGTTTTTTTTTTCATTTATTTAGTTTGATATTTCAGTGTTCAGCTATGGATCCTCCCTTATTATAATGTGGTTTGGCTACATCATTTAGATAGCTTTCTATTGAATCTTCAATGTACGTTGCATTTTTTTTAAGCACTGGTAGATTAGAAGAAACCTAAAGTAGATCAATACAAAAGGAAATGTTTTTTTTTTCTATGAAATGCTTGTAAATATTTATACAACAAGCACCATCTTTTCAGGTTCCTTTCTATGAACCATGTACGACTGTTGATGCTCCCTGTTTCTACTCTGTATGAATGTGCTAGCAAGTAAACTGTGCTGTGATGTGCTCTGCTGACCTCACTTCCTGTTTCTATTAAAGAGGGAAACTGATTTGACGAACACGTTTGACTGGCAGGCCTGTGCTGTTTGACCACAATGCATTGCCTTATGACACGTGGAGACCACAAATTATGACGCCATAGTCACAATATGCCAAGACTCCACCTGCAGTGTACCAACTGTATGAAATAACTATATAAAGATACCGAGAATGTGACAAATGGTGATGCAGCTGTTTACAAACAACCACACTACATGAACACAACGCATCTACCCACCAGACACGTTAGAAGAGACTGAATTGCAGTGAAGAGGTTGGGGTACATTGAAGTGCTGGTTAGACTAAGACTTCATCAGAAGGCCTCCATTCACATTGCCTTTGTGTCTGATTGTGTACCACGGTGCACTAACAAGATTAGTTTGTTATGATAATGACATACGAATCATCAGGAAGGAAGCATATCATTATTAAGTCAACTGTCCATGCACCCTGCATGACTTAAAGCTTTGCAAATGATGGGATGAGGAATAAAATACCCTAACTAAGACACAATTATATTGATATTAATTCACATTAAACACATTATTATATATCTCTAAACACAATTACAGATATTGCTGAAAGGTTTAAATGTAGAGTACCAAGTCTGACCACCACTTCATGTGGTACGGCAACGTTGACATTATTCGGAAGGTATGAGGAATATTTCCATTTCTTCAAGAGTCAACTTGGACTAGAGTTTACCAGGGGGACGCAGCTGAGCAGCCTCTCACCCTAAATCAAGCTCCATCTGGCCCCCACAGGCTAATGAGGCACATGGAGGCAGATGGAGGAGGGGGCAATGACTCGTTAGGGACACAAGAAAGCTCCTGTTCACGAGAGCACTTAACATTAACTGGAGCACTATATGTTTAGTGTTTAGAAGCTTTCGCCTGTTCAGTTGAAATACGGTAAAAATGCTAAATTTGCCCTGGGTGACCTGTGTCGTGTGAGTCTCTGTGTCGGTGGAACTGCTGGAGCCTGAGAGGTAAAACGGTTTGATCAGAGGCAGTCATCAGGGGGTAGACAGGACACACCCAGTCAAGGGTGTCACAGATGAACTGTCCTCTTGTCTGGGCTAGCGGCGCAATAAGCACACGGCCTTCTGCTGACATGTGGGGGTGCAGTACCATGGCATTTTCACCTCAATACAGGGAAGGAGTTTTATACATAAATCAAAGACAATATAAATGAAACGTTTTTGTTCACTCCCTCTATTTTCTTTGTATCTTTGCTCATCCTGCCCAGGAGTGCTACATTGTTTGGATATGTCATGTTTTGATAGAAACAAATGTCATCCCATCTTGTGTTTAATTCTCCAAAATGGTTAAGACTGAGCTCACTGAGAATGAACTAATACTGTACTGAGGGTCTCCACCATGATCAGTATCCCAGCTAGCATTAAGACACATGCACAGTACATAGTGAGCCCAGAATGACAGGTTAATCAGACCAAGTGCAGCAGACAACATGCAGTCAATGAGGTGGAATGGATCTAAAGGGGAGAAACTGCAGTTCAGGTGGAATAGCAATACATCAAAATGCTGTGTTATTATGCAACACACAGATAACATGCATTATTTTAAGTGACACACAGGAAAAAATGCTAAATTGTGCTATTGGTTGGGAACTTCTGACAGCAGCCAATCCTCTCATTGTCACATGTCAGCGCTCATACCCAACAACCTAACCTAACCAGTATAACAACTGCCCGACCATTGATCCTGCGTGGCAGGATACAACAATGCACAACTGGCTGGTGACAGCCGCAACATGTGCCGCATGTTGTACCCAGGATCCGTGACTGCCCAACCATAGAACCTGAGCAGCAGGATACAACAACAACAATAACAAAATCTGCCTTTGTGACCATGCAAGTAAATATTAAAGATACAATGTGATGGTGTGCGAGAAGAATACAGCTGACGCATTTTTTTCAAGAATTTGCATTGAAGTGCCATGCAATTGTCTTAGCCACTCACTAAACAGCTCTGTTCAGCACCTGTAGGCCTAGTGACCATATTGGTGCATGTGGGCATACTTGCAGAAGGAGGTCCAGGGACCAGTTCATTTGCTCTCTGATAACAGGTTTATAAAATGATAATACATTTTTTTCTAAACATTTAAACACATTTATTTCAAACACTTTCTTTTTAACAATAAGCACAATAAGCTCCTGATCTGACTCAGACTTGCTTAATGCAGTTAAAAAATGCAGTGATTTAATTTAATTTTACCACTAGATGGTGCTGTAGGGCCAGTAATCTAAGGGAAGTGTTTTGTGGCACTCCACATAACACTAAACTCTTTCTCAGACAGGTGTCACTGTAGACAATGGTATGAGATTTCTTTCTAATTTAAGGCACAGAGCTTGCTTGCATTCATTGATTTAGCAGATGGTAATATCTGAAGAACTGCCTGAATCGGTTCTGCATACGCTACCGAAAAAACTGAAATCACAATTACGCACAGCTGTGCACAGCTGCATATAATTAATTTGAAATCAATTTTATTTATAAAGTGCCAATGAATTGAATTGAAAAGGTCTCAAGGCGTTTTACAGAGCCCAGAGCCTGAACTCCCTACAGCAAACACTAAGGTGACGGTGGCAAGGAAATACTGTACCACCACAAAGATGATCTTGAGATAACCATACCAACCACAAGGCCAGTCGCAGAGAATCTACAGCAAAGGCAGCTCTTTCCACCAGAGGATCTGCAATGAGTGCTGGACCTCCGCACACCATTCCTAACTATGGGGAGTAATAAAGAGGAAAGTTTAAGTCCAGACTTAAAAGTAGAGAGGGTGTCCACTTCTGGGATAACGGAAGGAGAATTCCAAAGCAGGGGAACTTGATAGCAAAAGGCTCTGTGTCCACGATTTTTGATACTAGAAGGCCTGCATTTTGAGACTGAAGAGTTCTTGGTGGGCAGTACGGTACTAGTAAATCCCTAATGTAGTCCGGAGCTTTTAATGTTAGCAGGAGTGTTTTTAAATGTATTCTACGTTTGACAGGGAGCCAGTGAAGAGAAGCGAGTACAGGAGAAATGTCTTCATATTTTTTTAGTTCTAGAAAGTGTGAGTGGCTGCATTTTGTATCGGCTGGAGGCTCTTTAGTTAGTCGTTAATCCATCCAGATTGTTAAGCTTTGCAGTAGTCAAGTCTTGAGAGGACAAATGTAAGGATGTGCTTTTCTGCATCCTGGAAAGATAGGACTTTCTTGACAATATTACATTGGCTTAAAAAAGGATGTTTTCAACATCTGTTTTATGAGAGTTTTGAGAGAAAGGTCAATTTGCTCATGATGGCAAAACAAAATATTATCACTCTGTCTATTATGTTAAACAGCTCAATGACAAAAATTACATTTACAATGAAAAAGATCAGAAGGACTTCTTCAGCGAGAGCTTGTCTA
>NC_045165.1:17893450-17908450 GCF_900700415.2 Clupea harengus
ATTTATTCAATCAATAATTTATGAATAAAAATTGGTTCATTTTTTTAAATATCAAATAATTCATGGAGCGCTCCCAAAAGCTAAGTTTGCTGTAACCTCGTGAACCAAAAGCTCTAATTATAATTATATTAACACTAATGGGCGGGGTTAGGTGCTGATTACGCGACGAGGTTCTTGTACTGTCGCTACCGGTGGGTAGTCCTCTACCGGATGGTAGTCCCGCACATTGCGCATGCTCAGACACAAACGGTTTACGGCAGAAGGCTCAACGTCAACATATGGGGTTGTCTTAATGCATAATGTGGGTATATTGAAGGTAATATTTAATTATTAAAACTGTGGAGACGGAGTAAGGGTAAAGGCAAATAGTTTGTATTATGAATAAGTGAGAAAATATAGCAGTAGGTAAAACAAATAAAGCATTGATGTGCTAGCCAATAGAACTTGACAGGGAGAACAAAAGAGGATATCCAGTATATCTTTAACTTCTTTATTATACAAACGTTAAGACTTCTTAAAGTATACCGTCTTTCGCGAACTTCCATCAGCTTTAGCCAGCGATTGTATTCCGCTGTCTACAGTGTCGCAAAGTGGCGACTGATCGGGTAGTGCGCATGCGCGACTACCATCCGGTAGAGGACTACCGTCCGGTAGCGACAAATACTACGCAAAATGCGTAAACACAACGCGCGCTATATGCGGTTTGGCAAAGGCGCTGATTACGCTGCGCTCGCAAATGTTAAATGTAAATGAGGCCCTCAGTGTGGTCAGCCATGTTTTGCATGTTCTGGGAAAGTGAACGTTGTGTTTTGCACAATAGCATGCTTTTATGAATCTGATTGGAAAGAGGTGGTCAGACTAATGAAAATGGAAAAGTGTGATAAAACTGACATTTCCCTTAATGCATCGTTGAGTGCATTTAATGCCTCTGGAATGATACTGGTTAAAGAAACTGAGACTGGAGACCAGAATAAGTAGCCAATCAGCTGTTTCCATCAGTGCTTTTCTATCATAGATTCCAGCAGTCAGAATGATTTTTCCCTAATGACTCTAGTCATTATTCAACAGGCACAGCAACTGTCCCTAAAGTAACATGCCCTCCTTCACATTAAAATTCAAGCACTTGAGTGAAATATTAATGTCTTGTAATAGCCCCCAACAATCACTGCTAACGACTGTATATGAGTTAGCAAAAAAACAGAACCAGACGCAAGAAAAACACCTGGAATCTGTGAGAACGAGTTGAATATTTTTGACAGCCTTCTCTGTGGGAATATCTCTGCATTATTAAGACTCCTCTCATATGAGGTTTGTGCCCCGACCCCCTCCCCCACTCTCTGACCTGAGCATAACTTCACATTATCGACCGTCTGAGGTGGATCAGGGGGAGAGGTTTCTACGGCAACAGAGATTCCTTACCTGAAAATGAATATGATTTTTATTTTTGTTTTCTTCTGAAATGGGTCGAGGTCCTCACACACACACACACACACACACACACACACACACACACACACACACACACACACACACACACACACACACACTGCACACGTATGCTGCATGCTGCATGCTGCATTAACCTCTGCAGCACCCCCACTGTTTGGAGGGTTGAGGGCTTCTTCTTTCACTAGTGAATCGGTTCAGTGGTTTCCCAATTCGCATCCACACTGAGCACCGCATTCTTACCCCATGGATATGAGTGTTCTACACCATAGACATTTTACCCCATGGATGAATGTTCTACACCATAGGCATTTTACCCCATGGATGAGTGTTCTACACCATAGACATTTACCCCATGGATGAATGTTCTACACCATAGGCATTCTACCCCATGGATGAGTGTTCTACACCATAGGCATTCTACCCCATGGATGAATGTTCTACACCATAGGCATTTTACCCCATGGATGAATGTTCTACACCATAGGCATTCTACCCCATGGATGAGTGTTCTACACCATAGGCATTCTACCCCATGGATGAGTGTTCTACACCATAGGCATTCTACCCCATGGATGAATGTTCTACACCATAGGCATTTTACCCTAGGGATAAGAAATCGTGAGTGTTTGCTCAAAAAGAATAGATGAGAACGTTGCTAATATTGCCTTGACCAGTGACCTATCCAAAAGCCTAAATCGAACATCTAACCCCATAAGGTCTGATGGAAATTCTGGAAAGTGAAGAGTCCTCGCTAAAGGCAGCAACAGTAAGAGAACCTATAAACGCATGATGAATAAAACATTTCTTTATTCCATTCAATTATGAGAGCACTGGCCCACTTTGGCCCCCTAATGACAACGTTAATATGTTGCATAATAAAATCTTTCCACTAATTTCTGGTCTAAAACCGATGCTGCTCTTCATAATAGGGCCCTCATCACATTGTAATCTGCATTTAATTGGTCTTAAAGGAGCTTCTGCTCGGTTGAGATCACAGATCTTTGCCAGCTATGGCTACATTTTGATGTTATCCCATGGAAAAGCATGCAGTCCTAATCCTTTTTGTGACTTGGCCTCATTAACACCCCCAGTTGGACATATATATATGAAACACCTCAGGAGCAGTGTGCAATATTTTGCATTATTTCCATATTGAGTTTATATGTAATATGTATGCAGATATCCATATCTTTCCCCTTTTCTCTCTGTACTCTCTTTATTGAAAAATGATCTGATCCTACGATTGTAGAGTGAGATAGACGCCTGGTGGTGATCTAGCAATCTGATAAATCTGTACCTCTGTAATTCAAGGAGTTGTTGCCGTGTCCAGAGGAAGGTTGTGAAGATGTGAAAGTAGTTTCTCAAAATGTTTCAGACCAATGGTTCCCGTTCGACCTTGCAGACAAAGTGCTTCTTGCAGCTAGTATCGGCTCAAATGAGTTGGAAACACTTTCCCGTGACATTTCACTCATAGGAGGGGAAGTTTGGTTGATACGTGCTTGACTGCTGCTTTAACTCGTTCACCCCACATGACATTTGAATGTGGCTAACTATGTTTAACTCACATCAGCTTTTCCCAGCACCGTGAAGATTCATGTCAGGAGAGGAGGTAGAAAGGGGTCACCCTTTTTGTCACTAAACCACACAGACATTTCTGTGTCTTTCATACAGCAAGGAAACAGACTCGAAGGACTCCATCTCATTTGTATTGCTATCACAATCAGTGCACTGAAACATCCCTGTTGCAATTGGTTCCTCTACCCGAACCAGCCCTCTAGCCTCCCATGGACACAGCTGATTTGCTCATCATCCCCCGGTGGAGTGAGATTGAACTTCACCCAGGATTTGCTGGCATGAAAATCAGCTAAAACCCGCAGGGGAAAAATGTGAGGGGCTAGCGAGTTGGAGGAGATGATGAGGGGAGTGAGAGGGTTTACACTGAAGTAAAGGAGGGAGGTTAAAATATAACTAAAAGTCAATAGTCTTGTTGCATGATAGTTTAGCCCCAGAGTAACTAAATGCATCATTATAGGTTATGTACACAGACAAGAGATGGTCCAATCAGGGTGCCTGCATTAAGATGCAATGAGACCGTGACAGGTCCTTCTCTCACTCTCTCTCTCTCTCTCTCTCTCTCTCTCTCTCTCTCTCTCTCTCTCGGAGCTGTGCATACTCCAGGGAAATCAAATACTGGGGCTTCACCCTGAGTTGAAGTGACTCCTTGAGACCTCCTGAGAGACTACCTCTCTGTGTCAATGCCCACACTGTCTCCCCACAGACGCTACACCCATTGGAACAGTTGTCCTGGATAGATAAGCCACAGCTAAATGCACTCCTACTGTATATGCCAGCTAATACCTGAACTCCTCATTCAAATGAATACAGAAAAAGCTTAACTTATTCTCACAGTTATGGCTGTCTGGCCAAAGAATGGTTTTCTGACACCATAAGTATGCCTTTTGAGAAACCTATTCCTGCTTGTGCTGTGACCTCTAGTCAAGATCTTCCACTCAGTTCTAGAGCTAAAGAGAATGGCCCAGTCTGTCTGTCACCTTTTATTCTGGCATGATAAGCTTGGAACTAATGTTACTCTGTACGCCATCTGTGACTGTGTAGAGCTGTTACTGTGAGCAGAAGTACTTGGCTGTGTCACTTACTTAGGCAGTAAGCATTTTTCCCTATTGGGGAATTTGATCATCAGGGTCGGCAACACTTTCCTTTCAATGTATCGCTATCCACTATGCTGGAGATAATTCAAGGTGTAGGTCTCCAGCCAAGGATCTTGCATGGGAATGATGTGATGCAACAGCACGCTTGTGAAGAAGGTGTTTTAATGGTAGATTTTCTGGCTGCGCACATGTAGGAGATCACAGCTCACAGGTTAACTGGGCTTACAGCATTGGAACATAGCATGTAACCCTGGATGGGACAGAAACATTTCAATCAAATATTGCTACCAGCTACATCTCAGTTCCTTAATCACTCTAAACATACATATTTGCTAAAGAACAAAACTAAGCATTTACAATAACCAGACTAACAGGCGGAGGTTGAATGAGTGGTTGTCCCATCCGGCACCCTGGTGAGACTGCTTAGATGGTTGAAGCTATCTCTTGACTAATCTGACTCCAATTTTACTACTGCAGATACGTTTGTGGCTAGACATGACCAAAGTGATGTGATCATTAATAACATCATGTCTCTCTAAGAATCTCCAACTCGTTTGCCAAAGACTTATCTCAGTTCACAAAGGAGCCACAGCACACCAATGCCAGCAGCATCTTGATGGTCCTTTCTCCCAGCTGTCATAAAACTCTAACTATATGACTCTACACTGTTTTGCACTATACATCTATACATGACAAAAATTAATCCTGCCTAGTTATTACTTGTGTTACGTATACGGCTCCATGCACGAAACATAAAGGGGAGGCCACGCAGATTTTATGATAATAATAATAATAAGTTATTTATTAATGGTTACAGGTATATATTATCTATTAATTATAAGCAAAACGGGTGGTGAATGTCAGTGTTGTGAATAGAAACCAAAGATGTAATGTAAAGTAAGTTCAAGAGTAATTCAAAACAAACAACGACGATAATCCAAAATCCAACGACCAATCCAAAACCAACGAGTATCCAAAACCAACGATCCAAATCCAATTTCTATCCAACGATAACCAAATGCCGGGAATCCAAAGCTCTCCCGACTGTCGTCTGATCAGGGCTTTTGTAGCCCATGCAAACAAGGATCCACCTGTTTCAAATCACCTGCTGTAAAGACAGAGACAGACAGGCATGCAAATATCATGGGGCCGGGCCTAGACCCGCCAGGGTCATAACACTTGACATAACATTCCTTATAAGTGCAGAAAGTTAGTAACTTAGTAAGTTAGTAACAGAGTCAGCACTACAGATTAATGATTAACAATTTATTTTATGTCAGGAATAGGCAAATACAATACAAATTCAATGAAGTGAA
Organism: Clupea harengus; assembly: GCF_900700415.2. NCBI lineage: Eukaryota > Metazoa > Chordata > Actinopteri > Clupeiformes > Clupeidae > Clupea > Clupea harengus. Next base: position 17,898,885 of record NC_045165.1, read on the forward strand.
ACAAAAAACACTAGGTTAAGTCAAAAATTCAAAGCATAAAGATGCAATACTACAGGCAATAATACAAAGTAGAAACAAAACCAGACATATCAAGAAAACCTGGCATAGACATGGCTACACACAAGAATGTGTGTGGGAGTTCTGAATACAGAAACACTCAATTTTGACACTTTCCCTTAATACCCAGCCCGAATAAAGATATTCTTAAATAACGTGATAAATGGAAAATTGCATGGATAACCTATTTACACATCTGAGGACCTTTGAACTATAGAGGGTAGAGTGGCAGGAGGAAGGATCCTGGAGCCGCATATTGGGACACCAGGTGGGCATGACACTCTGGAGTGGGAGGACATTTTCCCATGTGTCTGGAATCCTTATTAAGATCCACCCTACTGTTCTAAAACTGAGACCCCTTGTGCTCCTCACACTGAGGCCTGATGGCCTGTGCCCAGGAGAAGGGAAGAAGGGAGGGGTCACGAGAGAGGGAGGGGGGCAGGAGGCAAATGGCAAAAACCCAGTGCATAGGAGAAATATGAAAACAAGGCTGACACTTCAGACAAACATCAGAAGACAGCGGAATAGAGACTATCCACAGGCAACGCCAGATGTGACCGACCCCCCAGTGTTCTTCCAAACAAAAGGTTCCCAGGAACAAACAACCTCACAGAAACTTCTAACAACAAATTAGTGGAATTAAAGGGGACCTGTTATGCTGTTATTTTTTTTTTTGGGGGGGGGGGGGTCTGCTGGAGTAGATTTACATGCTTGGGTGTTCCAAAAACACATGATCTCTGTTCACCTTCTGTCTGAAAGGCTCTGATAAAGCCTCTCTGTCTTTAACCGGCAGCTGAGAAAAGGGGTTTCTGTGGAAGAGAGTTACTCCCTCTGGCATGTACTTTGGGCTTTGTAACTTTGCAGACTGTTTACATGCAGAGAAAGCTGTATAACACACTAAAGGAAAGGAAAACTCTGGAGAAGCATAATAGGCCCTCTCTAAGAAACGTATACATATCAGTGCCTCATCATATTATAATGATTTCAGCAAAGGATAATAGCTGCAATTATCTGCAATATGTTGAATATTGGGATAAGATACAACAGCGTAGCTTGTGACTTGCTAACTTGAAGACGGCAAATCACTTCCCAGCTGGAACACTGGTAATACGATACATTTTTAATCTGTTTTTATCTGTCTATTAAACAATTCTCAATGATCTTATTGCTTCATAATAAACCGCAGAGGCGATTGATGTTACCCTTCTAAGAGGTTAAAGACACATTCAGAACATTAACAGTGGAAGGAGCACATTCTGATTTCTAACAGTTAATGCAAGCACATTTGGCAGTAACATTACAATTCATCTTGACAGCCCTACCACCCACACTTCTTTTTGTGTAGCGAGATGAGGCAAGATCCTTTCTCCTTTTGTGTAGTGAGATGAGGCAAGATCCTTTCTCCTTTTGTCCAGCAGTATGTTCCTCTGGAGTTGTCCTTTTCTTCCTGAATATACCCACAGTTTTTGATATACTTTTAGCATTGCATGGTACAGTTTGCATTCAATCACGTACACACAAACAGAGAGAGAGAGAAAGGCCTCTCTCTCACTCTCTCTTTCTATTACAACATTCTTATTTATTATATTAAATATATATATATATATATATATATATAAATATATATATTATCCCTAACATCTGAATCACTGCAGTCAAATACCTCACACTTCAAATACTCTCTCACACAAAATGTGCTTTGCCTAGAAGAGTATGCAGGGCTGACCACAGGGGAGTGTGTGCTCAGTGTTCGCCTCGTTACACACACCTGAGGTTCAGTCTGCACCCATTCCTCAACATATCCCTCTACAAACACACACACACACACACACACACACACGCACTCATGCACACACACAGAAACTCACACAGTCACACATCTAGACACACACACGCATGTGTCTCCAGGGACACAGTGATGTATCTCTAGACTGATTCTTGCACCCACACACCCCCCTCCACACAAACACACACAGAGTCCACCCGGGGGGCCTAATCTATGATTAGAGAGTTGCTGTGTGTGGGTGCAGGGGAGTGGAGAGTTCCAGAGCGCCGGGCGGAAAAGGCCAGAGAGGAGCTGGGGAGGACAGCTGCCTGCGACTCGGATTCAACAAACCAGAGAGACATCCTCCAAGAGACGCTGACCTCACTCGACTCCTGGCATTTACACTGGACTCCCCACCTACCTCCCTTTCTATCAACCCCCCTCATCCCCCACCACCACCACCACCGAATGCACACAGACACATTACCTCTCTCTCCTTTCTTCAACATAAATATCAGTGTAATGAGTACAAATGGGTCTGTCTGTGTTGGGTGTGTGTTAGCGCGTGTATGTGTCAGAGTGTGTTGCTGTGCATGTCATTTTGGATGCAGTGCGAGGCTCTGCTTTTATCCTCTGTGGTGTACAGTTGGCAGCACTCTCATCGCTCTCACCCGAGAAAACAGCCCTGGTGAACAACAAAAAACTAAAATCATGTATCATCTCACACTCTTTTCTCTCTCTCCCTCTCTCTCTCTCTCTCTCTCTCTCTCTCTGTTTTGCTGGCACAGTGACACAGTCAGACACCATTTCTCATATCCTGAGCTTGAGTGATGATAATGAACGATACAATGAGATTCATATGCATCTCGCTGAGGGAATCTCAGACACTCAGACAACCTGAGTGGGAAGGAGGAGTAGGAAAATGAGACAGGCAGAGCATGCGAAGGAGGGGAAGAGAAACAGATGGAGAGAGATATCCAGATTATGCCCCTGGTGTATCTTTCACTCCATCTGAACGAGGGAGCACAGGAAGGCAGCGGAAGTCTGCAGGATCGTACTGCAGAGAGAGAAAGAGTGAGAGGGAGAGAGAGAGGCGGGGGAAGAAAGGAAGAGGGGGTGGAGGAGTGCAGAAAGTCAAAGGGGTGTTTTGATTGGCAGTGTTGCAATGGAGGGGTTAGAACCTCTGAATCAGTCATAATTATCAGTTGATACAGTAATGGGGCCCTCCATCTCGGAAGAGAAAAGCAAAGTTGAAGTTCTTAAATCCTCCGCCTCAGACTCGACATTAGGAGGGCCTCTCCATCGGAGCCGACACAGTCAATACGCCAGTCGATATCCTGCTGTGTTCAAGTTCTAATCAACTGCCAAGTGTTCACACACACAGACACACACACACACACACACATGGAGATGCCCCCCCACACACACACACACACACACACAGACACACACTCACACCAAACACCTTCAGGCACATATCTATACAATCAGACAGCTGTATAGATTTAGGGGCATCACAAAGGCAAACAAGAACAGAGAAACAGCATGAGAGTAAGGGAAGTGCAAAGTCTTCTAAGATGGTGTTCTTAGGGATGTCTGATAGAAAACGCTTAAGCTCTGTCACCCCCTACAACTGTACACATGACAGTATCTCCTCCTGACACTAGCAAAGCTACTTGGAGAAAAACAATGAATACATGATTTGGGGAACTGGTGACAGAACATAACACAACCCCGAAAGCTTTTTGCTCTGATATAGGCCAGGCCTTTACCCAGGCCAAATTTGTTTCTTTTAGACCTTGGCCAGATCTTCGAAAGTGCCTGCCCCTATCTGCACCTAATGTGCCTATCGCAGCACCCCACATGCTAAACTCACTACACTTTCCCTCTTATCTCGTGGACAGAGTGGGTTTTTTGAACACTTATATATGAGAAAAATCATTCATTCAACCTGATAACGCAATATGCACGTATGCTTTCTCTCTCACACACACATACACACACATGCACACACACACATACACACACAGAGAGAGAGAGAGAGAGAGAGAGAGAGTACATCCTGTCATTATTTATTGAAGCTGATAGATTCATAATGGCCTCACAAAACACACTATTTTTGGTGGTAAGTGTTTTCCCAGCCAAAGATACATACATGGACTCATTCACTCACTCATGTTAAAGTGTGCATCTCTATCTATCTATCTATCTCTATGTCTCTCTCTCTCTCTCTCTCTCTCTCTCTCTCTCTCTCTCTCTCTCATACACACACACACACACACACACTCAAATCAGAGTGATCTATACTAACGTGTTTTACCTGTCCTCCACCATTTTTTAACACTAGTCACTTGTGCCACCCAGGAAATGGTTCACTATATATACACGCAGCCTCATCTCCGCCCGCCAGCGCTCACAAACAAACACACAAGCGCATGCATCACTGTGCTACAAACAGTCATCCAAGAAGGAGAGGCACCGCATTGGCCACGGCCCCTCAGGACCAGAGCTGCTTCAGAACAACTGTGTGATTTCCTGTGCTTTCCCTTCATCTGCATAGGAATACACGTCATGTTAGAAGGACATTATGTAGGGTTTTACTATATTTTAAGGTGTGGTGTTTTAGAAAACTTGTTTTTATAATGACCTCCAATTCATTTAGATGGTATATGGTCATGTGAAGGGGAAAAAAACACACTTACTATTTCCTACTAGCTGTCCAGGCTATTCAAAATTTAGCCTAAAACATAACAACCATTTTTTAACTAAGCTTTTTGCATGACATTGCCACATACATCATTGAAATACCCCCTAGAGTGCCAGCAGTACTATTGATGGTGTTTACAAAGCAAGTAATTTGGCTGCTAGGTCGCTAGTTTTAAACAAAAGAAAAACATAATGACTCTTTAGATGAGTGTAGCCTCTACACATTGGAGCATATATCCATGACCAGCATGGTATGACAAGAAGGTGTGAAGTGAAAATGCAACTTTCTCTCAAGAGGCACGGAGTGAAGGAGAGAGAGAAAGAGACATTGTGGTTGAAAAGGGTATTTCAGAAATGGGGCTGATTTAATGAATAAGCTTGATTAAGGAAAAATCCAGAGCTTATTAAAACACATACTTCACATCTCATTAAGGTCTGGACGTACCATTAAAGAACGCCCATGGGCAAGAACACACACACGTGCACACACACATACACACACATGTACAGACCTACACATTCATACACACATCAAAGAACTGCATATACAACCAATACCCCGGGCTAGAGATGGAAAGAAGGGCTTAACCATCACACACAAACACACATGCCACACACATACACACACACATACACACACACAAGCACTCACACACATAAACATAACCAACACCCCAAGGCGAAGGGCAAGAAGTAATCTACTGCGGTATTTAACCAACCACACATTGAAACCAACAGCCCCACACAGAGACAGTAAACACACACACAGACACACACACACACACACACACACACACACACACAGACCAACAAAGCTTCATGAAAAACAAACACACACTGCTGGAGAGACAAGGACATTAGAATGATAGAGGGGCTTTACGCCCACATGTACCATAACATACACACTCTCTCTCATGCATAAACAGGAGTGTGTGTGTGTGTGTGTGTGTGTGTGTGTGTGTGTGTGTGTGTGTTGGGGAGTAACAGAATACTTGTAACAGCGTTATAAGTACTCAAAATACACTCTCAAGTTTAAACACGGAATATCGATGCATTTCTCATTAGCCAGCGTTTCTCAAAGCGACATCAGTCTGTTATGAGGAAACTGCTGGTCAGCAGAGCCCTGCCACTGCCATAGTCAATGACCGGTCACGGATCAGCCCCCTAGTAGCACTCTACATCAGTTAGTGTAATGTGCTAGTGGCACTGACCGGTCACGGAGGCAATGCCGGAGGCAGAGACCGGTCACGCTACAGACTCTGATGCTCCACCTAGTGGTATCAACCAGTGCTAAGCATAATGCGCCAGTGCTCACCAGAATTACCAGTTTGAGCTACAACCCCCTCTCGAAGCAGTAAAACCATCGAAATTGCACCGTCATTAAGAATCCAAATATGCACATCAGATGACGTCTGTAAAAGGGATGAATTGGCTAATCACACTAAAGAAGCCTAGGCTACTGAAAAACTATTTAATGACATCACATTAGAATAACATCATTAACTTATTTAACTTATTTCTGCCAAACCATGTTTTTAAATCCCTCTAGCAGACAGGAGGGAAAAACACTGTCTTTTATTTGTTTATAAAGCCTGGGAAAACTGCCTAATTATCTCATGTCACTTTTAAAATTAAAATCCTTCTGTCGTAACACACGGTCACAGAGCCTCATCTTCCTTGAAATCCCCCTTACAAAAACGAATATAGGTAAAATAGCTTTTAAGTTCTTTGCTTCCCATAAATAGAACACTGTTCAAGTGGAGTTGAAACCAACCAAGTATTTGTCTGTCAACCCATTTAAGAGCCTTTTAGATGCTAAGGATGTGCCTCAATGCTGTTGTTTTAAATGATTCTCTGATTTAATTTCAAACAAAACCTGTAACGTAAAAGCGTGTACCCCTGCTCTTAAGTAATACTGAACAGATGCTGTTCGTTTAAACAGTGCTGTGATATCACCTAATTGGGTGCTATCAAGTGAAATCATAGCTGTATTTTGAACTTCATTGGACCTACATGCTAACTGACTTAAAGATTAATAAACGATATGACCCGCATATTTAAGGTTAATAAACCTTAACCTTATAATAAACCATCTCCGAGTAAGCCTATGACACACACACACAAATAATGCCAATGATTTTATTTTATTATCCTGCTGTGTTCAAGCCTAATCAATTGCCAAGTATTCACACACACAGACAGACACACACACACACACACACACACCACACACACACACACACACACACACACACACACACACACACACACACACACACACACACACACATGGAGACGCACACACACACACACACACACACACACACACACACACACACACACACACACACACTCACACCAAACGCCTTCAGGCACATATCTATACAACAGACAGCTAAATAGATTTGGGGGCATCACAAAGGCAAACAAGAACAGAGAAACAGCATGAGAGTAAGGGAAGTGCAAGGTCTTCTAAGATGGTGTTCTTAGGGATGTCTGATAGAAAACGCTTAAGCTCTGTCACCCCCTACAACTCTACACATGACAGTATCTCTTCCTGACACTAGCAAAGCTACTTGGAGAAAAACAATGAATAAATGATTTGGGGAACTGGTGACAGAAAATAACACAACATAACAGTGCGTACCCCTGCTCTCAAGTAGTACTGAACAGATGCTGTCCGTGTAAACAGTGCTGTGATATCCCCTAATGTGGTGCATTTTGAACTTCACTGGAACTACATGCTAACTGACTTAAAGGATAATAATCTTTATTACCCGCATATAAGGTAAGAACAAACCATCTCCGAGTAAGTCTATGACACACGCACACAAATAATGCCAATTATTTTATAAAAAAAATGTAATATTACACCATATTCAGATTTGCTTGTTGCATGACGTGTCAACATTTTGGGCTTACTCAAGACATCCAACACAAGCCTGCTCTTTGTTGAATTCATCCACAGCTAATAAAATGTAAAACAATGCTTAATGATCCTATTTCAACATCTTGGGTAATCTAACGGAAAAAGTTACAAATTACACTTTACATTACATGTATTTTGTGATCTGTAGTGCAATACATTGTAAAAGTAACCCTGCCAAAAATGTGTGTGTATGTCTATGTGTGTGTGTGTGTGTGTGTGTGTGTGTGTGTGTGTTTGTGATCGGTGTGTGAATCCCTGGGCACTCTGGAAAAGCTTGGAAAGAGAAGTGAAATTGGATGTGAAACGTGTTTGTGTGTGTGTGTATCTGTGCTCAGCACAGACAGGACCCAGCCTTGCTAGACTGATTATTTTGATCTGTGATCATTTTAATGGAAAAAATGCTCGCCAAGTACATGTTCATCTCTCCCCTACCTCTGTCTGGCTCTCTCATTTTTCCCATTTTATTTCCCCCTTTCCTTCTCTACCCTCTCTCTCTCTCTGCTTCTCTCCCTCTCTTTCTCTCTCTCTCACTCCCTATTTTTGCTCTCCATCTCACTGTGTCTTTACGGGTGGCTTAACTGTCCGCAGCACCAATTTCCCTCCTTCTCTGTTACCACGGAAACTGTGGGGTTATTCTCCCGCTGAAGCTAGTTTGGGCGTGACATCACTGAGGAGGCCATAATGCCCATCAGAAACATAAAAACATACACACACACACACACACACACACACACACACACGAACACACATTGCGAGTCGGACCACACACATATACATATGGTCACACTCACGCACAATTATATAAGCATTTGTGTTAAAAATTATAGTTATTATCCCATTGCATCCAGTTTCATGTAATACATAAAATGCAATGCAATGCTTCAGCATAAAATATAATCATTTTAACACTTTTGCAGTGTAACACCTGTTCTATTCTGCATGCATGGACTGTAAATGAGTTGCTTTTGTGAGCTTGAAAGCGTGGAAATTAGCATAAAACCCCTCTATTTCCATATTCCCTTTTTTTTTTTTGGCTTGCCTGCGTGTTTGTTTTTGTGTTCACGAGCCACTGACAGGTTTGAGGCCAGAGGGGATTGGCTGGGCTCTGATGAGACTGAAGAGCTCAACAAACGTGTGTGTGTGTGTGTGTGTGTGTGTGTGTGTGTGTGTGTGTGTGTGTGTGTGTGTGTGTGTGTGTGTGTGTGTGTGTGTGTGTTTGAGAGCGAGAGAGAAAAAAAGAGATAAAATGAATTAGCCTGCAATTCTGCAATTGTTCCCTGTTTGTTTTCAACTTGGTCTGTGGAACACATCACGACCCACACAAGCATACACACAAATGAACAGTAGTGCATGCAAGGCACCCCGACACCCTGCCCAGCACACAACCACACCAGTCATTTTCACCTTGTTGTGAATTTCCTAGCAAGCTTCCCCCCTCTTTTCTCCCCCACTCCCACTCATCTACATATGAACAATATCAGCTGAGGGGACGGGGGTGGGGGTGGGGTTGATGAGATTGTTGCTTGGCGACATCCGTCAGGTTTATTAACTATTATGTCTTGATAACTCCACAGTCAGGGGGAGGGGAAGAAAGCAAGAGAGTTGGGGAGGCAATATGTATGATATAACTATATCTTTTATTAAAAAAACATATATAGATATATATGATGAATATCATTATATATTTTTTCGAATTATTGTTGTATTCATTTAGCTACACATCTTAGCTGTCAATTTGTTGTTCTGGGGGGAAACAAACCTGTTTTTTGTCTTTTATGCTTAATTCATGAGCTAGACGTGGCTTCAGACAAATAGGAAAATATAGAAATAGAACTGGAACTTTTTGGAGTGGGTGCGAATGACAGACAGCGAGAGGGGCCATGAAATAATGACATGTTTATTATTAGCAATTCTTTTGAGGGCACAGGCAGAACAAACAGCAACAGCAGCTGGATGAGAAGAAATGGCATCATTAGTCACACATACACACACACACACACACACACACACACACACACACACACACACATACTCTGTAGGGAGAGCTGGCTCTCTCTGTTATCATTTTTATTATTAAATCAGGCCTGAGTAATGCTGAGTAAAGAGTCT
>NC_045165.1:17913450-18210950 GCF_900700415.2 Clupea harengus
TAAGTACATAGTATTTGACATAGTATTTAGTATTAAGTATAAATACTAATTCTTTTTACACACTTTGTATGTGGCACTGCCTTTATTCATTTCATTTCACGAGGCATCCTGATATTTAGGCAGATTGTGAATATCTAAATTAGGGCTTTTTAGTCCAGCTTGTTTAGCTGTACATTATATCAGTGCTTTCACTCATACTTGCCTCAGCAGACCCAGTTGAGCCTGTGGGCAAAGCAGGTCTCAGGCCTCTCAAAGAGTCAGTTTACTTCTGAGGTGCAATTGAGCCCGAATGTAACTGAATGGAGTGAGATTCCTATCTACGCCTCTGGGCTCATAGTGTCCTCTAGGGAAGAGGCAACCATCCCTCTGAATCTCTTGCTCGCTCTCTTTCTCTCCATCCCTCTCATCACTCCTTCATTTAGCTCATCCACAGCTCATTGTTCTCTTCATCAATATTTCATTAACCGCCCCTGTTACCTGGGTTCTCAACACGCTCTCTGAGCACGCAGACGAGCACTTCATTTCAAAACACTTATCTCCCACTCTCTCTCTCTCTCTTGCTACCTCTCCCTCTCTCTCTCTTTCTCTCACTCTCTCCTTTCCCTCTCTTTCTCTTTTGAATACTCATACTGTCGCAATTAATTGTGATGAATTATTTCACATGTAATGTACATATCTACACTTAAATGCTCACAAACACACAGACACGCACACAAGCGCACAGACAATTATTCAGTCGCTGTCTTCCATATGAAGATATACACTCGCTGTGCCCTTCACACACCCTCGCCTCATTTTTTCTCATCCCCACCCACAGACTCTTCCCCCCACCCTCCACCACCACCACCACCACCTCACTGTCTGCCTCTCATACTTATGTCATACTTTTGAGAGCTTTGCCAAACCATCTCAAGGAGCTGGAGGTGCATGGAGGTGCTAAACCCGTGCAATCACCGGTCATTTCATCATAATGGCCACAGGCTGATCTGGAGAAGGGGGGCAGGTGTGTGTGTATGTGTGTGTGTCGGGGGGGGGGGGGGGTATGGAGTCTGGGGTCTGGGTCACTCACACTCTGACTTTCCACCTCTGATCCGCTGCTCTCAATCTCCACTCCCACACAGAGGACACCATCAGCATCACAGTGACATCCATGCTAAACGCACTGAGAGGTGGGAGAGCAGAAAATAACGCTGTGGGGATGTCTGTGTGCTGCTGTCGGTAAGCCCCCCCCCCCCACATGAAAGCTCACATTGGTCTTCCATCCCTATTCCCCGCAGATTATCAGTTGATTGAGTGATTTTACAGCAACCTTGAAATCTATCAAACAACTGGAATAAATTCAGTCACCGTAACGTTACTCACACAGTTACAATTTGAGCTACCGGAATATATTTCTGAAATTACCATAAATATCTGTTCTTTAATCTATCTTAAAATATATATTCTTCCAGTGCAAAAGCAAAAGACTTTTGCACTACACAGCTTTGCTAAATCATACTTGCTATTAAGAAATGTATTCATGTATGCTTAAATGCAAGGTGAACTGCCCCGTCACCAGTAAAATGCTGTGAAATCAGAGTGAGAACAGAATATCTTATGTTCAGGGCTATATTTCACCAGTCTAGATTTGAATAACAGCAGATGATAAAATGGATGGTGTGAACCGTTTTCATTTTGTTATGAAAGTTTTGTTCTCAGAGGATAGATGAACATTAAACTGATCGTATCACGAAGATGTTTCATATGAGGCTTATTGCATTCCTTTATAACTTCTTATGACCTTGTCATTTGAAATACGATCAAACTGTTAAAATAGTGCAATTGGTATTTGCACTGGTTGCAGCAGTAACAGTCAGAAACCAGGGACAACCAAAGACAGAGGATGAGAAGTATCAGTTTGCAGCTTGGACAAAATGGCATGCAGGGAGTGAGACTCACTACTACTTATCAGCCCAGGTTGTTTGTTGTTGTAAATATCAAGGTTTGTGTCAACTGGTATCAGTGTCTGAGCACCAGCTCTGTGTTTAGTGTTCAGTGGTTTAGCAATGACAGAAAAGGTGTGAAGTCTACTGGCACCCCTCACCTCCACTTAAGTGCCAACTGTGAACAGTGCTGTGAGCACTTTTATTGAAAACAATACAGTCAATACATTACTTTATGAATCTACTCTTAGAAGAATATCTCTCTTTCTTCGTTGCACTCTTTCTATCAGTCTTTCTGTTTCTACGCACACATGCCACATGCAGTGGGTAACCAGGTAACGTAAGCTGGGTAACTCCCAATCTCGGTGATGTTCACACAGTCGTGCATCATTCCACCACAATGAGGTTGCTGTGGCAACATAAGAGTATCATCGTGCTTATTAAGGTGTCACTGCGTTCATGTTGTCATGGCGATTAGTTACTTAGCCCCTCCAAGTCCCCCGTGGTTTTCAGAAAATTATGCCTTTCAGCAACAAACTAATGACACGCGCAAGTAACCTCTCCTTTGTATTCCCCATGAAAGTAATATTTAGATAAAGAAAGTCAGGAACATTTGCCTATTTAGATAATAAGATATTAGATATAACATTATTTCGCAGCATTCAGCAAACTAATTATTTCTTTTCCACCCTTATTATGTTTACATAACTCACATTCAATCATCTGGTGATCATTTTTGCCAGACTTCTTACTTTCTCATGTAGAGACAGCAGATCATTGAATAACCCATTAAGAAGATTTTCTCCCTTGGGTCAAAGCCCTGCGTACAATGACCTGTTCAAGTGCTGCAAGCACACAAATTAAAAATGTCAACAACAGATCACTGGCACAAGCTTTGAGTAAGCTCAACACAAAAACCATTATAAAGTGTGTTAACATTTGCGTTCAGTGAACAATGCCTCTGCTTTGAGACTGGCTGGCTTTTCATGCCACATTTGTACCATTTTACAGTATTAGAGCCGTCTCAAAATGAATGGGGCCACGAACTTGTCCCCTATTCTGACTTACTGTCAGAACTTTTCACGAGTTCACTGGAGATATTTCACAACTCAGTGATTAAGGAGCAGCCTATGGATATGTCTTTAATGAGGGTTAAATGGAAAGGCTGATGTAGAGGCATTAGTGAGGCCTTTTGGGCCGAGGCTCTGTGTCAGCTATTTGCCATGGAGATTGAACACACATCTGAGCTGCCTTATCCTTTTGGATGAAGAGGCCAGCCATTGTGACACATGCTAAACCACATTTCAGAGGCAGGACAATGTATTCATAGTAATAGTTTGAATCAATGTACTGCTAGTGTGCCTAGTTTTGGTTGTTTGCCCCCGATGCAGTGTAAAGGCAGTTCCTTTTTTAAATCAAGGACAGAGATATAAATATTTCAGTCATGAAGTGACTCTCATTTGCTGACGGCGTGTTCTTTTCTCTGAATTTGTGGCGTAAACACGATATAGCTACAGGACAATCGCCCTCAAGGCTGGTTTAGTCTGCCCTCACTTTATTTTCTTTCCATTTTCCTTTCATTAATGCCTCAAATTACTGGCTGAAATTATTATTACCAGCAAGTCTTTACAATAACCACATTGCCTCATGGCGTTATGTATTTTGTAATCTCTTTTGTGCTTTTGCAAATGTTAACATTTGTGTTTAAAATGTGCTGAACAAACCAATTGGCCTATATTGTATGAGCTCAGCTCAGTGGTTGGCCCTTTCAGACACAGAACATGCCACTGCGCCCTACCTCACACTCACGTCCACACACACAGCACCTCTCCTGCTGTAGCACAGCTCTCCTTGTCTACCTATTAAAAGGTCTCACACCTGTAGTTAGTCCTTAGGGACAGCAGGAGAAATAGCACCTTCTCTATGCTCTCTCTCTCACTCTCTTTCTCTCTCCCTCCCCCCCCGCTCCTCTGTGCAATGTTCTATAATCTGTCGGTGTCCAAGCTGAAGTGATAGCGATATAGGCCTTACCTACACCTACCTTACCTACCTAGCGTCAGACTATAATGAAATTACTGTGCGTGAATTCATAGCAGGGTTTTGGTCAGGCACTGAGACAGACCTGCACACCCACTTGTGCTGGTTTCAATCTAAAACGGTTGAGTCCAGGGACCAGATTTGATGGACGGTTATCTGTATTACCATTGCGATGGAAAGGTAACACATGGGGATTCGCACCTGGCATAATGATACTGTCTGACACATCTGATTGTATGTGTGTGTGTGTGTGTTTGTGTGTGTGTGTGACTGATCTAAACACGGGTGATAATATCTGTAATCGTAGACAGTGTAGGAGTAATGATAAAGAACCCATTAAAAATAACCTTAACCCTCATGTTATGGTCCGGTCATCCTTCACCCTACTTAATTAAATGGATAAAAGACATTAAAATAATATATAAGAAGTTTAGTTTTAATTATTAAACATTGCTACAGTTTTTGTGTCTCTGATCTGAAATGGCTGGGCCTTACAAATTTAAGTTCTCAGACAGTAATACTTAGAGTTTTATGAGTGGACATAAATGAACTTGACAGATTTAATTTAATGCTCTCAGTTGGGAGTTGATATGAATTTTTGTCATAAATCACACCGGCCATTTTTGACAGAAGACGCAATAAGTGTTATTATGTTGTAAATGTTATTATGTTGCATTATTCATACTCATGTTTGTTGAGAATTGTTAAACACATTGTTAAATACACAAAATACTAATAATCCTGAAATTTAGATTTGCAGTAGTAGCATGAACGTCAAAATATTGTGTGAATTTCCCTTATTTTGAATAAAACCAAGTGGTACTACATCATTAAAAGGAGGCTTAACAACTTGAAATAATATACAATTGTTAAAAACCGTCATAAAGATAATGACTTGCATATTTAAAGAGGTTTGTCAATCAAAATGGATCAAAATAAAAAAATTACCACCGGACCATAACCACAAGTGTAACCATGTTTCGACCACAACATGAGAGTTGAAGGACACATGCTTACACATATGCACATTCACTCTCTCTCCCTCTCACTGTCGCACACATACCTTTTCTCTCTACCTCTTTCTGCAGCAAACACACATACATACACATTATCTCTCTCTGACAAAACATGTGATTGAAACTGTGAAGTTAAAAATACCTGTGAAATCCTTCAAATCTTGTTATGCACCTAGGAAAACCTCAATAAAAATGTAACCACTCACACAAAAAAGCACACAAATAGAAGCACACAGAGATAGAGAGAGACAGAGAGAGAGAGAGACACGCATTCTTTTGCATGTGTAGGTGTAATTTGATCATATTTATCATACACATTTCACATAAAAGTCTACACAGTCTTCACTTCACAGCCTTAATTAGGACTCTGTGCTGACTGTGAGTAAATGTGTTAGAACCTCTGCAGCACTGTGAACACAAACATAACCTTACGGCCCCTCCCTGCCTCAATTTTCTTTCTGTTGTATAGCTTCATCCATTACTCTGATTTCATCCTTTCTTTCTTCCCTCCTACCTCTCTTTCTTTCTCTCTTGTTGTTTCTTTCTTCTTCCTGTCTTCTTCACTGGCATCATTTTTGCCTTTTTTCACCTCTCCCAATCTTTTGTCAGTTTTTTTCTCATTTCATCTGTCTTCTCATTTCTTTGTTCCTCAACTCTCTGTATTTGGCTCTCTGACCTTTAATTTTTTCCAATTCTTCTCTCTTCTCTTCTTCTAAGCTCACAGCTTCTATATATACAGTAGACTCCTCCATCTCTCTCCAACTCTCTCTCTCTCCAACTCTCTCTCTCTACCTGATAAATGGGTGGAATATTCAGTTGCTGATGAAGTCCATCTGTCTGGATTCATATTTAAAGGCCTATCCTCATGCAATATGCATCTGAGCCATTGTGCCCTCTACACATTACCTTTCCCCCTTATACACACACAAACTGGGACTTTTTACCCTCTCTCTCTCACACACACACATGAACACACACACACGCACACACAGATTTTTACCATTAAAACATGTACACTGATGCCCACACACACACACCCACATGCACACCCATATGCACTCTCACACACACTTTTACCATGAAACCCACTCACTGGCACACACACACACACCACACACACATGCACACACTTATTTTAACAGAATATCCACCGAGGCCGTCGCAAAGATGTCTGTGTCATCTGAATAATTGAAGATCTGTATTGAGTGGGTGCCATCCTGATAAGACTGTAGAAGATTACCATCTGCGGATTTACGAAAGAGTGCATTCTTTAAAGTGTGCATCTGTGTGCGTGTGTATATAACCTCAGCATGACGTATTTTTGCCTCCCATGCAACCCATTCTTGTTCCGTGACCTGCGTTGAAGGGGGAAGAACCAGAAGCCGGTGATCTGCAGATATGGAGATACAGTTATGTAACCTTACATGATAGAAATTATACTTATACATACTATAGATTTCTGTAATAATAAAGAGGACGCCTGAGTAAGCATCTAATATGCCTATTTAGCAGGCGGCAATGGCAAACATTTATCACCAACATGGAGAGGATGGAGCATGAATAATTCATTCTCAGCTTGCCTTCTTGATTTACCTCTTGATTAACTCTTGTAATTATTTCCAAACCAAATGGAAACATTGGCTCAGGCTAACTCTAACTAAAAAAATCCATCAATGGTACCCAAAAGATGTATTCTTGCTTCACTTTAAATGCCAAGGGGGACAATTATTCACCATATCCACTTAAAGAAGATATTTTTAGATTTGTATCATGTATATCATATTTTCAGAAAATTAGATACAATGGGCCTGAAGTATAAAAAAGCGTTATAGATTTTCAGCTTCATACTGTGTCCCAGCAATATTGAAAGGACTTTTGTTACTTAAGCCTGAGGTGGAAAACTAATTCAGCTTTTAAAAAGCCAAGAAAAAAAACAAGCGACGACTGATCCCTCTCTCCCAATGACAAATTGAAAAAACAGGGCACAGTGTCACAAGATCCCGCTAAATGTGGTCTTCACTCTAAACGGCAACATCAATACATGCTTACAATATCAAGTCATGACACCATAACCATTATCAATGGATGTGCAGACAACGATAGTGCCCTGGGGAGGATTCAATTCCCTGCACAGCAGACGGGCCATCTCAATCATCCCTCATTCGTTAGAGAGGAAACTATCATAGGGGTGCAACCTTAAGTTGAACTGAATCTGTTCATTAAGGGAAATGTGCACCATTCTACATATCCTACACTTGTAAAACTGGCCAGCTTTATCGCTTCATGAACCGTGCCTAGATGTATAAGCTCATTTGAACACATCTGTGGCATTCAAAAACACCTGTCTTGCACCATAATCAGGCAAACAGCTTCAATTTATGCTGTCACACTTTTAGGTCCTATGCTGCTGAGTGCTGACCCTTTGTACATGGGTCAAAACGGAGAAATTAAAAAGTTCTGTTTGCCTGCTTTTCAATTTCATTTCGAATCAATTACATTCATTTATTTAGTGCCATTAAAAATTTACACTTTACAGAGGCCTTCCCTGAAGCCCATGAGGCAGACTTTCCACAGTGAAAGGTTGCATTTCTCAACAATGCAATTGTGGGATATTATGCAGGACATCTGTTTTACAGTAAGCTACGGCTTCATTTATGTACAATTCCTCATAATGCATTTGTGATCTACAGTAATGCACTACAAAGCAGTTACACAATTATATACTATTCAAATCACAGTTAAAAAGTGCAGATTTCACACAAATTTCCAATAGTCTCTAGACTGACAGATGATGCTGAAGGGATGTAAGCTAGTAGTGCACTGGGCTGTGTGGGATGTAGAAAAGGAGGAACCTGAGGTTAAATCTATGACCCTGAACAATTCCTCACACACAAACACACACACACACACAACTCTTGAATTACTGGATGATTGTATGTAGCTGAGAAAGGAAGGACCTTCACCATGGCCATTCATTCATACACAGTCACAGAATTACAGCCCTACAGTGAAGTGGAGGAAGAAACCTTGGCCACTGACTGAAAATGTAAACCCATGTTCCAACCAGCCCCCAGAGGACCTCGCATTGATTCAGCGATTTTCTGTGACAGGCTGACATCTGTCAGCTGCAGGCTGTCAGAGGTGACCTTCCCCCGGCTGACCCCATGTCCTCCAGCATCCACGCTGCCAATGAGGTGTCCACATTACTGACCAGTGGGGGTGGGCTGATGGTGGTGCTGGTGTCGACCACTGATTCTCAATCCTGCTCCTGCTCTGTGCTTTGCATGTCTCCCCCATTCCCCTTTGCTCTGCACACCTGACTGAACTGGTTAGTGCTACTCTTCATCACCTGATTTAGGCAATCAAGAGCATGTCGACGTAATTACACTGATTCCAATCAGGTGTGCTTGCAGCAGGGATAGAGAGAGTGGACTGTAGAACCCCTAGTGTAGGCAGCAAGTGCTGAATCCATCTGTTCCTTCGCATCAACTCCACCACCACCACCAAGAGTCCATCACATATTGTGTTTATCTGCCTGGAAGAAAAGGAAAATTGAGCTTCTCCCCTTTTCATGGAAAAAGGCTAGGCTGTAGCGCCACTGCGTACCACTGCTACATGTCTAATCAGTGAAGCCTCCTCTGCTCAGAGGAGTGAGTGACTGGTAAGTACCCACAGGCAAGCACGGAACCCCTCTCTCTCCCCCTGCAGCTTTCTGAAGGGGCCCGGGGTAATTATCACGAGTGCTGCTGCATAATACCACCACAGAATTTCCATGATAGAAAATTATACAATGGCAACCTGATGCAATCTCCAGACCATTCAGCTGTGAAACACCCATAGGTGGAACATGTGTGATGATGAGACCTTTTTAATGAAGAAAGGAATGAGACAGAAAAAAAACTTAAACTTCCCACATACTTTGTGGAGTGCTCTTCACTTGTGTTTCATCTGTATCATATTATCCAGTCATAAAGTTTTAGTACCCAAGATATTTTTTCATGGTCGAACAGAAGAACTACATACGCTGTGCAAAGGTCCATCTGTTCATTACTGTTGATGCACACTAATCATGTCAATCACACACGTGTAAGGTCGTCAGTGTGTCTGAAGCAAAAGGTCAGAGAAAATGTCAACGAGGTGAAGTCATCATACTCAACACACACATTGCTAATAAGTGTGCATCTCAAAACCTCGCTGCTTGGGCATGTGATAGGAAGAATTTCTCTTTCACTAATCAATACAAATATTCATTGCAAAGTGAGAGAATATTAAGAATGCGGAAAGCCTATAAAGCTACTCAGATAAAATCAGAGGGGAATGCCTGAGAGATGCTGGCCCCTGTGCCAGTGTTCTACAGAGGGTTCTCTGCCCCTGTGCCAGTATTCTTCAGAGTGTTCTGTGCCCCAGTGCCAGTGTTCTTCAGAGTGTTCTCTGCCCCTGTGCCAGTGTTCTTCAGAGTGTTCTGTGCCCCTGTGCCAGTGTTCCTCAGAGTGTTATGTGCCTGTGCCAGTGTTCTACAGAGTGTTCTGTGCCCCAGTGCCAGTGTTCTTCAGAGTGTTCTCTGCCCCTGTGCCAGTGTTCTTCAGAGTGTTCTGTGCCCCTGTGCCAGTGTTCCTCAGAGTGTTATGTGCCTGTGCCAGTGTTCTACAGAGTGTTCTGTGCCCCTGTGCCAGTGTTGTTCAGAGTGTTCTGTGCCAGTGTTCTACAGAGTGTTCTGTGCCCCTGTGCCAGTGTTCTTCAGAGTGTTCTGTGCCCCTGTGCCAGTGTTCCTCAGAGTGTTATGTGCCCCTGTGCCAGTGTTCTTCAGAGTGTTCTGTGCCTGGATTAGCCTCATCAGCTGGAGGCACACTGGCCACAACCCCCCACCCCCACACTCGACCTGAGAAAAAAACCTGTCATGGTCATCATCGACCTCAAATGGAAGAGCATCAGGACGTGTGGGTGTGTGTGCATGTGTGAGAGGGGCTCTGGGGCATGTGTGACTGTGCAAGCATGCATGATTAGAGGAGAGGGAAAGAATCCTGCCACGGTCAACAACTACCTAAGATGGATGAGAGAGAGTATGTGTGTCTGTGTTTGTGTGTGTGTGTGTGTGTGTGTGTGTTGGCACTCGTGGGCAGGTGAGTGGGAATGTGAGTGGGTGTGCGTATGCATACGCTTGCAGTCCAATCAGTGAAAGGAGTGCTCTTGAGTAGACCCACGGCTCGTAAATCACTGGGTGTGGAGTTATTTACAGTGAGTGGCCGCGGGAACGGTGTTTGTGGATGTGTTTGTGTGTGTGTGTGTGTGTGTGTGTGTGTGTGTGTGTGTGTCTGTTTATGTCTCTGTGTGTTTGTGTCTGTTTGTGTCTGTGTGCGTGTGCTTTTGTGTGACAGCGCCTGTGCTATTAAAGGCAATTTAACACCCACAAGGACACTCCACAAAAGCACAGCCTGTGCTCTTCCACTAGGACTGCCACAGACTGGAGACATGTCTATCACCCCAGAACCATGGGTGGCTGCCCAGAAGATGCTGCTCAAAATGGGTGGCCCATGCTTTTAGCTCGCTGGGTCCCTGCTGGTGGAATGAGCTTTTTGAAACAAAGCCATCCACGAAAAAGAGGAAAAAGTCCTAGTCATTTCCCATGTCCTGCTCAAAGAAAAAAAAACTGAAAGACCTACCTTTTCGGATGTGATTTCAGAGCATCAAATCGATTTTTTTTTTGTTGCTTTTTTTTAATCTTTTGTTTGAGATGTCTTTACTTTCTTTTAGCAACATCAGCTTTTTTAAATTAGATTTATTTTATTGCTTGACAATCACTGCCCTGAAGTAGCAAACGTGGTAAATTCAGCTAAAAGCAGCTTATGACAAAAGACAACATCAAGCGTGAGATTTATGTATGATGATATTTTTATGAACAGTTTTAATGGGGTTCCAGTGAGAACACAACGAACAGAACCCGCCCCCCCCCCCCCCCCCCCCCCCCAAACACACACACACTTAGACATGACAGAGCAGGCTATAAATAATTTAGCATTAAACAAGAAATGTTCCAAATTCACTCTCTTCATTGTCCCTGTTGTTTGCTAGGATGCTTTACATTTCCAAGTAGGCCAAGTATAAGCAAAGATGTCTTACAAACAATGTCTGCAAACAATAATCGGCAGCGCTTGACCAGTAATTACCAATTATGCTCTATGTGAAATACTACTACATTGGCCACTCACGGAATGATGTGGTAGCAGATCACTTGAAAGAGTGTCGTGTCACGGCATTTTTAAAGCCATATATCATTCTTGAAAGCGGACTCATCCCTCATTGTTCTTGTGGTTATGTGTGAATACTCACTTTAACCCAAAGGTTTCTTTTCACCAAATGTCCCTCCAGAGCTCATAGCGAATGTTTCAGTCTGAGAGGCAGCCTGTCTGTTCTCGGTGATCTGCTGTGTCATGTGTTGTCTCCGTTTAAGCCGTTTGCATTGTAGAGAAGGGAATGGCTTGCCAGCACTGTTGTCTTTTCTGCCCCACACAAATAAGGATACAAATCTGTGATCATGCCACTTTTCATATAAATAAGCAGTTATGACAGAAACTCTCTGACAGGCACACACACACAAACACACGCACACACACACACACACACACGCACACACACACACACACACACACACACACACACACACACACACACACACACACACACACACAGACAAACAAACATACACGCATACTTCCCTACACACTACATTACACCACTAAAATATCAGATATATATTTCTGATTACTACAGCACGAGGCTAAAAGTGCTTCGTTAACAACACTGAACAGTTACGCCCTCCAAACACACAAGAGCACACACACACACATACACACACTCACACACACACACACACATACAAATGGCTTGAAGGACAACCTCATAAAACAACCCTTGAGTCTTTAAGGCCTCCATTAGTCGCCCATTGTAAACATTTTCTCTATACTAAGAGGCTGTATGGAGCGAGATCCAGTCATGCATCAAATCATCAAGGGACTGAGATAGAACGAGATCAGGTGCCGCTTTGAAACCGCTGCCCTTCCACGTGGATGTGGGGGCTGGATGAGAGGTACGCCCACCAAGAGAGGCCGCTCCGATGCGTCTTTTCTCTTGTGTGCAGGGATAGGATGCTCAGAGGTGACACGATCGGACACAGATTCCCAGATAAACCAAGAATGCGTGTTTGCAGACCTCCTAGGAGTATGTGTGTGTCATCAAAGTATGTCCTGTATCATAACATGTATATGTGTGTGTGTGCTTGCGTGCGTGCGTGCGTGCGTGCGTGCGTGCGTGTGTGCGTGCGTGTGTGCGTGTGTGCATGCGTGCATGCGTGTGCATTGGTGCATGTGTGTGTGTTTGTGAAAGAGAGAGAGAGAGAGAGAGAGAGGGGCTGTGCTGCTCATTATGCCTCTTCCTCCTTGGTAAGGATGGCTTCACTTTTTCTCTCATTTTTTCTGTCATTTGTTGGCGCACACAACAGAGGGGGGGTGGGGGGGGGGGGGGGGGGGGGTGCTATGCCTGGCAGGTCTTCTGAGAACTGCTGTGTGTGAACACACACACACACACACACACACACACACACACAGTGCACACATACATCTATCTATCTTCCTTCATTCCTCTAAGTGCTATCTGATATTACATTATAATGATTAAATTCATAGTCACATATTCACATTTGAGCATCCACACATAAAGCTGAATATTATACATCTTTCTCTCTCTCTCTGACTCCCTCTCTTCTCCTCATCTGCCTCCTGCTCCTCCTCCTCCCTCTATGTGTCTGTCCTTTTTTCACACACAAACATAAGCACTCTCGCTCTCAGGCATACACTCTCTCTCTCTCTCTCTCTCTCTCTCTCTCTCTCTCTCTCTCTCTCTCTCTGTCTATTCCTCTGTGTATACGTGTGTCTGTCTGTTTGGAGAGTGCCTTTTGAGGAGGCCCCTGACTCCCTGAGCTACTCTTCGATCCATGGCAAAACACACACACACCTCAAATGGACTCTCTGGTCACCTCTGCACCAGGATCAAACCCGCCCAACCTCTTTAGACATGAAAGATTTAAAACCCACTCCCGCGCACCCAGCAAAGCAGTCAGCCAGTCATCCCTGTCAACATCACAGCCAAACGGTGTGCCTCTTCACCCCTCTTCCTTTCACTCCTCCTCTGTCTCTCCTTCTCTCTCTCTCTCTCTCTCTCTCTCTCTCTCTTTCTCTGTCTCTCCCTGTCTCTCTCTCTCTCTGTCTCTCCCTATCTCTCTCTCTCTCTCTCTGTCTCTCCCTATCTCTCTCTCTGTCTGTCTCTCCTTATATCTCTCTCTCTCCCTATCTCTCTCTCTCTCTCCCTATCACTCTCTCTCTCTCTCTCCCTATCTCTCTCTCTTGCTCTTCTTCTTCCTTTTTCCCCTCCATCATCCTCCCTCTTTTCTCCCTTTTGTCTTTTTCCTGCTCCCTCTCATTTCCATATTTCATTCTTTTCATCGTCTCACTTGCAGTCACTCTATAGAGGCTTTTATTATCTTTGTTCATGCCTTTTACAGCCATATTTAACACTTCTCTCTCTCTCTCTCTCTCTCTCTCTCTCCTTTTCTGCCACCTCTGAATTAGAGAAGGGGTTGCCAGTATAAGTGTGTCCGTATCTGCAGCCCGCAGCTCCAATGAGCACAGACCCTAATGGTATTCATCAAATCCCTCACAGACCTGTGGCACATCTGGGGACTTAACGAGCGTGAAGGAAGCTCTAAATCTTGGTCCCCGATTCCGGGTGATTCATGCGCCTCTGTTTGCCACCCGGATTAAATTATTAATATGTATTAAATCAGCCACGCCATTATTTACATTTCATAATCTTAAGTACACACACACACACACACACACACACACACACACACACACACAAACTTTTGGCAAACAGGCAATTGTGGGTGTGAATAAACCTCCTGAGGGAAATTTAGTGGGATGGATAAAAGGATGTACGGTTGGTCTGGCGTAGGAACAGATGGATGGATATATGGATGGATGGATGGTTATTTGGAGACAAAGAGATTGATGAATGGATATTGACTCTGTGGTATGAATATTAGGTTGAATGAAAAATTGAGGTATGCATGGGAAATGTCCGCTGGCATAAGGACTTTGATGTATCAATTAATCAATGAACTTGTCGTCACATGGGCCTACTGCATAGCCTTTTGTGATCAGCCATTGCAATGCCTCCAGTGGTCACTGAGAGCTTACTGAGCCTGAGTTTCTTTGATTTATAACTCAGCTCCGCATGCCGACAGAGCAGCATATGTTTGTGAATTCAGCCTGCACACAACATGCACAAGTGGTTGTAAATTCTTTTCAGACTGGTTTAATTACACTGGAAGTGTGGACACCTGGGAAGGATAACCTGGGAAGCTGACTGGATAATGCCAATTACCAGATCACCAACACTAACTGTGAGAGGGTGAAGGTATGGAGGTAGATAGAGAATGGATTGGTAAAAGGATGAAAATAAATAGTATTGGTAGTTTGACTGTTGCTATGGAGACATGGCAGGTAAATGTTGTGTGTGAAGACCCATATATAAGTATATGTACAAAAACACTAATGTCTCAGCAGTGTGTCTATGAAATACTGAGGAGAGTATGTTCCTTTGTGCACAGAATTAACTGTTGTGCTTTTGGCACGCTTCGGATTTTGGGGACAATATAATGTTATTTCATAGGCAAAAGTAATTCTGTCCACGTAAATGATATTCTAAACATTTATACATTTATATTTTTGTGGCACAGAATATACATTGGTTGACACTATGATCATTCCATACCATTGAATGTTAATTTTGTCTACAGAACAGTGCTATATTACTGAAAGCATGAGGCGCACAAAACGGACTCAGCAAGTTGCAGAAGGAGTTCACAAAAGCAAAGGCTGCTCGAAAATTTGTAGACATTACAGAATGCATTCTGTCCACGATAGCAAAGGCTGCTTGAACTTTTGTAGAAGGTCGTGTACTCTGCTGAAGTACAGAATGACTTATCTCCATAGGTTATATTACTGAAGGTATGAAGTGTTCGATAGGCCTTTGGTTCGATACATTTAATGAATCAGCAGGTTATAGAATACATTCTGTACACAAAAGCAAAGGCAGTTTAAACTTTCGTAGGCTTCAGTATTAAAAAGTTTACAAAAGTTAAAGATCTTAGTGTTGGCCATTGTGTACTTTGTGCCACAAAAGTAGGATATCCATTACGTGGACAGAATCACATTTGTGATTCACATTTATTTTGTCCACAAAATGAAAGGCACAACAGTGAATTTAGATCACATGAATCATCCCTTTTTGTCCTCTGAGTAAGAAAGAATGTGCTCTCAGTATTTTGTGCGCACAATGCTAACCCGCTTGTGTTTTTCGTGGAGAAAGGGCGTTACATAGTTTTATTATAAAAGTTTTTCATAGCAAAGAATGTGTTCTGTCTACAAAAAAAGGTCGGTTACACATACCTGCATAGCTTTGAAAGTGCGTAGGCATGTGTGCACATGGATATACAATTTGTACATGTGTATATTTTCCTTTTTGTATTTGTGTGCGATAGATTTGCGTGTGTGTGTGTGCGTGTGTCTGTGTTCCATGCCTCCAGATGTGCCTCATTAACCTCCATCTGTCTCTATGACAAAGTGAAGCCTTTACGACCCTCTCACAAACCTGTGTGTCTCCCAGCCACACAGGGAATGACAATCTCCTTTAATTCATCCCTCCCTAACAGCCAACAGTCCCCAACCCTCTCTCCTCTTTTCCCCTGAGGCACGGTGAACGAGGGAGGAGAGTGAGAGAGAGGGAGGGAGGAACAGCAAGAGAAAGTGAGGGGAAGAAAGAGGGAGGTAGAGTGAGAGAGAAAGCGAGACAGAGTAGCTGAACAGCAATGTATTTTGGTTTTGTTTTTCATCTTTCGTTTCTATTTTGCCACAAAAGGGAGTGGAGAAGAGTAAGAGTGGCGTGTGTACTCATGTGTAATGTTATGGGCGTTCAGGGTGTCTAAAACTTGGGATGTAATCATATAATATCCTGTCTAAAATGTATTTTAGTAGGCAATCAAAATGGAGGCTGTTCCCGCACTGTTTTTAGGAGAGCTCAACTTGTCCAAATAATAAAAAATCTTCAAATAATGAAAAAAAAAACCTCTTCAGAACCCAAGGTTAGACTAGGAGTAGGTTTAACTATCTGTGAATTTCTGAAACAAAATTAGTTTAATATGACAAGATGTCCTTCATAAAATGTTTGACACAGGAATGGCCTGTGAAAGTCAGAACGGTTCTCTGTGGAAATGGCAAGAGCTCCACTGTTTAGCGGAAATGTGGCGTTTCAATGTGCAAAGGCTTTTGGTGCCAGTTTACTTAATGTATATTTTTGTGGGGGAAGGATTCGCATGAGCTGCAACTATTTAAAAATCATATGAAAAACACCAATATTCTTCAACATGAACGACGTAAGCCATTCTTCAGTTGGATGGTGAAGATTATGGTTTGATTATACTATTTCATCTATTATGCTTTACATCATAGCTCAATGCACAGGTGAACATGAAGAAAACCATTGACCTCCAAATTACCAACCATTAAGTAATACAGGGCACTGCATTTAATGCTTTGCTCATGTGTCAGGACACCGCCAGTGTGTAATTAATATTAATAAAGCTGCACTAAATATACACCTCAGCTTACTTGTTTCCTGATCAACATCTGATGTTCTGATTTAGCTTCTATGCAGTACAAGTGTCCATGTCGATATCCGTTTAACAGTATGTGCTTCATATTTCCCCAGCCTGTAATCTGCTCTTTCCATCCAGGTTATATTGCAGTGCATGGCTGCCCATGTTCATAGAGAAGCAGAGGAGGAAGTCTGTGAAGATGAACAGAGAGAGCAGGAGACACATAACTCTTTTTTCAGGCACTGTTTTATTGGCTCACAGTGTTATGAGTTCATTTGTACAGAACACGAAACATCTGAAAGAGCAGGACAATATGGCTCTGAGAGAGAGACAGAGAGAGAGAGACAGAGAGAGATGAATAGAGAGAGAGAGAGAGAGGGGAGGGTCACTACACTACATTGAGGATGTAAGAAAGGGTTCAGAGAGAACATAGCCAGAGGACAGTTCGAAAAAAGACTAGATTCAAACATGCATTCTTTTCAGTGAAGCAGAACAGCGTCAAATATGCATGACTTGACCAGACCAGGGTCAAATACACATATTTCAATTATAAATCAGCAGCTACTTTATCTTGTGTTTTATATTGAGAGATATATGAGACTGCAGACAAAACACAAACATTAAAATGATCTGTTTTGATGCTTATTGCAGTGATTCTTAAAAAATATACCACCCAATCAAGAACTGCAGAGAATTTACCCAACTAGATGGTTAAGAAACCATAGGGCATACTTTTACATACAAACATACTGCTAATTATCCCATACCTGTACTTGGATGTCTCATTAGTCAAGTACAATATTTGACCCTGTTCTCTATACAACCCAGAACTGCATTTCCCAGAAGCATCATTAGGCTATAACCATCGTTACACTATGATCAACTAAGAGAGAGTGTTGAAAATGATTGTCTCTCTATCCTTTAACAATGGCCATAGCACAACATCTTCTGGGAATGCAGCATCGACTCAGCAAAGTCAGCATTTTTGCTGTGTTAGTATGTATTTGTGTGTGTGTGTGTGTGTGTGTGTGTGTGTGTCTGTGTGTGTGTGTGTGTGTGTGTGTGTGCAGTATATACTTGTGTACATACTCTGTGACATGAGAAATATAGAGCCTGTTTAATGGGATTACAGCACATAGAATTAATCTGTACAGTTACACATTTTACAAAAGAACTTGAGGGAAGCACAGAACCAACATGGAGACAAGCTGGATGGAATGTAAAGAGAGAGAAAGCGAGATTAACAGAAAAACAGGTCATTAACAGTAAAGAGCTAAAATAAGGTCTTAGTATACGCTTTGCAAAAAAGCAGTGTATTACGACTCCAGTCCTGCTAGATCTGAGACATCACTCTGTCTAATGGTAAATTCTGCGATCTAAAGGCAAGCTTTTAATGCAGGCCATGCAATACTCCATCAATGACATCTTTTGAGACAACATGA
The DNA here is from genome assembly GCF_900700415.2 of Clupea harengus. Taxonomy (NCBI): domain Eukaryota; kingdom Metazoa; phylum Chordata; class Actinopteri; order Clupeiformes; family Clupeidae; genus Clupea; species Clupea harengus. The sequence goes on from NC_045165.1 coordinate 17,931,578, forward strand.
AGAATCTGACCCATTGGAATTCAATTAGGGTGTTTTCAGTTGACCAGAGACGATGCAACAGCGAATTGTCACACTTTGTGTACGCATCCCCAATTTCAAGTATACTGCCATCTTGACAAATAAGTCTCAGGTCTACATCTGGGACAGGATTTGGGGCAGGTGTGAATAAACGCCTGACGTGATCCCAGACCTGCTCAAAAGCTTCAGCTACATGAAAGTAAACAAAAGACCAAAAGAACTACTGCAAGTCTGTGCGCGTCTGTTGCCAAACAGTTTCAGATCAAGCCTCTCCTCATTGTACTTTCCAAAAGCGCTAATGTCGTCCCAAGAATGTGAGCGTAGACGTCCGAGACCCTCGCCGCGGGACGGCTCTTTGAGGGAGAGATAAAGGAGCATTACTTATTTCCCCATCTAAGGGATTCTTCTCTGTCTGAGTATCGCAAGAAAACAGTGCGTGATAAAAAGTCGTATATCCGTTCATTCATCTAACGCGCTTATGACAAAAAAAGTTGGCTCTTTGATGTCTCCCCGTTTAAGCCCTATTTATGAAGAAGAAGGATCTGTTCATCTCAAAAGCTCCCACAGCACCTTGAACACACTCAAGATTCCCAAGGGTGTACTTTAAACCCATACAAGCTAAAACAATACTTTTAGCCATTTGGTTTTGTGCTCTAAAGGTACATGCGTGGACTCTGTGCGGCTAAACTAACAAATAACAGCCACCAGCGAAGAAATCAGAGGTGAAATGATGTTGTGATGTCTGCTCCCTGCACCAGAAACCGTTTCAAATCAGTGCAGGGGTAGAGGGTTTTTGAAGAGCAGAGCTCCAGTCTGATTTCTGTGTGATCAGTGCAGGCAAAACAGCTGCTGTGTGTTGGAGGAGGAGGTGGAAGAGTAGATGGAGAAGGAGTGGAGAGGGGCAGGGAGGCCCAGAGAGTCACGCTCAGCGTCGCCTCCCCGCCACTAACCGCGCAAACCAGATGAAAGCTTAATCAGGGACGCGAGTCGGCAGGCATGGCAAAGAGCCGTTACGCCGGCTAATGTATCCCTTGCTGCTGGCGAGAGCCCACACAAGTACATTGCATTCAGATACATTCACATACACACACACACACACACACACACACACATATATATATATATATATATATATATATATATATATATGGTGATCCTCAAGACCTAGCCATATACAAAACCTCCCCCTCAAATAAATGTAAGTACACACATACATCCTGACACATACTGTCAGTGATGTTGTATGATCTCTGTGTTTTCATCTATCCTTTCCTTTTCGCAAATACACATGCACACACACATACACACATACACACACAAGCGCTCCCTCTCTCCCAGAGCTGCTTTCTGCCATCACAGAAGCTCAACATCTCCTCATCTGGAGGCTAGCACACACATTTCCCAAAGGGCCCATGGAGGGACACACACACACACACACGCGCACACACAGACACACACACGTGCGCACACACACATACCCTCAATACCCTCGGAGCTGTGTGCTTTAAGGAGAAATGAATCACATCATTAGAGGAGCGCTCTCCCTCGCCAGCACAGGGCGACCTCCAGGAACTTCCTGGGAAGAAGACGCATATGAAACAAAACAGGCTACGGAAAGTGTATGCACAGCAGACGCGCTCTATTCTACACTGAAGATTGTTCTTGTTATTTATTTACACATGAATATACTATAGCTCTTATATATATACTCTCGTATAATAATCTTTTTTAGTGGAAGCAGTCAAAGTAGGCAAGTTGGTGTTTGTTGCTCTGTGCAGGTATTTGGCCCTGTAAGGTGAGGCTTATTATTTCAAAGCATTGATGGCTTACATTTTTAAATGCTGGTTCTCTACACTATTCTAGTTTTCAACTCTACTCTACTCTGCTCTATTCGGGTATAAACTACCCTTTTACTACGCAAATGCTCCTCTGGACTACCTAGTTCTGCCCATGCAGCATGGCTTAAGAGCGATTCTGTGATCGTTTTGAATAAAGCACATAATGCGTTTACAAGATAGTCCACACCAGTACTTAAAAAAAAGCAATATAAATAAAGCGTCAGGTGTGACTGCAGGATTTCGTCTTGTACAAAAGGAGATTGGACCGGGAAACGATGTCGCAGCTGTCTGCATTCGGATGAGCCCAGCACTTTTGCTGCGCTGCTTGTTTGGTTTGGTAGATTACATCCCTGCCTGTGATTAACAGCGCTAGCGCATTTCTGTTTATTCCACACTTCTGTTCAGTATGCGCAGGGGACAACCTTCTGCTAGCCCACCGACCCCCGCCTCTGAGGTCGTGTCCCCCATCAAGGGCTTTTGAGAGTGGATGGTGCACGGAGAAAACAAAAACAAAGAAACTGCCCACCGTTGAGGATGGCCAATCTCACAACAAAAATAAAGATAAGAGGGAAAACAAACGCATTCAACAACGGTGTCGATTCGTCTGTAAATGTTCTAGCGACATACTTTTTTTTTTAAGTATCTTTGAGTGAATAAATCTAACATTTTAAAAACCAACTCATATAAACTGATTCTAAATCTATTAAACCCTATGGGGAGTCAGGCGAACACTTGCCTTCTGAATGTAAGCTCCATTACAGGCAACAAATCCTGGATTTCAGCTAATCTAGAGATTATAATGTGGTTCTTTCCAACATCTAGTTTCCCAAACTTTGCTCTTGTAAATGATGGTACATATTTCAAAGTTCGTATCTTCACTAGAATATTCCAGTACAAGGTGCAACTCTTGCAATTCCTTCAGAAATAGCTCACATCCCTTGTAGAAGCAGTCTATGGTTACTCTTTCTTTACATTACTATGTAATAAATGCGTAGCTATATGGTAATTACACATACTTTGTGGTAATTGCCATTGTATTAGCATGTTTGTCATTCGTGCATAGCTTGCAAATGACAATTTGGAAGTCATGTCAACAGTATAGCAAAATTCTTGAATAACTATCAAGTAACAAACAAAATTGTAGAAAGTGTAACCTTAAATGTGGGTTTATACTCTGTGACGAAAGGCATACAACTCTATTACCTGACGATCATAAATTCTACTTCAGGTTCCAAAATCTTTTTTTTTTTAATACTATTACTATTATTGCACCCATTACTAAAATAATACTTGACCATTTTCCAGAATAGTCAAACTCCTCTGTTTCATCCACAAAACATGTGTCTCAGAGAAATACAAAATATTTAAGTAAAAGTGTGAAAATGTCAAAAAAAATTCAGCTCAAAGGATCTTGTGCCTTTTCCTTACTGCAACTTAATTATCGTTAGAAAAATCGAATTATCTGTTTTGCCATTTCCTCAGGCTTTTATGGCTAATTGCAGCGACATAATACTCAACAGAGTATAAACCCAGCCACATGTGAATCTGTGTACTATACTGTACCTTTCCCTCACTCACACACATATCCTCACACAGAACTGGGTGAACTTCCCCACTCCTTGCATCAGGTTTGATTTAATTAACAGCTATTACCTGCTAGTTAATTCCATGTGAACAAACAACAACAAAGAGTTAAACACGCTTCTGTGTGTGTCTGTGTTGCCAAGAGCCAAGAATAGAGGGTTGGCAATTTAGAAATTATACTTAACATTTATGTTTCTTTCTTTATAAAATCACATATCCCCTTGTTTCTGTCACACCCATTCACACTCTATGCTACAGTTTCCTTAAAGAAGTCAACTTCTTTATAAGTACAGGTACCCGACCCAGTAAACAAGATTGAAGAGGCCGAACGCGGTGGGGAAGAATATTCTGGAATAGATGTCGATTTTGGAGACGTGCACATGCATCCTGTTCTCTCGCCACCCCCCTGAGCGACAGTCGTCAAAGCAACAGAAGAAACTGGTGCAGTCTTTCCCATCCAGGCACTCATAGGCGTAATCATCGTCGTCGTCGTCATATGGGGCAATGTTGTTCAACTGTAGCAGGGACGTGCCTGGCCTGATGTTCACCATGCTGGATTTCTGTAACATAGTTACAAAGCATTTATAAAACAGCCAAGACAAAAAAAAACAAGCTGCAGTAAGTTAGTACATTAATTAATGTTATGGTAAACAGCAACCACTCCTCAGTCCAAACCTGCACAGCATGGGTGCTGTCATAATACCAATGTGCCAGCAGCTGAAGAAATGTTAGCCTAATCAAGTGTTACTGTTTTTTTTTCCCTCTGTAATTATCTGTGCATTTCAAAACGATGTGTTCATCATTATCTCTTTGATGTTAGCTTATGGTGTGTTGTTAGCACAGCAGGGTGGAGATCACTCACGTGTGTCTGCTGAGGTTTGGCTTTCTTGCTCTGCCGGTTGCTGGTGAAGTAATGAAGGGTCCCATACTCCATCAGAGCGGCAAAGGTGAAGATGAAGCAGACGGATACAAAGAGATCCATGGCTGTCACGTACGACACCTTTGGCAATGACTTCCTGGAGATGGTGCTTAGGGTTGTCATGGTGAGCACAGTAGTGATACCTGAACCAATCAATAAACGCGTGTGAAAATGTGGTGGTTTCTTGAAGCAGGACAAGTATTCATATCAATGTCACATAAAAGGCAGAATAATATAATAATATTATCTGTATTTGTGAAGATACTGCCACAAATTCTATGTCAGATGTGCATCTACTACATAGCTCTAACTTCAGGTACTTTACTTTAGATACATCATTTGTCATACCAAGTGAAGTTCTTGCTGGTACAGCATCTTTGTTGATCCAGAAGGAGACCCAGGAGAGCACTACAATCATACTGCAGGGAATGTAGGTCTGGATGGTGAAATATCCCATCCTTCGGCTCAGCTCGAAAAAGATGGTCATGATCACATACTCTCCTAAAGAAAGACACACACACAGACACACAGACACACATCATCCTTACGTGATCCTTTTACATGCAGGCTTTGGATGGTTTATTTGAAGAGGAAGAAGAGCTGTCTGACAAACCTGACTGTGTGTGTGCAACGTCGGTGGAGTTGCGCAGTCCCACAAAAGCAAACTGGTAGAGCCTCCAATAACGCTGATCTGCTACCTCCACAGACCGACGCTGCCAGCGGTACATAATCTCATTCTTAGGGTAGCCATCTGGAAGATGGGGAGGAATACACACACACACACACACACGCACACACACACCACGTATACAATGTGGCACCGCCATGCAGACGAATGCAGACACAGTGGAGAGTGCCATGTTCACAAGAAAACACAAGAAAGACATTAATTACCAGGAAACTCCATCTCACACAGAGTTACAGTTGCTCTCCACCACACACACACACACACACAAACACACACACGCCACACACACACGCCACACACACACACACACACACACACACATACACACACACGCACACACACACACGCACACACATACATACATACACTCTTCAACAAAAGTATGATGGCACATATATAAATGGGATGTCCTGGCCAACACACTCTGCCCATGATCAGATGAAAACAACCACAAATAACAACGACGACAACAACAACAACAATAACAACAACAACACAAAGGGCACAGAATGGATGAAAAGAAACACAGATGAAGACAGGAAGAGAGAGAGAGAGAGAGGGACAGAGGAAGAATAGGATGAATTTGCTGGCAGGGGGATGGGAAGTGTCATTCTTCTCCAACGGTACAAGGGAATGACCACTGACAGCTGAACTGGAGGGAGCAGATCAGATGGCCAGCGGAGGTGAAACGTGGGTATTGATCCACTGTCAAAGGCTATTTGCAGGTGATTAGTTGACCACGGGCAATGACAAATGGGAAGTGGTGAACTGCCTGACACAGCCAGGGCTGGCCACCAAGAGCAACGTGCTGTGATTGGTCAACAATTGTCAGCGATGCATGGTGATTGGTTAAGACTGGTTAAGGTGATTGAGGGCTGGTCTACTGGGGTAGGGGGTGGGTGGTGGGGAGTGGTTGCCTGATTGGTGAAAGTGTTCCACCTACAGCTGGAGAACTCCAGAGGGCAGGAGTGTTCGTCCATGGGAAAGTTATGCAGCTTTAGGTAGCATTCCGCATTAATAGTCAACCTGACAAATGAAAGTAAAGTGCAAAGTAGAAAAAGAAAAGACAAACAAATGTGTTTATTTGGTGTGGATTAGCACACTACTGTTGCCTTGATTTACAAAAAAAAAAAAATGCTAATGGTAAGAAAATATTTAAACATGCGCAAAATAACTTCATAACCTTGAATTGGACAAGGAAATGGTCTTGTTCCAGTCATGTGAAGCATTGATTTGGTGTGGTTTTGCATCTGTCACAGTAAAATGCTTCTTATTTGCTACAGACTGCCATAAATCAAGGTCGATGTGTTCGTCTAAACTAAATTAATCACTGACTCTTTCTTCAGTGGTTCAGTGTCCATGAGAGTTTCATTGACAGAGTGCTGTGAGTTCTCTCACAGATATTTACCTTCTTTGATTAATGTCTGACTGAAAATCTCACATACTTGTCCTTCAAGAAATAAATCACCAAACAAAAAAGTCTGGTCTCGACAGGATAGATGTGTGCTGTGCAGGTAGTGCCATACATGCTACTGTAGAATACAGGTGCTCGAAAGGGACAAAAAACAACTCATAAGGAAAACACAAAAGATTGATCTTCAGCAAAACAAAAACAATTGAGAAAATCCAAATAGCGAGTGCCGTTACGGACAAACAGCACCCGAGGCAGGAAACGAGCATCTTACCTTAGCGTGTACATCACCCGCCCATTGCTCCAGAGTCGGAGCAGGCGATTGGGCGTTGTGATCCAGTGGGCGTCGGACTTGCGGGAGTTGCGGAAGAAGGTGTCAGGGATCCAGATCTTGCCCACCATGTTGCTGTTGAGCATCAGCAGCTTCATGGTGCTGTTGAACTTCAGACGGCTGTCGTACCACGTCTGAGCGAAGAAGATGTCGATGGTGTACTCCTGGTAAAAATAAAGAGGCACATCGCACATAAGGAGGACATTAATTACCAGGTAAATCAATTCTACAAACACTCACTCTTTTTCCCTTGCTCTGTACATCTACACAACCACATTTACACACAGACATTCACACAAACACACACTCACCACGTGATGTAAGCATCACAAGCATAACTAAGCATTTTTTTTTATTGCGTTTGTCTCACACCGGCTGAGGGACACTGACATCGTAATTCTCGCCCCCCGGTGACAGCAGCAGCCCTGACCTCAGCAGGTTGTCATTCCGCCACTCCAGCGTGCTTCCATATCTCTTACACGACGACTACGAATGGACACATTCCCACCACTGCTGCCGCTTCCCGAGAGTAATGTCCTCTGGCGGCGGCGATAAGGAGGAAAGAGCTCTTAGAGATGTCTTCCACCCCCCCACCCCCTCCACCTCGTGCTCTTTAATCAGCAGGCCATAGTGTTCAGCAATTTCTAAAATGTGTTATGAAGGTCACAGTCGGTGCCAGTGAGCCGGCGAACTCCAGAGCAACAAAATCTCGGAGCGTGTCAAAGCAGAAGTCGCAGCGGAGCAGAGCGGAGTGTAATCTCACGCCAGAAACAGAAGAACTGGGATGAAATGAGAGGAGCCCTGATAAATATTGAATTAGATTACATTCCCTGGGAAAATCAACACCGAGATGTGTCTTTGCCTGTGAGGGCCTTCATCTCACATGTGTGTTGAGCTGGGGAAGGGGCTGCCACACACACACACACACACACACACTGAGAGACACACCATTTCTGTGCTCACCATGTTAATGGGGTCCACAGGCCCGATGCTGTTCACATACACGGCAGTTTCAATCACTGTGGGTTTATCTGAAATGCACCAATTAGACACAAATTATTTGCAGATTTTGGGAGAGACATACAGAAACACATTGCAAATACGAAAATGGATACATGCAGAGAAAAATGATCAATTAATTATTCATGCATAATTCATTTTAGCACATAATCCAACAAAGTAAAATGGATACATTAATAATATAACATAATATTAAAACACAAAATTAATAGATCATTAGCATTTAGGCATAACAAGCAATTAAAGACACAGTAAAGGGTAATAAAGGTGCACACTCACGGTACCCATATCTTTATGAGGCATGAGTGGGTTTTTCTCACTATTACTGCCCTGCACTCAGCCTAGTTGCCTCCTAAATGAATAGCTGGATAAAAATCTGTACTCTTTATGGAGATGGGCTTTGATCCAAAATGGTGGCAATGGCTGATGGGGTGACTTGCCTCCGATATCCGGGCGCAGTTTGTTGTCGTAGCCCAGCAGTAATTTATTTAGGATGGAGGTGACATCGCTCTCGACGACCTTAGGTGATAAAACCCAGGTTTTATTTATGGGAACGTCCTCATAATCCTCCTCTTCGGCCTTATTAGGGGTGAACGCCAAGCTTTTTGACAGCAAGGTGTGGGGGAGAAAGAGAGAAAAGCACAGGGGATAGGTGAGAGGGGGTGCGGGGTGAGAGATGTCAGTCTATGCTAACGTCAAACTGGTTTTTAGATTAGACCTTTTTTGCCATTGTTCCTTTCATAGTAAGTATTTTCACTGCCATTTGTTTGCATAATAACATCTTGATACGTTTGGAGAAAACATTGTCCCTCCTGTCATTGTGACTACATAATTGCTTTGGCAACACTGTAACCAACTGTCGGAGCAATAAATCAGATCTGAAGAGGGGGCAGTATTCAGGAAAGAGGGGCGTGTGAGAGAGAGGGAGAAAGGGATAATGAGCGGAGGAGAGAAACAGGCAGGGGGGATGGAGTGGAGGAGAGGAGTGGGGAAATGGTGAGGAAGTGAAGGTGGTAGGACATAAAGAGGTGCTGAAAAAAAAAGAAAGGATGAGAGAAAGAGGAGTGCTCGCATGAGAGGTGAGAGAGAGAGGGGGAGGGAGAGAAACTAATAGAGGAGGACGGAGAGTATGAAGGTGCTGGTACAGGGACGGGCTGGCAGTTTTCAGAGGAGGGAGGAGGACAGAAGTGAGTCAGCGGGAGGAGAGATGGAAGGGAGAGGGATGAGGAGGGAGTCAGGGAGGAGGGGCAGGGGGAGGGGGAGAGAGAGAGAGAATCACAATCACAGCTACCAGAAGTGTGGTACCACTGCTGTATAGCGTTAAAAGAGATAAAAATCAAAGTGAACGCAAAAAAATGTACTGAGCCAAAAGACAGAGAGAGAGAGAGAGAGAGAGAGAAAGTGATGAAGTACCGGAGCATCCATGATAGAGGGATGGCATGGGGATCCATTAAGCCAAACTGAGAGAGGAGAGAAGGAGAGGAGCAGAGCGAGAAGAAGAGCAAGGACGGGGGGAGAGGGGAATGAACAAGGGATGAGGAAAGCAAGCAGCGGACCTCATGATAATTAATCCAGCTGTTTTGCACTGAAATGAAGGGAAAGTGAATGAAGGTTAGATGAACACACTCACACCACACCACACCACACACACAAAGACACACAACCACACAAACACACACACAGACATACGAACTAGAAGAGCACACACAGAAGAGATGTTCAAACACTTATGTATTTGACATTATATATTCTATAGGTTTGGAAAGAAAGAAAGAAAGAAAGAAAGATAGATAGATAGATAGATAGATAGATAGATAGTTAGATAGATAGACCTTCATACCAGAAACGGAAACACAAACAGACCATGTGTGCTTTGCAGCTGTAATTTCTTTTCTGTTTTAAAAAGTGCTTATTCAGGGGAGAAAAGCTGACACGGCCCTGAGCGCTTACACTTTTTGCAGACGTCCCTTTTATTGAACTCTGTCATAGGGATTGTTTATTTTCCCTTTGAGTACTTGACACACAAACACTTCCACTGTCCCCACACACACATCGAACATCCACAGACACACAATTCCCAGCATCTCTGCAGAAATACAACTCTCACTCTCTCTCTGTCTCTTTCTCTCTCTCAGCTGCCATGCAGTCTTGCTATGATTTCTTACAGAGGCTAATTCCCTTTAGTATCTCACTCTCTGTGCCAAGTGGAACGCTTTACAGAGCCAGGGCTTTACTTTTAGCACAGAAGATTTAAATAAAACTCAACTGTTGTCACTTCTGAAAGACCACAATCTATATTAAGTGATTAAATGCCTGTGGCGGGCTGTGATGGGAATTTAAGGTAAAAAACCTCTGTGTAGAAACACATGTCACCCAGCACTCTTTGACTAGCAGCCTGGGTGTGTGCATCGACTACCTAGATTTACCACCCAGGCAGAGTACACGATTCTGGCAAAAGGTTGTGGATTTTTTTGTCTCAACAGCCAGTCAGTTTCCAGCCAAGCAATGTGTCAGTCTAAGCCATTGAGTCTGTTTCACATTTACAGAGCCTGGACTGTGCACAGGAAGCACACACAGCTGGAGGATCGTGAGTAGCAATTCACCGAATTGTGACATAAAGTGTATTGGATTAGAATCGCAGACTGTGCCTTTAAGCGATAGAACGTCATGTTCGAACAGTGAACTGCAGGGACGCTCACGGTCAAGTCAGTATTTCATAATCATGTCATCTTGAATCTGATCTTAGTGCCTGCAGAGGCATAGTCAATGTTGTGTCCTGCATCTCTGGCACGCCCTTCCAAGGGCTCCGTGCTCTGGGCACCACCAGGGCACACATCATCTAAATAGAGCGTTTGCATGACATCTGCCATGCTAAATGTCTTCCCACTGGGTACTGGTGAGTCCAGACTCATTATGATAACAAATGACACTCTAAAGTAACGCAACAGATGCCAAGCGAGAGGCATCTTCAGTGTCCAGGTCAGCATTTCCAGTTAAGGCACCTGCTTCAAAAGACAGTGTCACGAATTCCCCTGAATTCTAGTTTGTTTTCATCTGGGTTGTGTGCATGTGTTATCATCTCCTGTCATTACAGATCCGGCTACGCCCACATGCTCGGCAATCTCCTCATCTCTATCACCTGTTAATCTCCGCCCATCTCTGCACCTGCAGCTCATCTCCGCATTAGGTGCTGTGTATTTATACCTGCCCGCTATCATCTGTTCTTTGCCAGATTGTCTTGTGTGTTTTGCCAAGCTTTCCCGCGATTTGTCTGTTAACCATAAACCTGATTACCCTGTACTTAGACCCTGGACTGTACCTCGGATTCCGTTTTCTCTGCCTGCCCCTCGTCTGACTTGTCTGCTGTATTATCTGATCTCCCGGTTTTGACCCTGCCTGTCTGTCCACCGATTACGGATACTCTGCCTGCTCCTTGTCGGATGGTTTGCTGTACGGACGGATCTCCCGGTTTTGACCCTGCCTGCCTGTCCATCGTTTACGGAATACCCTGCCTGCTCCTTGTCGGATGGTTTGCTGAACGGACGGATCTCCCGGTTTCGACTCTGCCTGCCTGTTCCCAGGATAACTCTGCCTGCTTCCCTGTAGGATTACTGAGACACTGGGCTGATGACCAGGGTTTGACTCTGTTGTATTGTAACCAAGTAAACAAACGCAAAACTATTTTCTGTGTCTGTCGTGCTTTTGGGTTCCGGTTGTGTCTGTACCTGAGAACGTTACAGTACAATCTGGCCAAAATGAACCCAGCCGACAAAGAAGCGCTTAGAGAGGAGCTGAGAGCCCAGGCGAATGCTGTACAACAACATGGCGAACAACTTACCTCCATAAGGGGGGCCTTGCAGGAGATGTCGGATGGCCACACTAGGGGCATGACCGCCGTTCAGGGACAGCTTCGGAGGCTGTCAGATCCAGGAGTGGGTCATGCATCACACGCCAGCTCCGCGCCTCGGAATCTTTCTGATGCAAGCCTGCCTCCTCCAGAGCGTTACTCCGGTGCTCCTCACTCTTGTCGGGCATTCCTCGTCCAGTGTGAACTTGCCTTCGACCTCCAGCCTTCCGCCTTTCCCACAGAGAAGTCCCGGGTTGCGTACATCATCTCGCTGCTCACGGGTAAGGCAAGAGATTGGGGAACTGCTGAGTGGGAGAAGAGAGCTTTCTCCTGCACTTCAGTTGTGTTGTTTTCCGCTGAACTCAAAAAAGTTTTTGATCATGTGACGCCAGGAAGGGAACAGGCAAGGGGCTTGTTCAAGCTGACACAGGACGGAGGATCGGTTTCGGAATATTCTATTAAATTTCGCACCATGGCAGCAGAGAGTGATTGGAACAATAGTTCACTTTTGGATGCATTCTACAACGGTTTAGCAGACCGCATCAAGGACGGATTGGCAGCCAAAGATCTTCCTGTGGATCTGGATGAACTTGTCGCTCTCTCCAGTCGGGTTGACGATCGTCTACGAGAACGGAGGAAGGACAGGGACACGTTCTCGCTTTCACAACGGCCACACAGCCAGTCACCTCATCCTCTGTTGTTTAATGCTGAAACCAACACTGGCGTTCCGTTCCGTTCCTTCCTTCCTTCCGTGCCCGGCTGTCAGGGACTGAACGACAGCGTCGTCTAAAGGAAGATAGCTGTATGTACTGCGGCCAGAGCGGCCATTATGTTTCATCGTGTCCGTTAAAGAGACGGGGCTCACCAGTCATCCAGAGGGCGCTGGTGAGTCGAACCATGACTTTGGAAATGCCCTCTCGACCTCTGATTCAGGCACAGTTATGCTGTGCGGGGAAGAAGAACACTGTTGCTGTTCTTATTGACTCTGGTGCTGATGCCAATCTGTTGGACATGACTCTTGCCTCCCAGCTGGGTGTAGGTCGGGAGCTGTTGGGAACACCCATACACGCCACTGCCCTGGATGGTCGTCTCCTCTGCAGGGTTACACACCAAACTTCTCCTCTGCAGATGAACATGTCGGGTAATCATCATGAAACACTCTCTTTTTATTTAATTCATGCACCTCATCAACCTGTTATCTTAGGATATCCTTGGCACAATCCTCACATTGATTGGGCATCAGGTACCATCATGCAGTGGAGTACCCATTGTCATGCTGTCTGTCTAAGATCGGCTCTGTCACCTGCTTTTTCACCCACTGTTTCTGAGTTTCCAGATCTTTCCGGGGTGCCTAAGGAATATATGGACATTAAGGAGGTCTTTAACAAGGCTCGTGCCACCTCTTTACCGCCGCACCGCCCATATGACTGTGCCATTGACCTTCTCCCGGCTTCGTCTCCTCCTAGAGGCAGACTCTTCTCCCTTTCTGCTCCAGAGACCAGGACCATGGAGAAGTATATCAACGACTCCTTGGCGGCAGGACTTATTCGGCCATCATCATCCCCAGCGGGGCAGGATTTTTCTTCGTGGAGAAGAAGGACAAGAGCTTACGACCGTGTATCGATTACAGAGGACTCAATGACATTACGGTAAAGAACAGGTATCCTCTCCCACTGTTACAAGGGGCAACCATTTTTTCCAAACTCGACCTTCGTAACGCTTACCATCTGGTAAGAATCAGGAAGGGGGATGAATGGAAGACAGCGTTTAACACTCCTAGCGGCCACTATGAGTATTTAGTCATGCCTTTTGGTCTTACCAATGCACCTGCAGTATTCCAGGGATTGGTCAATGATGTTCTCCGGGACCTGCTGAATATATGCGTGTTTGTGTATCTGGATGACATTCTGATTTTTTCCCGATCTGAACAGGAGCATGTGGTGCACGTACGTCAGGTTCTCCAGAGGCTCTTAGAGAACCAGCTTTTTGTCAAAGCAGAGAAGTGTGACTTCCACACCACGGAAATAGCCTTCCTGGGCTTTATAGTCAATGCCGGTAATATCCGGATGGATCCGGCGAAGACCAAGGCAGTTACTGACTGGCCTTCCCCTTCCACACGGAAGGAGCTGCAGCGCTTTCTGGGATTTTCTAATTTTTATAGAAGGTTCATCCGGAACTATAGTTCAGGGGCAGCTCCCCTCACTGCACTCACCTCCCAGAGTGTGCCCTACCGGTGGTCCTCCACGGCTGAGAAGGCTTTTTGTGAGTTAAAGTCATGTTTCACCTCTGCTCCTATTCTGATCTTTCCGGATCCCTCTCGCCAGTTCATTGTGGAGGTGGATGCTTCAGACACCGGTGTAGGGGGAATACTTTCTCAGCGGTCGGCTGAGGATCAGAAGGTTCACCCGTGTGCCTTTTTCTCCCGGAAACTGTCTCCAGCAGAGAGGAATTATGACGTTGGTAACCGGGAGCTGTTGGCTGTGAAGCTGGCTTTGGAGGAGTGGAGACACTGGTTGGAAGGGGCGGAGGTGCCATTTGTGGTCTGGACCGATCACAAAAACTTAGAATATATCAGGTCGGCCAAACGGCTTAACGCTCGTCAAGCTAGATGGGCTCTTTTCTTTAACCGCTTTTCATTTTCACTTTCCTACAGACCAGGATCTAAGAACGGCAAGCCCGATGCTCTTTTACGTCAGTTCCAGCCAGAAGCCTCTCCCTCCCACCCCGAAGGTATCCTTCCTGCGGCATGTGTGATTGGTGCGGTTACCTGGGAAGTGGAGGACAGGGTAAAACGCTCCAACGCCAAACACCCTGCTCCCAGTGCTTGTCCGAATAACCGCCTGTTTGTCCCTGATAATCTTCGCTCTCAGTTTCTCCAGTGGGGTCACTCTTCCCGCCTGGCTTGTCATCCTGGGGTGAGACGCACTCTAGCACTACTGCAGCAACGCTTCTGGTGGGCTACTATGGAGAGGGACACCAAGGAATTCGTCGCTGCCTGCCAGATTTGCTCTCAACATAAGAGCACTCACCAAGTGCCTTCAGGTCTACTTCATCCTCTGCCAGTTCCTCGTCGTCCCTGGTCTCACATCTCTCTGGATTTCGTCACCGGTCTACCACCCTCTGACGGTAACACAGTCATACTCACAGTCATTGATCGTTTTTCTAAGACAGCACAACTTATCGCATTACCCAAATTACCCTCGGCCAAGGAAACTGCTGAGGTTATGTTGCACCATGTTTTCCGGTTGCACGGCCTTCCCAGTGTTGTGGTCTCCGACCGGGGGCCACAGTTCACCTCTCATTTCTGGTCAGAGTTTTGCAGTTTGTTGGGGGCCACGGTCAGCCTGTCATCTGGGTTTCATCCCCAATCCAATGGTCAGGCGGAGCGTATGAACCAGGAGATGGAGACAGCTCTACGATGTCTCGCCTCCCGCAATCCGTCTTCTTGGTCGAAGCAACTCCTGTGGATCGAGTACGCCCATAACACCCTTCCCAGTTCGGCTACTGGTCTCTCTCCCTTCCAATGCTCACGGGGTTACCAACCACCACTCTTCCCTGAGCAGGAGCGTGAGGCCAGCGTCCCCTCGGTCCAGGCGTTTGTCCAGCGGTGTCGACGCACTTGGAAGCAGGCCCGCTCTACTCTTCTGCGCTCCTCCGACCGCTACCAACGGTCTGCCAATCGTCGTCGTATCCCTGCACCCCGTTACACCCCGGGGCAGCGGGTATGGTTATCCACACGGGATCTTCCGCTCAGAGTGGAGTCCAAGAAGTTGGCTCCCCGTTACGTGGGTCCTTTCCCCATCTCTAGAGTCATCAACCCTGCAGCAGTTCGCCTCCGTCTGCCAAGATCTATGAGAGTTCACCCCACTTTTCATGTTTCCAAGGTTAAACCTGTTAATGAAAGTCTGCTTCAACCCCCCTCCAGAGCCCCAACACCCCCCCGACTCATAGACGGAGCACCCGCCTACACGGTTCATCGCCTCCTCAAGTCCCGGCGACGTGGTAGGGGAATACAATATCTGGTGGACTGGGAGGGTTATGGACCTGAGGAACGCGCATGGGTTCCCAGTCGCTGGATTCTGGATCCACCCCTCATAAGGGACTTCCATCGGTCTCATCCGGAACAACCGGGTGGTACTTCAGGAGCCGTCCCTAGAGGGGGGGGTTCTGTCACGAATTCCCCTGAATTCTAGTTTGTTTTCATCTGGGTTGTGTGCATGTGTTATCTTCTCCTGTCATTACAGATCCGGCTACGCCCACATGCTCGGCAATCTCCTCATCTCTATCACCTGTTAATCTCCGCCCATCTCTGCACCTGCAGCTCATCTCCGCATTAGGTGCTGTGTATTTATACCTGCCCGCTATCATCTGTTCTTTGCCAGATTGTCTTGTGTGTTTTGCCAAGCTTTCCCGCGATTTGTCTGTTAACCATAAACCTGATTACCCTGTACTTAGACCCTGGACTGTACCTCGGATTCCGTTTTCTCTGCCTGCCCCTCGTCTGACTTGTCTGCTGTATTATCTGATCTCCTGGTTTTGACCCTGCCTGTCTGTCCACCGATTACGGATACTCTGCCTGCTCCTTGTCGGATGGTTTGCTGTACGGACGGATCTCCCGGTTTTGACCCTGCCTGCCTGTCCATCGTTTACGGAATACCCTGCCTGCTCCTTGTCGGATGGTTTGCTGAACGGACGGATCTCCCGGTTTCAACTCTGCCTGCCTGTTCCCAGGATAACTCTGCCTGCTTCCCTGTAGGATTACTGAGACACTGGGCTGATGACCAGGGTTTGACTCTGTTGTATTGTAACCAAGTAAACAAACGCAAAACTATTTTCTGTGTCTGTCGTGCTTTTGGGTTCCGGTTGTGTCTGTACCTGAGAACGTTACAGTCAGAGGGAGAGTGGCAGCAGCCTAGTTTTGCTACGGGGCTACAGATGCAGGGATGTGTTGTGAGGAGGAAACAAACAAGGGACAAAAGAATGAATTGAGGAATCAAGCTGAGCTTTAAATCTGGGCTGAAATGTTTCATTTCCTGTTGTCTCCTTCAAGAGAAAAACTATTTTATAAATATGTTGTTTTTCCTTCACACCCACTCCCTCACTCTCCCTTTCACTTCTTCACCTCTCTCTCTGTGGTTCCACAGCAAGGGCCTGCAATCAAATCTCCAAAGGCGTGACAGAGGCACACCTGAGGCTATCAGTCATGTGAAGGCCACCGCTCTCCTTGATTGAGTTACAGTGAAATCAGCATCACCTTCCCGCTCGGCTGGAAGGAAAAACCCCTGCTATGCCGACCCATCGAGATTGAGCTATTACCTCCCCAGCTCCACAGGCCACTGCGCTAACATTGGGAGTATGAGCAGGTAAAGGTGAGGGGAGGACACTGAGCTCTGTGAGCCTTGGCTGAGCTTCTCACCCTACGTGTTCCCCAGGGACTTGCCAACCACCCAGGAGCACATTTGGCTCAGTGTGTCCCTCCATAATGGCGTGGCCCCTGGCTCAGTTGGTGTTACAGCTTAGGGGGCTATTTGCACTGTGCCTTACCTCCCTGCCAAACAGCATTCAACTAAATTCTCCTTGTTTCTTGCCAGATATGTCACTGGCTATCTGTGCTGCCCAATTTGGACCTAGAAAAAGGTTGTTGATTTTTAAACTCAACAGCCAATCAAATTCCCGCCAAGCAATGTGTCAATTGGTTGGAATTGTTTATAGCTCGGTCCAAGCCATTGTGTTTGTTTCCTATTTACAGAACTAGGACTGTGAACGAACACCAGAGTTCTTTGAGCATACACACACAGAACAGACAGCTAGAGGATCGTGAGGAGCCATTCACTGAATTTGACATAAAGTGTATTGGTTTAGAATTGCAGACTGTACCTGAGTGACAGAATGTCATGTTTGAACAAGGAACTCTAAGAAAGCTCACCTGTGCATCCTCATGGCAAAATTCATTGTTTGGTGTATATGACTAGTTATTGCCTGTCAAGCCAAAATATACAGAGAAAAGCCATCCTGTAGTTGATTTAATTGAAAAAATATATGTAAAATGTTATCTAATATGGTAGTGACATAGCGAAAGATAACTGAAAACCCTGCTGATAGAAGACTTGTTTCACTTTTGACCCATATTATGATCAAGACACCCACCCCTTTTCTTAACTATGCTAACTACTAACATGTCTCAGGCATTAGCTAGCCAATTGTAGCAAAAACGGCACATGATACCTGCTGCAAGAGCTAGAAGTGCTCTTTCAATCACCTGAGCTACTTCACCTAGACTTGCCATTTTGAGGCAACTGCCTAGCTGAGACCGCCCTTCTTCATGCAAAAAACGTGCATTACACACTGGGGGGTGGCCAATTATCGTATTTGCTGTAATATTTTTTTTTAAGTTCTACATTTAGATTGAACATTTACATTTAAATTAAACTCTTACAATTAAATGTAACATTTTACATTTATACAAAATATGATTTGATAATAATTCTGCAGAACATTACTCGTTATTGCATGAACTTACTTGAATTTCAAGTTTACTTGACAGTTGAAATTGTAATAACAATTGAAAAACATGAAATAAATGTGCAAAAACTGAGCAGGCAACATTTTACAAATGCCATCCCATCAACCATGGATTCTTCGCTGAGTGAAACAGATGCTGATAACCACAACTTCCAGGTAAACAACCACCCATGCATACGATGTGATGTGATGTGATGATGTTTCCTAAGTTAAGGGTGTGGGTTCTGTATCATAGTAAGGTTTGCTCACAGTGCAAAGGGAACTTAAAGCTATCATACAGCAGTGTGCTATCTGTCTACTATTTATACACACAATTGTGCCATACTCTATGAAAGAATGCTGACTGTGATTCTATGGTGAGCTAATTTTGGGATGGTAAGACATCCTCACTGTGCCTCATGATATAGTGTATACAGTGTACCATATCAAGAAACTATGCTGACGATGCCGTACTTGGGCAGATGTACTAACACTAGTGCCAGTTTTAGGCACAATTTTGTCTGATGTGAGTCTAAAACATGGCATGGTATGTACAAACAGACAACACATGGCTAGAACCACCTTTTTTCTGGCACAGGAGCACAGAACGAGAAGTTGCACTCTTCTGACTTAGATGCGTAAATAGGAGAAACTGCCAGAAACAATGGAATCAGTATTCTGAGCACCAGTTTTACTCATTTGCACCATGTTTAAAGCAACCTTTACTTTTGTTTGCTTTTTCACGTCATCCACTTCCCTAAGTGTAGATGCCTGCGACACCACTAAATGTATTATACTACATACTATACTACTACATTTATTTGAGTGGTGTAGAATTACTTCCCTGTGTTTGATGACATCTTATTAGCATGTATATCTATTTCTTGTTCGCTAAACTTTTGATTAATTTTAATGTCGGTGGACGGTTCCATGATTGCATTCAATTGTGCCCGTGATTGAACGATACCGTAATATTACGTATATACGTAAGAGGGCGGTGATATGCGATGATTACGCGATCAGCCGCAGGTTAAGTACGTTCAACGTAAAATGAAAAGGCACAGCTTGCACTTTCTGCAGACTGACCGAGTCATTGTTTACGCTGAGCTTTCTACGTACGTAGGCCTACATTTGCCCTGGAGAGAAGGCTGAAGTATGCCACAATGGAGACAGCGGTTAATCAGTCCTGGTCTTAAGTGGCTTTGTTCTTCACAACAGCAGGGCAAGTGATAACGGTAATCTATAGCTGGCAGCTTTGGGGCAACCAAACACACACACGTACTGAAAGAGAAAGAGAGAAAGAAAGAGAGAGAGAGAGATGCACACCACCATGCACACTTCCTTATCCACGTAAGTAGTCCCCCCCTCCTCCTTCCTTATCCACGTAAGGAGTCCCCCCACCCCACCCCACCCTACACACACAACTATGTGGGGGAAATGACTAATGACTACAGCAGCAATATGAGTACCAGAAAGGGGTCTCAGGGGAGGAGAATTTATCATAATGGAGGGATTTGCTTCCATTTCCTTCCTGCTCTGTAGTTTCTCCTGAGGAAAAAAATGAATGGGCACTGCCAGCTGGTGAAACCACAAGCTGGTATAGGAATTTGACACAACACAACCCAGACAAGGTGACACTGAGTGATGATTATTGACCCCAACCCAATGGAATCCTGACTGACCGTAGAAATGGACATGCGTACACATCAATTTTGGGTCGAAGGCTATGCCTTCTCATTATGCTTTGGACAGGCGCAAGGAATTTTGTGTGGAGTCATTCCTCTAAACAGAAAACAAATTAATAATACTCGCTGTGGTGTTTATTTGTAATACTACTTAAGGTTCCCGTGGTGGGCAGGGTATCTCCACGGAGACACAGGTCGTGGCGCCAGCCCCCATATGCCGCATGTAAAAGAGCCCAGAGACAACCAAGCACGCGGGACATTTACGCTTTGTGAGTCAAGACCTACCGGGCACGTTACTGAAATGCACCCATAGCACGTTTGCCGCGAGCATGAATGAGCTGACAAGCTTTTAGAAGGAGACAGCGGAGTGCGACAGGAATGTCAGCGTGTCTATGTTCATGCAAATACAGGTGATGACCCGGTGTGCTCATTAAAATAAGGAAAATGTGTCTACTAATGATGTTTAAGACACTCACTGACACATGGTTATCTCTGTGTTAATCGTACAAATGAATCTCTGAAGGTTGTTTGTCTAAAGTGACATCTATGGCTGTCCAAGTGCCCTATATGCCAGCGTCAGACACCATGCGCAAAGGGGTTTTCTCAATTTCAAGTGGGCAATGCGGTTAAATAATTACAGTGTTTATATGAAGAGACATTTGCTCACTCCCCTAACCCACCCACCGTTTGAACACACACACACGCGCGCACACACAAAGCAACAATAGGGGGCTTCGTTGTCACTGTAATCAGAATGTCAAGATACCCCAGCTGCTAGTTCATGCGCTGCCCTGTCCCGTTCGTGACGGTTCCGGTCCGGGACCACCGTTTGAATGTCTACGTTCTGCCGGCCCGGACACAAACTTACCAGACTCCGAGAAAGGCGAGCAACAGAGAAACGAACGGGGCTCTCCTCCTCTCCCGCTGCAGTAAAGCCATGGCGAATGAAAATGCGCCGGAATCCCGCGGTTCTCCCCTCTATTTTAAATATTTGTGGTGGTAAAAAAATGGAGCCTTACTTTAAATTTTAAAACTGAATCTGTATTCTGAATTTCAAACTGGTCGCGTCATAGATTAGGGAGACAGCAGGAAAATATCGTAAAAGACGGTGCTTCCAATAGTGTTGCTATCGAGGGAGCGCGTGTATTATCCTATAGCGCTGTGCTCCAATGAGATATGCGTTGAGGACGAGGAAGAGGGAGAGAGAGAGAGTGGACCGCTACTATGTGGCTATATGGTACTCTGAGACTGCGTAAGGTGTGTGTCTCTCTGTGTGTATGTGTGTGCGCGTGTGCGCGCGCTTGAGCTGGATTTCGCTGATTGCGGCGCTGTTGTTGCACACCGTCTGTCTGGCATTTTGCTGACCGAATCGAAGTGGATCTATGGGGAACTGCGAAAAGGATCGCCCGTGGAGAAAAAAAAGCTGATCTTAGTGGAGCAAGAAAGAAATAATGTCACTACAGTATGTCACAAAATAAAAGTTAGGGCTTAGAGTGGTGGTGTGAATGACGATCATGATGAAGAAAATAAAGAGACTTGACTTTGTGAACAACCTTGACTCTTGATGCTATTAATGAGAGAGTGGCAAATACCCAAGACAGAGAGGCCAATCCAATTGCCAGTATATCCTATTACAAGCTGCCATTAGAACAACATATTTGGGATCCACTTTTAAATCATAATTCCACAATGCTCAAGAAGCATTTCCTCATTACTCTCTCTCTCTCTCTCTTTCTGTGTGTGTGTGTGTGTGTGAGAGAGAGAGAGAGAGAGAGAGAGAGAGAGATAGAGAGAGAGAGAGGAGTATAGAAGAAAATTAGGGAAAGTCTGTTCATAGCAGGGCTGTGTGTGTGTGTTTATGTGTTCGAATCCTTACTGACCTTGAAAAGCTGCTCTGCCACACATTCACTTTCCCACAGAAATAACATTAAAAAGTCAACTGTCATTACAGTCTCCACAGGGAATATTCCAGGCTTTTTGGTGGTGGGCAGGCAGATGTTCAGCTGTTTGGTAAGGTGCTAAAAGGTGCTGTGCTGTGCCTCCTCCGGATAATCCAAGCCAAACCTTTTAATCTTCCTTTCATACAAAAGTAACATCTCCCTTTTACACACACACAGACAGACACACAGACACACACAAACACACACACACACACACACACACACACACACGCACAAACACACACACAAACAGACACACAGACAAACTTGCACATACACACATGTAATTTCTTGTTGTTTTTAGGGTTTTGCCTTCACTATGCCACTATTTTCATTATTTTTTCAATCAGCATGTTCATGAATACATTGAACATCATAGATGGAGTGTATCATGCCTGTGTTTTTATTTGAGACAAGTGATGTTGATTGTGAAGACCACTGACTGACTGTACCAATACTGACAATTAGATATGGAAAAAAAAATGGACTAACATACAGACAATGTGAAGAAAAGGTTTATATTAAACAAACTGTTTAGCTGGAGAAAAGTATATAATCATATGCCTTTGAATGAGTAGTTCCCAAAGTATGGGGAGGGCAGGGGGTGGGGGTGTGGAGTTACAGCAAGGGAGGTGTGGATTGAGGGCGGAAATTGACAACTGGTCAAATTACAATAAGCATGATAATACTCCTACTATCTAATCTTATTTAATTATATATAAAATGGATATAAGTCTAACATGAATCGATCCAAAGAATAGAACAATACATAGCCAATCATAAAACCGTATTTGATCTGGCCTGATTTGATCTGCTTTATACAAGAGCTCTTGTGAAATAAAATAAATAATGTTAAACTGATCAAATATTTACTGTAAGTTTAACTGATTGATGAAATTAAATTGAAAATGTGTAACTGTTCAAATTTAGAAACAATGTTAAAGAGGAAAATGTTAAAGAGAAAAAACGATGTAACAGCTAATGGACATCTGTTTTTTGTTTAACCGATTGATGAAACTAAATGTTAGCTGCTCAAATGTAGAAACAATGTTTAAGAAACGCTGTGCAACAGCTGATGGGCATCTGTTTTTTTTTTTATTACAAACAGGTAAATAGGCTATATGAGTGTCTCAATCTCTGCACCACCATGAAACATTTGGGAACCACTGCTTTAAACAAAAAGGACAGCATTGCTGATTGATGAAACAACCTTTCATAATCAGCAAACACAGGCCAGCATAAAAATAAACTCAAACTGTCTAGGCAATCAAATTTTATACTCCAAATGGCACTTTAAAAAAAAGTATTGGATATGGCTGACTATCCTGCACCCTTTTCAGCTTAGCAACATTGATTTTTTTTTTGACTAGCCTTCTTCGCCAAGGTCAACACTTTCTTGAGAGTAAGTGAACAAACATCTCAAATTCCATTATAATTGGTAGGGAAACTAAAAGAAAACTTTTAACTTAAGCATATAAGCATGACTTAGCCTTGACACCTTGTTTTGTAGCTTAGCTAGCTTTGTATCTTAGATAGACCTTTGGCATATTCTATGTCTTCCCTCCCTATAGTGAGTATGGCATATAAATACACACCAAAGCTAGAACTCAGGCCAGCACAGTGTTTCTTTTCCTTTCCCCATTTCTATCTACCCACAACAGGACCGACAGCTGGGCCTCCTGTTCTGACATTTCTGACAATGGGCTCATTAGACTTCAGTGCTGATGTTAATCAGCACCACTAACACAGAGATGATGACTGGCACATCTCCACCCACATGATCACACACTGCATTTAGAACACAACATTATTAGTACTCTACTCTAGGACTAATGCAAAAGGCATTAACGGAATAAGACAAATGACAAATAATGACAATTAAACAATGTCAAATCATTTGAGATTATTTTTTTGCCTGCTAATTCAGTGTGTGCTCTCGTTTTTTCAGCTTTTCTATCTGTGGAGTGTGAAAATGTGACAGTTTATTTCATGATATTTCACTTATTTCAAATAACCTTCATGTGACTGTATACTACGTCCAGGTGTGCTAATACTGTTTGTTTAATTTCCATAAACCTTAGGCCACAAAAAAATTGAAACTGAAATTGCAAGTCTGAGTGGACCCACCAGGAACCCGACCACCCTGTCACTCTGGGCCCATTGCGATGCAGCCCTCACATGGGCAGTAACAGCAGGACTGGGCTCCATGGTGATTGAGCAGCTTCAGCTCACAGCCAGCCCGAATCAAGGCACAATCAGGGATACCTGTGCTAATTAGTCAAGCAACTGTAACCATGCAAGACTCACAATGCCTCCAGCATTGAGTAAAACACATATGTAAATCCCTGAGGGCCACAGACCTGAACAGAAATGCTGTGTGGTGAATGCTGATTATATTCACTGCACAGTTCCTCATGGTGTCTCCTCGTAGTGATTCAGGTGAAATTACACAGGATTGTAATCGATATGATGGCAGATAATGCTGCAATGCAAGAAATGAGAAGAGCTGTTTGAGTGTTTGCTGTTTAAACCACTCTTGATGTGACATTTCTGACACGGACAAACAAGTGTTTCACAGGATTCAACAGAAAAGGGGTCTCATCATCTTACAGCTTTTGGGGAAAAAACTATTTAATGGTTATGTTACTGGCGGTTCTAATATTAACTAATTTAGGGATTTAGAGGGTTTGCATTGATAGCAAGTACTCAGATTTGTCTAATAATTCTATAGTTATGTAAGTATAATGTAAGTACTATTCACCTCCATAACCTTTATGATGATACACTAAAAAAAGGTATTGCGTACTGACACAAACACACACACAAACACAAACACACAGTGATGTCCTTACTATAGCCTATTAAAAGTTTGTTGTACATATTAAGTCAACTCAACCAAATTTGGAGGAAATTTACAACATGAATCTGTTCAATTAAACCAGCAGAAATAGGCAAGACAAGGAGTGAAATATTATGAGACAGAGACAGGGAGAGTAAGAGAGAGGGAATAATATAGAATAAGACAGAGAGAGAAAGACAAAGTAAAAGAGAGTGAAAAAACCTGTGACACAGACTGGTAGACCAAGATAAAGGGAAAAAAAGTCTGATTAAAGCGAGAGAGACAGACAGAGTGGGGGATGTTCAAACACTAATACCTGTACTGCCATGATAAATGTCATACAATAATTGCGCTCCACTCTATCGCGGCAACAATTCATTACAGTGCGAGTGTCATCTCTGGAGAGAGTGGGGTGTCTGTCAGCTTCAAGAGAAAGCAAACTCGCCCTCCAGCCAGCCTAAGAGCTTCCACCAGGGACCCCGTCTTCAGGGCAGTTACCACAGAAATTGAGTGTTTCTGAAGAAGAAGGGCTACATGAAGACAACATGTCTTCCCCTGACATCCTCCGTGACAGCTCTGCACAAATCAAAACACAAGCCATGGCCTCAGAGGATGGCAAAAGTTTCAGCCCCCTCCCCAAGAAGAAAAAAATAGTTTGTTATGAGGAAAATCCAAGGGAGGAAGAAAGTTATTTGTGAAGTCTGGGGAGACAAAGCACAGTGTTGGTTGGAGATGAAAGGCTGTCATGTTAATATTCTGGTAGATGGGATGGCATTAGTATGCAGGTACGCGGAATGGCGGAGCCCGGGAAAATAACAAGAGCAACCCCAGTGAGATATTGCCATGGAGATGACTGACATTAGCATTCTGAGACGGTTTGAGTCTCTGTACAGAGAAGACACACATCTGACTCGTCGTTTTATTCACTCGTGTTCACGCACGTATCCTCTCTCGACTTACATTGACAAACACACACACACACACACACACACACACAAACTCTGACACATACACAGACACACAGGTACACAGTCACACATATGCACAGAACAACACACACACACACACACACACAAACACATAGGCAACAGTCACATATATACACAAAGCAACACACACACACACACACACACACACACATAAATACAGAGACAGTTTACCCCATTAACACAGATGCCACACACAACACATTTCAGCAGAGAGGAGTTGATGCATGTCCAATCTCAAGACCCATATGAGAATTGCACGAACAAACTCAACTGCACTTACATGATCACACCCAC
The DNA here is from genome assembly GCF_900700415.2 of Clupea harengus. NCBI lineage: Eukaryota > Metazoa > Chordata > Actinopteri > Clupeiformes > Clupeidae > Clupea > Clupea harengus. The sequence continues at coordinate 17,957,482 of NC_045165.1, forward strand.
CGTAAGCACAGACCACCACACTCACATATACTATAACAGTCATTACCACATCTTTCAAGGCATGTTGGAGCACAAATTGGCTATCACACACACTGTCACACTCAACACACACTGATTACACTCCCAAACCCTGTCATACAGTTTTACCATCAAAACCCTGATCATGCATCCTCTGTTGCTAGGCAACAGTATAAACACCTTGTTCATGCTCGGGCTGCTGGGTTCAGGGAAAGAAACCCTTCCCCTCCCCTTTTTTTCTTATCTGTTTTTTTTTTATATTTATATATTTCTGTACATTCAGAAAAGATGTTGAGTTCTGTATCGGTCTTCCGTGTGTATTTGTAAAGCAAAAAGCAGGTCACGTCACGTTCGCTTTTTCTCCCAGCCAGAGTCTCTCCTGTGGATCCAATCAATACAATTCAATTATACTTACTTTATTAGCATGGCAAAGTGGCTCTTGCATTGACAAAGTGGAGATAACGAAAATAGAGGCTATTGACATGAGGAAATTCTCTCTCTCTCTTTCTCATCCTTTTTTGCTTTCTCTGTCACCTGTTTATTTGTGTGTGTGTGCGTGCGTGCGTGTGTGTGTGTGTGTGTGGGGGGGGGGGGTGTATGTGTGTGTGTGTGTGTGTGTGTGCGTGCGTGCGTGCGTGCGTGCGTGCGTGCGTGCGTGCGTGCGTGCGTGCGTGCGTGCGTGCGTGCGTGTGTGTGTGTGCGTGTGCATATTGTTAGGCCATTATCATAAAATCTCTTTCTCTCCTAAAATTACCCTCTGTCAAGTGTGCGAGAGGACTGTCTCCTAGATACATACAAATACACACAAAGGCGACATTAAGAACTTATTATTATGATTTACAATTATCCCTGACAACTATGTAATAGAAAGCAGCAGAAAACAAGTGCTAGAAGAGAGCTGTAAACTAAGACTGAGAGATGGAAGGAATTAGTGGAACAGAAGGAAAGACAGAAGAGTGAGACAGGGAGCGTCAGGGAGACAAGGAGAGTGAGACAGGGAGCGTCATGGAGACAGGGAGAGTGAAACAGAGAACCATCTATGTATGTCATATTTTGGAAAAACACAACCAAGTTTGTCAAACACTATTATGTTTCTGAGGCAGAAATAACCAACGTATGTATGTACTGTACGTCAAGTCAGGAGAGTTGCATGACTGTACACACCCCTTTTCTGTATGTAGGAGAGGGGGCACAGTATACAGAGAAAACACAGGAAGGAAGAAGAGAAGAAGGAGGTGAGAGACAGAAGCAGATCAAGGGACAAACAAATCAAATGAAAGAAAGATAGAAAAAAGACAAAAAAAAGGGTGGCAGGAGATAGACTGTGCAACGGCTGGCTTCAACTGCCTTGGGCATACACTGTCCTTGATCTACATGAGGCTCATATAGGACCTAGATGGATTCACTAATTAGCCTGACTACACTGATGTTGAAGGACAACATTACGTTAAATATTCACTTACATTTTGCTCATTTGTTTGTTTGTTTGTTTGTGTCTTCGGGTGTAATCAGGGCATTGGCAAGAATTGTCTCAAGAGAACCGGCCGACCTGTTTACAAGCGTCTACAGAGGGGCAAGAAGCACACAAACAACCCAAGCCCTCCACAAAAGGATGTTTTCTTCATCTGTATTGTGCAGTGTGAACACTCTATGATGAGTCAGTGTACACAGGATTTACAGTAATAACTTGCTTTGTGTGCATTTTAGCACAGTGTGTGTGTGTATGTAAATGTGTGTGTGTGTGTGTGTGTTTTGCTCGGGGTAGTGATGATTATGATTTTGTGGTCAGCTTTTAGCACTCACAGCTCCATACATTCACACACACACACACACACTCATACACACACACACACACACACCAAAAACGCACACCCAAAGCTCATTAAGGAGATTTGAGCCTCTTAAGGAAACCTTAGTCTTTTGCCCCAGTGATTTTTATATTGGGCATAGTTAATGTGGCGAGGGTTTGAGAAGTCAGATTTATGCTAATACACACACACACACACACACACACACACACACACACACACACACACACACACACACACAGGCGCAGACACACACAGACACACAGACACACAGACACACAGACACACACACACACACACACACACACACACAAGCACACTCTCACACACAGGACTCTGTGTTCCTTCACATTCAATAGAATCGAGGTGAAAGCAACCCTGCTGACATTCTCCTGGACTCAAGCTTAGGGCAGACTCCTCTCTTAATTCCACGTGACAAGAGATCAGCTTACTGGCCGCAAGTCTGGCCTCTCCAATCCACCTTAAAACGGGGGCCATACACTGAGACCCTGTTCTGTTCCCAAGTACTCTCTGGCCGAAGGTGTGTGTTTGTGTGTGTCTGTGTTTGTGTGTGTCTATGTTTGCCAGGTGTGTGTGTGTGTTTGCACATGTATTTGCTGCTTGTATTACATATCTGTATGTGAACCTAGAGCTCTTCTGGAGCTTTCTGGAGCTCTTGTGCTTTTTGAGTTCGGCTTATAAAAACAAACCACAATGAATGACACACACACACCTCTAATATTTTAGGAGAAGTAGGGGAAGAAAAACAACTGCAGTCCCCTCCCGCCACCCAAAAAAGTCCATATTTGTATTCACTGACCACCTGCTGCTGTTAGCTAGCACTGCCTGCCAGCGTACGCCATCAGCAAGACCCATTGGAGCTTTATCTCCCCTCCGTACACAAAGACACACAGCAGCATCCCCTTCTCCCAGTGGCCTGTGGCCAAAGTTATGGAAGAGCTTTTTTTGTAAATCCCAAAATAAAAACACATTTCATTTATTTTTTTATTTTTTTCTCCCTGTTTTTTAATCTGCGAGGGAGCTGACTGCATCCCCTTCATTCTCTCGTTTGTTCGCTGTGATCACCAATTCTTGGGGTCAGCGGGTCTGAGGGCCCTTCAGAGCACTTTTCAGATGGAGATGAGAGAAGAGAGCAAAGAAACGAGGGAAGGGGGAAGGGAGATAGAGGGATGAGAGTGGTGGGAGAGAGAGAGAAAGAGAGATAAGGAGAGGAGGATCGGCCTGGGGATTAGGATGACCAGAGAAAAAAGGCATTGCACTAAGACATGGGAAACTGCACACATATGCATATACAGACACACAAATACACACACGCAGAGAAATACACACAAACACACACACACACACACACACACACACACACATACACACACACACACACACACACACACACACACACACACACAAGCACTCCCACAAGCATGCACACACAATATCCAAACTCCACAAAATATCAGGGATGAAAGAAGAGGAGAACACAATGTTGGCTTCCGTAGAACACTGTTGTCAAATGTGGCCAGAATGAGAGAATAGATACAGAGAGAAAGACAGAGAGAAAGAGAGAGACAGAGAGAGAGTCATTGAAATGGCCTCTAGATTGAGTTTTAAGGCTAATTTACAGTTTTGACTTTAAGTGCTCTGTGTGTGTGTGTGTGTGTGTGTGTGTGTGTGTGTGTGTGTGTGTGTGTGTGTGTGTGTGTGTGTGTGTGTGTGTGTGTGTGAATGTGTGTGTGTGTTTAGTGCCTTACAAAGCTGCAGGCTGCACACCACCTCTGCTTTGACTCAGAGACTAAAAACCTCTCTTTGGTGTTCTGTGCAAACCCACTGTCACATCCCCATCATACAATAACAACCATACACCCTGGACCAGTTACTATATTATTACTATTTATTATAATATCACCAACAAATGGATGAGGCATAACAGATTGAGGTGCTTCTGTTGTTGTAACCTGGACCACATCTGTCAGCAGACAAGCTTATGATTACTGACTAACTGGCTTATTAAACCAGGACCCACAAGACCGTCAGTATATTTAGTGGAAGTACTTTGGACATTATGGGTGGCGGTCATTTTTACAGCATCACTATACAACGCCTGGTGCAATGGTTTTATGCTAGACCACTTCACAGAAGTGTAGCCAAGTCTGTTCATTGTTGGATTTCAGTGAGGCCCTTGCCAATTTACTAGCAGAACATGACATTAGGTCCAATTGTTTAGAGAGCAGAGAGATAATTTTTTGATTAAATAAATGTGTGTGTATGTGAGTTCATGACAGTTGAGTTTATGGTGTGTGTGTGGGTACATGTGTGTGTAAAATAAAAAGCAAGTGTGCACAAATGCATCATAAAATGTTTATTTGTCAACATTTGTCATCCCCCAGGCCTCCATTGTTTCTGGGCAGGACGTACAGAGTGAGCGAGAAAGACAAATGAGAGGAGACAAAAATGCGTCAGAATAAAAGCCCCTGCACAAAAGAGTTAATGTACTAGGACACTCTCACAAAACACTCTCACAAATCACAACCTGCATTTAACCGCATCTTACCTGAGTTTCATATTTAATGCAGTTATGAAGATACATCCGGGGTTATGGTCCAAAAACCACATTACAAGTGTTTGCTTAGGCAGATATTTATAATATAATTTCATGATTGTAAATTCCTGACAAATATCTAGCAAAGGGTGGGGCTCGGCTTGGAGGACACTTCTAAGAAACCAATATCAAATCCCGGGTTGTTGTGAGCGATGTTTTTTTCTAACACACAACAGCAACAGAGGGACGACAGAGATTCATTCTTTAAAGATATTCCCTGTGATACTTTGAAACACACCTTCTGTGTCTATTAGCGTTTATTTGCTACATTGGCATTGAGTGACTTTGTACACCTTCAGAATAAAACACTAGAGGTACTTTAGAGGAATAAAAGCATTGGTTCTCTCGTGTGTTTGCTTAGATGTGTGATTGTGACGTGTCATATCTGAGGACTGAGCTGAAGCCTTTTATTCACAAACAGTTCAGAATAAGTGAAACCCAGCAGAGATTTGACAGTTTTGCGAAAGCTATGTCAAAACATTTACACACAAAAACAAGATGTGCTGTGTAAAAGCCCGGTTAAGCTGTGTTATCTGTGAAACAGGGGTGTGTTGTGGGTGTTCAGAAACCTCTCTGTCAAAGCAGCCAGCAAAGGCACTGAAACAGTGCCCTGAGGATTTTACGGCTAATCAGTTCCTTTAATAATTAAGTCCTGAGGTTCGAAGGAAACCCACACAGACATGTATTCACATGTTGTAACACACACACACACACACACACACACACACACACACACACACACACACACACACACACACACACACACACACACACACACACACACACCCATAAGCCCTCCAGGAACGGGCTGATACAACAATGAACGGCAAGGCCATCAACCACTTGCTGGTCCCTCATAGATTGGCCCCTGCTTATGCGTCAGGTAAGGTGTTTTCTTATGTCTAAATTACCTTTTCTGCGTGACTTTTATCTCCCCTCTACCAGGAAAGAAACTACATTAGCATCAGTCAGTCAAAGGGCCAGAGGGCAGGTCTCTGCGTTTAAGAGTGTGGTCACACACGAAGGCAAAAACATTCAGGTTCAGAAGCTACAAGTTTGCTGCCATGCATCACCCCGCCTATGTCCTGAGGTAACTCATTTCATTTAGAGGCTGATGTGTGCCCTTTTGATTAAACTGCTGAAAATAAAAAGCTTTACGTTTAAGAACAGAACAGGGACCATCTAGACTAGAGGATGTGTTTCTGCAGGGCCTGAAGAGGAAAAGACTGTTTGCTGTGTTCAGGGTCTCAGGGACTCACAGCTTTCGTATGTGGAATCCACCACTGGGTGTGAAATGTAAAGTGTGAGAAACAGTCAGCAGCTGGACCTCAGATTGTTGCTGAAGTATGGTACCCAAGGTTGAGAGAGAAGCACAGTGGCTGCTGTCAGATAAGTATTTTGGAAATAATATGCATTTTAAGGGCAAATGTTGAACCAATTTATAAGCCCATTTATTTAGTGGAGGATAGACCACAAACAACAGTTTTTGCTGTCTATCATCTCTAACAAGTAAGAGTATAATTTGGTTTTGGTCTTTTTTTTTTTCTTTTTTTTATCTCTTTAGCATAATGTTCTGTAACAGAGAAACTCTACTGCTCTGCTTTGAAGCAACAACAAAAAACTACAACTTTTCTCTTTGCAACCTGACCAAAACTGACCTTCAGTTGAATGGGTACTTACTCTGCACAGGGTATACCCTGGACATGGCTTCTAATAGGTCAGTTGCCATGGGTATAAGCAAATCCTGGAGATGATGCACCATATTTTTGTTTATTTGGCTACACACCATGCTGGCTTACACTGGCACAATAAGCTTCATGGATGGCTTGAATATTGCCTCTTTAGGGCACATCCTCTGGATCCCCTACTCTGTAGTACACAGATGTGCCCACCACTGTGGTCCTCATTGTGCCCTTAACTGGTGACATATGGTCGGCTTTGTTGGACTGGATTATTAGCCTGCCAGTTTAATGGCATGTGGTGGCAAAGTCCCTGATTAGTTTTTTCCGACTCGCTCTCTTATGCTCTCTCTCCAGGGAGGTGGTGGACTGCATATAAAAGACAGAAGGTTGATGAGTGCAGCTCACTCTCTCCCTCTCTTCAACCCCCCCCCCCTCTCTTTCTCTCTCTCTCTTTCCATCTCATTCTCTTTGACTCTTTCACTTCAGATATGCTGAGTATATCTCACTTGCTATTACTGTCCTTCACAGTCACAACTGCTATATCTCAGTGTTAGTTAAACTGCAGAGTCTCTATTTCCCTCCAGTCCAGCCTCCATCTCATCTGCAACAATTTGTCTGTTTTAAATGCAATCTGTGTTACCATTAATCAATCAACGTATGACTTTTTTTCTCTGCGCGACTGTGCTCTCTTACTGAATGTCGTTTGCTCATCGAGCATTATTCATTTCTCGCTCGTGCTTTCTCACTCTAACAAGTTCAACTGGCACAATTCATAACATCCCTCCACCTTCAAGCACAACTCACTCCTCCTCCATCTCCATCTTGCTCTCTCTTTCTATTTCCCAATCCTTCACTCTATAAAGGCAACTGCTTCCTTTACTTCCAATCTACACCAATCATAGCAGGAACATCAGAGAAAGGGAATTGTGGGCTCAAGAAAAAAGTCATGGCTCGACAAACTAAGGCTGTGGTGTGGTAACTGCCTGTGATTTTCTGATGAAGAAGAGGGTGCTTTATCAAACCTCTTGGAAAATACATTACATAGACTTGTATTCATCAGACAGTGATGAAGCGGTTGGTATACACACTCTCTTTCTCTCTTTCTTTCTCTCTTTCTTTCTCTCTCTCTCTCACACACACACACACACCAACCCACACACACACACACACACACACACACGCACACACACACTCCCATAAAGACACAAACATCAAGTGTTCGTCAACCTTTCACGTAGTTCATATAAAATGTTCAGAATGGATGGATGTTCAGATGTGAAGTACAGTATGTCCACAAAACAACGTGAAACAATTACATTTTATTTTAAAAATGCGAAGTCCTCCTTACAGTGTTCTCTGTGTTGTGGGTCTGTTTTCAGTATGAGCAGGTAAGGGCAGTGACTAAGCCTCATCACCGGTGAATTATACTTGCAACGGCCGAGCCGAGCGCCACAGACGCACTTGGCTCTTGACGTAACACATCTGTTTTTTCTGTTTATAATGTCACAGGACACAAGTCATGATGAGGCAAAGCTGTCTGCAGCAGTCGAGTCTCTAAAAGCCGTAAAATGGCTTTCTAGTTTGGTAACCAAACTCTGTAACCACTGCAACAACATCTGCTCATTGACTGGCTGTACTGAGAAACATTTGTTTGTGCCACACGGCTCAATAAAACACAAATCACAGAAAATAGCAACTGGACAGGCCGACACTAAATAGCACATTCACAAGATACCGACAGTACAAATGTAGGACAAAAAAGGATGTTTTTTTTTTATATATATTAAAGCTGCTAAAAATGCTACATCGCTACATGTAAAAACAGTGCTGTGCGACCGTGCTGTCAAAGTTAAAGAAAGTTGTGAAGGGCTCCCCCTGGGACAGAGCTGGAATTAGTGTCTGAGTGCTTTAAAGTTGCCCTTGACGAAAGAACAACGTTATATTTAGTGCCCATAATTAAGGTGTCAACACACAAGCTCAGAGAAGAAAACTGGGGGTGTAAAAACATCAATTAGTGGACAGAAAAGAGAAGGTATCCTTTCAGATACTTTCAGAGCGTGTGTGTGTGTATGTCTCTTGGAGTGCATGTGTGTGTACTGTATGGGCCCTAATTGCATTGATGGGCAATGAGAAAAGTCTGCTGCGCATGATCTAAACCTATCGTGTGATGTGTGGGAGCATTGCGCTGACCCACCCATGTTTGCGCTTAAAGTTCTTGCTCACCATTAGAATTCCAAAAATGATTTGATTAAATTAGCTTTAGTTTATGTGCAGCAGACTCGTTGCTCATTGCTTTGCTCATTGCTTTGCTCGTTGCCAGTTGCCCAATAAATGAAATTAGCGTATTTATGCAGATCAACTGGTGTGATCTAGTAAAAGAAAAGAAAAAAATTAATGTAAAATTGAAAATATAAAAATAAATGTATAAATCCATATTCCTCAAAATCAAAAGTTTATGAATAAATATTATATAAATATAAAAACAAACACTTTTTCAAATCAGGTCAGCTCGTCCTCATTGTAAGTGTGTCCAAAAAAGGAAATATCTGTCTGCGTGTGTGTCTGTGTCTGTGTCTGTGTCTGTGTCTGTGTGTGTGTGTGTGTGTGTGCGTGTGTGTGTGTGTGTGTGTGTGTGTGTTTGCGTGGGGGAGAGAGGGTTATTTTATATGGAGGGCATTATGTCTCTAATAACAGGTTCTCTGTTCAGGTAGGTTGCCCAGTACACCATGTTGAAGAGACTGAAGAGCACAGGGAAGATTATGCGCGACATGCGGTCAATTTTGCTCACGCTGTTAAACGTCTTTTTGCTCTCCACCTTGACCTCCGTCCGAGCCTTCCCAGGGTCCAAGGTGGCACTCTTGGAGACCGTTGGCAGTGTGGAGTCTTTTCCAACGGTGGGGGCATAGTTCGCCACGGCTACCGCATAGGCATTGTTTTTTTTCACAACTGCTGCCTCCTTTTTCTGTGGGCGGAAAAGAAATCAGTGAACAAAGTTTATATACTGAGCCACACTCCCTTTGGGTATAGTGTAAGTATAAGTCTGTTTGTCCAGCCCCAGTTAAAGCCATTGTGGCCAGCAGTCTCAACAGATAGGTCTGCAGTATACTCGTCGTCTGAATGGTAGACGGGTAGGTGTATACAACAGTGTAAGCTTCTAGTTTTCAGGGGTAGCCTTCTCAAATACCATCTCACAATGAGGGACAGAATGTAAGTGTGTCAGTCTGGGGAATGTCTTTGTCCTTATGATCCTCAGCTCACAGAGATACTTTGGAGATGTTTCTATTTTGATGTTTAGTGCCTCTTTGAAGATGTTTTTTTTTTTACGTGTGCAATTCTGCAAAACTTGCTATCTCCAAGTGCAGAGAAAATACATTTTTGTACTGCTCTTTCATTGGGCGACACCAAGGGCAGAGAGCAGGGGAAAAGGCTAACTCTGAATAATCCTTCAAAACAAATGTCACAGCAAGCAAGTTGGCCCACACTGAAAATGCATTACTTTGACATGACAATAAAACATGAAGGAGACGAATTATTACGGCTGCAATCCATAAAAATACAACACAGTGCACTTCTACACACCCAAACTAATATTACAAGTCCAACTGGCTTTTAAAGCCTGGTAATCACACAGATTGGCACCCTATCTGGGAATCTAATCTAGACATTCAATATCTTTTTTGCATGGAAAAACCTATAATACACCTGAACATGCTCTGTGTGTGTTCTGTAATGTCCCTATAGGTAAGCCTATGTCATATGCAAAAATGATCAACTGATAAATACAAGCTCCAATTACTCATGAGCTGTCTACATGTCATACTAGTAACTTAGTATCCACAGTCTTTTAAAATGATTATGAACTTTGTCCGTGTAACTGCTGTTCAATATTCCACACTCTTCGATGATCTGGGAACAGATCCAAAAGGCCAAGCGCGAGAAGACGGACCTGCATGTCATCTGGCTCGACCTCGCCAACGCCTATGGGTCAGTGCCACATCAGCTGATCAGCTATGCCATGGAATTTTTCCACATGCCCTCCTGTATTAAGAACTTGGTGGCAAACTATTTCAAGGATCTGCAGATGTGCTTTGCCCTACAGGACTTCATCACCGGGTGGCAACAACTAGAGGTGGGAATCGCCATGAGGTGTGCCATTTCTCCCATTCTGTTTGTGGCAGCCTTCGAGATCATCCTCATCGGAGCAAGACAGACTGTGGGAGGGATTAAACTACCATCCGGACAGAAGCTACCTCCACTGAGGAGCTACATGGACGATGTCACAAGCCTCCTTCAGACAGCACCCTGCACATCTAGACTGCTGAAAAGGATGGACGAGCTGATGTCCTGGGCGAGAATGAAAATCAAGCCTGCCAAGTCCCGCAGCCTGTCCCTCAGAAGGGGAGTCAGAAATGACAGCACCATCTTTGTCGCAGGGGGCGAGAGAATCCCACTTCTGTCTGAGCATCCCATCAGAAGCCTAGGTAGAGAGTACACATCAGAGCTCTCCGACAAGCAAATGGGTAGAGCTGTGTTGAAACAACTCTCAGATGGCCTGGCAAAGATCGACCAAAGCCAGCTCCCGGGGAAGTACAAGGTGTGGATCTACCAGTTCACACTCTACAGAAGGATAATGTGGCCACTGAAGATGAGTGAGATTCCCTCATCTACAACAACCAAGATGGATGGGAAAGCCAACTCATTCATCCGAAAGTGGCTGGGGCTACCAAGGTGCTTCTCTGACACTGGCCTCTTTGGGAAGAACACCTTGCAGCTGCCACTACAATCCATCAGTTTGGGCTACAAGCAGGAAAAGACCAGGCTGCTTCTTGAATTAAGAGAGTCCACCGATCAGTCAGTTAGAAACGCAGGCGTCAAGGTCCGTACTGGCAGGAAGTGGGACACCCAAACTGAAGTCGACCGAGCAGTTGGCAGGCTGCAACACCAAGAAATCGTGGGCAGGGTCCAGGCAGGAAGGGCAGGACTAGGCTGGGGAGAGGCACCACGTTTTTGGTCTAAGGCCAACCGGAAAGAGAGAAAGGAGATGGTGGTGTCAGAGGTGATAAGGACGGAGGAAGAGCGCTATAAGATCAAGGCTGTGTCCCAGAGCCGACAAGGAAGCTGGACAACCTGGGAGGGGGTTGTCGACCGGAAGATCAGTTGGTCAGACTTGTGGAAGATCCCTCAAGCGAGGCTCGGCTTCCTCATCAGGTCAACGTATGACACGCTTCCCTGTCCTCGGAACCTCCACCAGTGGTTCGGAAACGAGGAAGTCTGCCCACTCTGTAACACTCCCAACGCAAGCCTCCGGCACATCCTGTCGGGCTGTAAGATCGCGCTTTCGCAGGGACGCTACAGATGGCGCCATGACCAGGTCCTGACAAAGCTAGCTGAGGTACTGGAGGGCGCAGACGGGAAAGCAGGGGATGTCTCCCACCAATGGAACACCACATCAACTTTGTCAGGGAGGGCGGAGAAAGAAGAAACACCAGGCCAAAAGCAACACCAAAGCTCTTTTCCTCCGACCAGGAGTGGAACATGCGAGTAGATCTTGGCAGGCAGCTCCAGTTCCCCAGCGAAATCACCACCACGTCTCTCCGACCTGACATAGTGGTGTGGTCCACCAAGGCAAAAACTGCACTCCTCATTGAGCTCACAGTACCATGGGAGGAGGGAATCGAGGCCGCTTTCGAACGAAAGAAGACCAAGTACTCGGACCTGGCTGCGGAGTGCAGGGAGGCTGGCTGGAAGACCACCATCTACCCAGTGGAGGTTGGATGCCGAGGCTTTGTGGGGCAGTCAACCACACGCCTACTAAGGGACGCAGGCGTGACAGGAGGAAAGCTTAAGAAAGCAACAAAAGAGCTGGCGGAAGAGGCAGAGAAGGGCAGCTTTTGGCTGTGGCTAAGGAGGAGGGGAAAGGGCTGGGGAAAGAACACCTAACCTAGATACCAGCTGCAGGGGGTGACAGGGAGACGTCCCCGTCACTGCTCCGCCACCAGGAGACGTTCCAGGATTAAAGGAGCGAAACGTCTGTGAATGGTGGTTCCTGGCTGACGACCCTGCAGCTGATCCACAGGCACCGGAGGAGGTGCGTCAGGCAGCAATGCCCAGCAGGAAATTCAAGCTACCTGTTCAATTTCCCACTGTTAGAAATTACATTGTCAGTCTACTAAATATTTTCAACAATTTTCCTTCTATGATATCATTTTAAAAGGCTGTTAAAATACTACATTACCTAATGGAAGAATTGCGAGTGAAGATGCTAATTTCACCTGGAGTTGAAATTCACATTATGAAATCAAGTAATGTAAGACAGTTCTAGTGTGTACTCACATGCACAGTACTGACAGTACTTACTGTAAGACAGTTCTACTGTGTACTGACATGACATTACTGTGTGCAAATTACATTACCTAGAGTGCAGGGGGAAGTGTTGGCAGTCTCCTCTGTGTGCCGTGCGTATTGCCAGACACACTTTGGTAGAATATTAATAATTCAACTTCAGATATTTATTTCCTCCTTCATCAGTGACTCGGAGATGTGGATTCAAAGAGACGTTTCTGAATATTCTGATGGGTTTATATTTGAAATCTGACCGTTTTTCTTTTCTTTTTTTCTTTGCGAGGGGACGAGGAAGTAGGAAAGAAGATGGGGTGAGATTAGGAGGTGAGATGGAGCATTTCCAGAATGAAGAATGGAGAAGGTGAGACCACGGTAATGAGAACGTATAGGAGTATGATCTCTTTTCATAGCTTTTGTGTATAATTGTATTCCATGGTTCCTGTGTTCCTTCCTTTCCTTTGTTTTTTTTTCACACACACCCCATCCCCCTCTCTCTGCCTCTTCTCTCTCTGCCTTTATTCACACTCTTGTAACCTCACTCTCTCCCTCTTATACATGCCTACCCCGTCTCTATCTCTTTCCCTCTCTCTCTCTCTGACTCTCTAGCTTTTTTGGTCCCTTTCTTCTCTCTCGTCTTGCTTCTCTTATCTTCGCTATTTCATCTTTCGGTCATTTGATAAGAGGCTCTCTGTGATTGAGCCGTGTATTTGTGTGTGTGTGTGTGTGTGAGTGTGCATATGTGTGTGTGTGAGTGTGTGTGTGTGTGTGTGTGTGTGTGTTGTGATGTGTTTGAAAGTAAGTGTCCATGCGCTGGTGTATACGTGTTTGTCAATAGTTCACCAGAAGGTCAATTCAGTCCCCCTCACCCATGTTACCATGGTTACCTTTTCACTGACAACACTTTTGCCGTCCCAGGCCCATCCTCGCTTGGTGAAGTAGTTGACGGTGGCGAACTCGATGAGAGCCGAGAACACAAAGGCATAGCACACGGCGATGAACCAGTCCATGGCTGTTGCGTAGGCAACCTTTGGCAGAGAGTTACGGGCACTGATGCTCAGGGTTGTCATGGTGAGGACCGTTGTCACACCTGCATGAACAATGAATAAAGCCTGATTCAACGGATAAACGTAGCAACTAATTTGTCAGTGTAATTAAAAGATATTAAAACACCTTATGTGTACATCTTGTATCTACATCCATACTCAACAGTATTCTTGTGTTTTTTTAAAAGCAGCAACATTTACATGCACATACTGACATTTCAAGCGCTCAGAGATCAAGACCGATGGAGAACACATGTGTGCATAGCCACTATTAAAATGTTCCAGTGTGTGTGTGCGTGTGCTACTCTTGGCATGATGGCTGCCTCCTGCTGTGTGAAGGAGGCCCTTCAGTTATAGGAGTCATAGTAGCACATCATCAAAGAGAAACATGAACACACACACACACACACACACACACACACACACACACACACACACACACACACACACACACATACACACACACACACACACACACATACACACAGTCTATCATAAATACAAACACGTTCACACACACATTGCCTCACTGACTCTTCAATACCTACACAGGCACACAAATGCACACACAGTTAAAGCAGCTAAAGAGTGCTGACCGAAAACGGTCCTCGCAGGAACCGATTCCCGATTGAGCCAGAAGGACACTTGGGAAAGGATGACTGTCATGATGCAGGGCAGGTATGTCTGAATCACAAAATAACCAATCTTCCTTTTCAGGTGGAAATGGGCCATCATCACAGTGTACTCCCCTAGAACAGGCAACAGATACAGAGACAGAGAGAAGGGGGGGGGGACAGGAAGACAAAAAGAAAAGCAAACAAAAAAGAAGAAAAGGAACGCAGACAAAGGAAAAACAAGAGAAAACCTTACTGAGAAAGCTGTCTAAGAGCATGGCATCCTGGTGGTTAGCATGACAATAGCCTTGATTGGGCTGGGTGAGATGTCGAGCTTTTCAGTGAATTCCAGCTACTTCATTAATCTGCTTTTGGCTGTGATTTAGGCTTCTTATTTTATATCTGGCTTCGACTCACAATCTATATCAGAATATCATGTTTGGATTGAGAAATGCAGAAGATGGCGCAAGATGTTAATCCACACAGCACACACTGTGATCAGAATGAGGCTGGATCAGGCAGACCACCGACCAGTTTTACTATGGCCATACTAACTCTAAGATTTCGGTGTGAACTAGAAATGCTCCCAAGTCTTTTTTTATGGTCTTGATTTCCAAAAAGAGGTTCCTCAGGGTAACATTGTCCCTTGACTGACACCTTTAATATGACAGCAACACTGATAACCATGGCACTTTCATGTGATGTTCCTTTCTCTGGCTCACCAGGTAGAGCAAAGTGCAAACAGCACTAAGATCATGGGTTCAATACCCAGGGGGCACTTATACTGATTAATGTTTATCTGTACTGTTCTGTAAGTCGCATTGGATAAAAGCATCTGCTGAATGAATAAATCAATCAACCTTTGAACTTCACCCTCATATGAATATGGTTGAGATACAATTTCAAACTCAGTGCATTCAAACCAAATCCTCACATGATTGTCCATGATTCACTTTAAACATATGTTCCATTGCTGACTACATTTCTCTCTAAAGATATCTAGAAAGCTACAGTCATTATATGCCATTCAATGCAGTGGCTTTCTGCAATGTAGATTTTAGATGTTTTAAACAATGGATGTCTTCACTTTCATTATGAAAAAAGGAGGAGCCCATTAGGATGATTGACAGCTGTGACTCTCTCCCTCTTCCACATTCTCAGAGATTTAAGCTGACCTGACCTGACCAACGTCACCCCTACAGTATACTCCTCCTCCTTCACTATGGCTTTTAGCTTACATTTCCCCTCACCCATAGGGGGTGTTCCTGGACATGACACAAGCATTTCAGGACTATGGCCAGTTACCAAAACAAGCATGCTATTATTTTGCAGAATCAGTCATCCAGATAATTAAACTAGTGAATACTCAAATTAGGTCAGAAGGTCTGTATTTGTATAACAAATTACATTGCAGCTGATTTTGAAAAGTTCAAGTTGTCCATATTCACATTAACATTAATTATGGTCTGGGAAACATTATATTTCTTTCAAGTTGGTCCAGTTGGTGTTTAATTCATGAGCATTGATCCAAAACAATTGCATCATCTCATAGCTCACACAGCCTGTAGCACTGAGCTCATAGTTGCAAGGCTACAAAGCAAGCGATACTAAATCAAACTAACTGAACCCGGCGGGCAGATTCACCATAACCTTCTTTCACTCATCCCTACTGGCAAATCTATGAAGGTCAAGGCCACAATCCCAGCCATTCAACAAATTACTGGAGGTGGTCTGACAGTGTCAGGCTAGTTTTCTGTCCTTCACCAAAATGTGTTTTCCACCAGTCGCAAGGGAATCGTATGGTGTGATAGAGAGATGGAGAAGTATTATTAAGACATGATTAACCTCAAGTTCACTCAATTTTCAGGACGCCGCATGCTCATAATTTTGAACGAGTTGGTGATAGGAACTGCCAATAACACCAATCTCATAAATTATGACAAAAACAGCCAAGTGTATATGTGTGTGTGTGTGTGTGTGTGTGTGTGTGTGTGTGTGTGTGTGTGTGTGTGTGTGTGTGTGTGTTAGTGTGGGCCTGCATGTGTGTGTGTGTGTGTGTGTGTGTGTGTGTGTGTGTGTGTGTGTGTGTGTGTGTGTGTGTGTGTGTGTCTGTGTGCATGCAATTACTCACCAGTGCTGGATTTGATGGTCTCATTGTTGACAGTTTGGCCCATAAGGTCGTACTGATTGAGTCTGGACCCATCTGGTGCCACCTGCACAGAATCCGAGGCGTTTCGTGTCCAAATATAGGTAACCTCCGAGGTAGTGTATGCATCTGCAACCAGACAGAGAGTGTGACACAGCTGTCAGTCTATGGAGATGGCAGAACTGTGACCCAAGGCATTAGAGATTAGAAATCATTATGGTCCAGTTGGGACTGGCTAATCACTGACAGAGAAACTAAAGGAAAATATATAACTGTGTTGTATCGCTTTTGGTTTATGTTCTTTGAGAACGAAATAGAAAGAAAACAAGGATGTCTATAGAACATGTACATAGATAGAACAGCTGAACACATACGGCACACAATCATGCAGATGAAAAATGATGAGTATATTTATTTTAAACCCAGATATAAATCAACTAGTTTTGTTTCCCTGTTGGTCCTATTCACTGGCCCAGATAATGTTCTGCCACGTAGCTGGCAACCACTTTAACGACTCTATTCTAACCATTGCATGTTAAGAACAGCAGAATATTTGTTCTCTTATTTCTTAAACAGATTAATTTATTTAACGACAATATTTATTTAACAAACAAAGTTAAATAAAATTCTCCCCAAGATGTTCCAGTTAGTGAAAAGGCTAATAAATGAAGACTTCTGGGATTGCTGCTACATATCTATTATTGAGAGTTGGAGGGCTCAGTGGATGCGAAAAACAGCCAGCAAAATGTTTAGTTGCCGTTCAAACTCACAGCTGCCAAACTTCAGAGGACAGGAGTGGGAGTCCATGGGGAAATCCTCCAGATGCATCGGGCACTCAGCCTGGACTGTAAGTCTAAAACATATATAAACACATATATCCACCAACACAGAGATACACACACACAGACATATACACAGAGAGGGGGAGGAGGAGACATGAACAAGCAAGTGAGAAAAAATACTTAAGCTAGACAAAACATACACCAACAAGTTATTACAGAGGATGCTTCGCAGCTCCTCTATATCACAGAAAACAGGAGCCCAGGTTTTTTTCATTCCAACATGGTATGGAAATACATAACATTCGTTATAACGGGGAGAAAGGTCTCTTCGTGGAATTTAACAGGGAAACTAGTACAGTTGTTAAGAATATTTTAATTGTGGGGGGTTATTGATGACACAATCTGTTTTTAGTACTTTTTGTATTACAAACCAATAACTAAACAATGCTTAAAATGAGCCAAGACTCATCTTCCAATTGTGAAAAAACAACTCGTCTACCTTTTTGTTATTTTGGACATGCACTTAGATATGCGGTCACGATTCACACTCCAATGGTAACTAAAGAACTTTTTTGTTTTAAAGTGACACATACCATGACTCATCTCCATCCCATGTCCATTTTAGCCCGTGTTGTAGCCGATAACAGTGGAGAAAGTTTTGTTGTGTGGTGTGGGAGCCCAAATTTTGCCCAAAGTTTGCCAATTTATTATAAATCCACTACGACAGCTGCCAAGGGGGTACTTAAAACTGTCACATCCATAAGTCAGGGTTGGTGTTGTGGCAGTGGGGCACATCATTTGGTATTTGATAAGGACAAAATGTGGAAACCATTTTTTTCCCATTATATTTTTGCAAAGGCCAAATGTTGTGACATGTTTAAAGAGGGTTTTCTGTTTGAAAGACCCTGCAGACATGGACACACACTCACACATGTGCAAATACACACACACAGGCACGCACACACACACACACACACACACACACACACACACACACACACACACATGCACGCACACACACACATTCACACTAACACATAAATGCACATAAACCCACACACACAGATGTAGACACACACACACACACAGAGATACACACACATACTCTCTCACCTCATTGTGTAGAGCAGGGTTCCGTTTTCCATGATGCGCAGAAGCTTGTTGGGCATGGTCATGTTGTGGGCCACCGATTTCTTGCCGTTGTGGAAGAAGGTGTCGGGGGTCCAGATCTTGCTGGCCATGAGGTTGTTCAATCGCAGGATGTTCATGGGGCCACGAAACTTCAGCCGATCGTCCCACCAGCTTTGCCTGAAGAACACGTCCACTGTATACTCCTACCAACCAGACATGACACCAACCGCCAACCGCTTACTACATATTCAGCAATACCATAATATACAGTAATGTCTGATATTGTCTACAAGTTTTCAAGTAAATAGAGACATTTTCATGTTCTTGAGTTCATAATAATAATAATAATAATAATAATAATGTATTTAATTTATAGCGCACTCTACATTCAGCTGAATCTCAGAGTGCCATAGTACATAGTAAGAACATAGTTAAAACAAACTATAATACAATACATTTAAAAAATAAATTAGTAAACATAATACAAAAGAGTTCATGTGTTACAGTTACAGCATTACAATTTTTCCAAATTGCGAAAAGACACATTATCTGAAACAATTCACCATTTTCCCAAAACAATACACACAATGTCAAAGTGACACTGACACAAATAGAACCATCTAACTACAAAATCAAACTTTGCTGAGAGGACACACAAACGCTCAAAAACACACACACACACACACACACACACACACACACACACACACACTATGTGACTGTCTCTTTTACACCAGAGGGATTATAAACAAAAGGTCTTTTTCCCTGATATTGCTATTTTCAGGGTGGTCTACATTATTTCGGCCTGCATATTACCCTTACAGGAACACAATGTCAAGACAATAATATAATACAAAAAATTGCAAATGTCACACTGATGATAAGATGTGCACAAATCTTGTTTGTTTCGTCTCTAGCAAGCAACAGGTGCTGATTGACAGATCTATATGAAAAGATTAACAAATCCAGCAATTTTACAATGGGAGAAAAATACAACGTAGCTTAAATATATAAGTGAAACTACTCAGCATCCTTCTCAATACTGCAACTACTCTCTGGTCTGCATCAGCATCAGAAGATGTAACTCACCTCTGCACAGATTCAGAACTGTTTGCCTTTGCAGAAATGTTTGCCTTTGCAAAACACCGTTGCAAAACACCGTACGAAATATGTTGTAGTGTGTGTGATCTATATATACGTGTGAAAAAAAGATCTGGCATGGTGACAGAACCAGGTGCGAACAAAAGCAGTCTGATAGTAACAGTAAGCAGTACAGTAACATTATGCCAAATGATAACATATTGCTCTTGTTGAATTCCTACACTGTGCCATCGTTTACCATATTGGCTACTGAAAAGCTGTTTCTTGCTCATCAACAGAAGTAGTGTCTCTCTACCCCCAGATGGTGTCTGCCTTTCAGTTCTACCAAAACAAATCCATGACTCGGCAATTACTGATGTCACCCATGACTATGGAATTGCAAAGAAAACAATGAGCACAAGGTTCATGTAAGGCTCCATGAAACTGTGGTAACACCCGTTGTCCAGCTTCATCATAGTCATGCTATGTATGAGCACATGATGAACTAGGGTAGCATGAGTTTCATCTGAAAAGGCTTTGATGGTGACGGTGGTCTTTCTCTCCCACATCCTCATCCTCTTTGTGCTTGTCCTCCTCCACCACCCCTCTTGCAATTTCTACATTGTAGGATCCATTGTTCCAACGCATATTGACACACCAATGTCCCTTATTTATTGATTCTGCAATTGTGTGGCTTAGTGTTTCCACCATTAAAAATGTGTGCCCTTTGAGTTCAGATGGTACTGGACATAGTATGTTAGCAATCAGCAAAAACTCATCTTTTTTTTTTACTACAGCAGTACTGTCGTGCTACTACAAACTGCCTGTGAAGCTGACAATTTTTTTCCTTTCATCTATTTCCAGATCACGTCTTCAATGCTTGTAATTGTAACTCAAAACTGAGCCAACCTGCAGTTCACTATGCATGTTTTTTTCCTTTTTTTTTCAAACTGACACACACAAAACAATGTCTTGTTATGCCTGGTAAGTGACATACTGCTTGAGAGACTCACTGGTGCCAGCTGTCTACAGATAATGCCTATATCTCCATGGGCGACGTGCTCGTTATACAGCTGGTGTCTGAGCGGAAGCGACAGTTTGAATGCCGACAACGCACCTCTCATTATTTCACCTGTGATCCGCACAAAAGCAGACAAGATAAACACTCCCGACAGTGGTAGAGTGTGCGGATGTGGTGTTGCCAACCCACCCCACGTTATTATGTGCAGTAGTGAAGTGTGATTTTGTACCAGGTGCAGAGAAATGTGTGCTGCACAGAAACATACCAAGGGTGTGTGTCTATGTGTGTGTGTGTGTTTGTCTATGTGTGTGTGTGTGTGTGTGGGTGTGTGTGTGTGTGTGTGTGTGTGTGTGTGTGTGTGAGAGAGAGAGAGAGAGAGAGAGTATGTTTGTGTGTGCATGCATGCGTGTGTGTGTGTGTGTGTGTGTGTGTGCGTGTGTGTGTGCATGTGTGTGAGAGAAAGCGAGAGCGTAACAGTGCCTGCGTGCATGCATGTGTGTGCGTGTGTGTGTGTGTTGGTGTGTGCATGCATGTGTGTGCATGCATGCCTGTGTGTGTATGTGTGTGTGTATGAGAACGAGAGAGTGTAACAGTATGTGCATATGTATGCATATAGGCACGTGCATGTGTGTGCGTGCGCATAAATGTGTATGGGTGTGTGTGTCAGACAGGTCTTCCCTCTGGCTATTGTCAGACTAACTTCACATCATCACCTATGCCACAGTCCCCCAGGGGTCTGCGCTCCCTCCAGCCGTGCCAGCCTTCAGGCGGGGGTGGGTGGGTGGGTTAGAGGGGAAAGTTTCCATAGAAACCTCCAGGAGCTGAATGCACTCTAGTGCACCAAAACATAAAAATCTCACACAGAGCGAACACGCCAATAAATACACACACAAACTTAACGATGCACACACACACACACACACACACACACACACACACACACACACACACACACACACACACACACACACACACACACACACTCACACACACACACACACTCACACACAAAAACATTGACTACCATCTTCTGAGAAAAGTGCCAGACTATGGAGCCAGCTAATGGACCTCAAAAACAAGGATTTCTGCCTGTTCTCAGGGATAATAACCCTTCTACACGGGCATGTAAAGACAACAGATTTGATAATGAAGTCTCACTGCCATTTTGTAAATAAGGGTGCCACTAAAGAGTTTGACAAGTGTGTCTGTGTGTGTTTGTGGATGTGTCAGAAGAAGTGGGTACATTTCCACAACACACAAGTACTGTACTCACTTCGCCACTAGATGAATAAGATATTTAGTGGAATAAGAACAATCTAAAACTGCCTTATCAGTAGCTTTAATAAATCATGTCCCACTCTAACGCATAGCAGGATAATATCAATGGTATCTTTATTAATCGACAAAGGAAAATGGTTAAGGGGTGGGGTGAAGATTCTGAATTCCCCCGTATTTTCCCAGTTGAGCTGTTTCTAATTCCCAGTGCACTGTTGGGTGTCTCGTCAGAGATGGTGAGAAGCCTCTGCACGTCTCCACACGTCTCTTCTGATCCACATGGACACCAGATAGTGGCAGACCTCCACAGGGAGCCCTAATGTGTGCAGAGAGGCTTGCTCTGGCCCCTGTGTTCATCCATCACTTGTTCCTATGCCCCAACTGGCCAGTAGGAGTCACTATTGTGGCAATGGGCAAACGGTCCCTGACTTTTTGCTCCACCTCTGCATAAACCATCAACTGTGTACATGAACATGCCAAGCCACTACTAAGCTTCAATGATCGAGAACTAAAACAACAGTTACAAAACTATGGAAATTATAATTTCATCTGCAACAGCCAAATACACCTGGAATCCTACCATCCCTAAGGTAAAAAATGTTAAAATCCAAATAAAAATCTTATAATATAATAAATCTTATAATAAGACATGGTACATGTCTATCCTACCCTTGTCAGCATCACCTTAATGAAACCAAAGTGCATCTCTGAATCATTTAATGGGTGGTATGTGACTGAACATGACTGACTCCTCAGTAGACACTCTTCTAAATGATAAATCTCCTGGCATTTGTACATTTCCACCTGTGTCACAGCGTGGTCTGTAGTTTCTCTACAACATGCGTGTCAGTAAAGGATTAGAAGTTGGAGAGTGGCCTCCATCTATTGCCTAATCCTCAAAGCATTCTGTTCCCATGTGTCCATTTATGCATATAGCCCAAACAGCCTGACTGAGAACAATGTACACAATTACAGGTTGCTCAGACATCAAAGCACAGTTGTTATTATGTTTGTATCAGTAGGGAAGAAAAAAATGAATGAACATATTTCTGTCTGGTTGCCATTGTGAAAGACAGACAGAACTGATTTTTAAATGATAGGGAAGTGCGATAGTACTACAGACTCAAAGGGAAAAAGGGCATTTCCATATGACTGCCCTATCTTGACCTACACTAATCCTTGGCAGTAATGTAAGGCAGATTTTTGTTTCTGAGAAGAACAAAGGCTTCACAGAGTGTGTGTAGACCACAGTGAGACCCTCTACAGCACACTCTGCAAAGACTCCACAAAGACTCCACAAAAACTCTGGGCGGCACAGATGTGCGTATGCCACACCGCAGATAGACGTTGAGAAACAGAAGTGGAGCAGAAACGACAGAGAGAAATGGGGAAGACAGTGAGGGGTCTGCAAATGGTCTGACAGTGACCAACATGGCACAGAAAGGGCATCCATTAAAGATGAGCTCCATCTCGGCCTTGCAGTGGAGCATTTTTCTTCTCTTTTATTTTTAAATATTTGAGCACAGAAGGAGTGCATATCTGAGAGTGCAAGAGATGAACTGAGAAAAGCTTTTAGGGTGGCCACGCCAAGAATAGACGGCTGAGAAAGAGACGCCGTAAAAGAGAGGGAGAGAGAGAGAAAGAGAAAAAAGAAACAGCAAAAAAATGTACAAAAAATAATGTTCACCACTAATATTACAGTTTTTGTGTATTTTGGACAAAGTGTGGGTCACATAACAGGGGAGGAATACCAAACGGTACAAAAGTTGCGACATCTTACCATATCTGTATCTGACACTGGCCCAAAACTGGTGACATAAATATCGGTCTTCACCTCCGTGACTCGGTCTATGGGAGAAAAGGAAAATCAGACATCTTGATGACACAGTGCACAGTGGAGGAGCAGCAGTGGCATAGAGGCATTGGGTTGCCTTGCTCTAAATTGGTCGTGCTGAATCACACTGAATCACTTCATCTCAGCATTAAACTTAGACGACAACGTTGCCAGGGCAACCGCTTGTCCGTGATGCCTGCATTTGGATTCATTCATCCATCTGCCTCTGAGTCAGGACTATGGTTAGGTGTATGTGAGTGTGTGTTTGTGTGTGTGTGTGTGTGTGTGTGTGTGTGTGTGTGTGTGTGTGAGAGAGAGAGAGAGAGAGAGAATAGGACCTCTGGAGAGAGAGAGAACTGTGTGTTGTGTTCCATGATAGCATTCATGTTCATTCTATCCTTTCCTCTCTTGAAGGAATAAGTCATAATGGTTTTGATAGGGGTTGCATATTTTATCCCTACAGGCTGCTTTATTTTATGTTTATGCTTTTAGTTTCTGTACACTGTCATGGGCACCCAACAACATGAACTCCCTCATGCGCACACACAGACTCCCAAGGAGTGTCTTGGCCTTTTTTCCTTAGACCTTCAGTGTGCTTATGTGTTGAGTATGTGTCAGTAAACAGGTCACGGTGACAACATACTGTGCACACACACACAGTAAGAGAGAAGAGAGAGCGAGAGAGAGAGAGAGAAATGGAGAGAGTAATGGAGAGAGGGACAGAAAGAGAAATAAGGCATGTAAGATGCGACTGAACTGTCAGAGAGGATTCACCAGAACAGCCTGTCTGTGCCATGAATAAAATAGCCATTTTACCACACACTCCCTCCCTCCCTCTCTCATCACACACACACACACACACACACACACACACACACACACACACACACACACACACACACACACACACACATATATATATATACATGTATCTGATATATATGTGAACAGATCTAGTCCAGGTAGCTAATTTTTAAGCCCCCACCAAGACTATGAATTTGTGTTCCTTTACTTGATTAGATCTAATTTTTTGCTGTTGTCTCTGTTGATGAGTCCAGTTTTATTTCACAACAAGCCATGATAAGCACCCGAGTGGTTTGTTTGAACCAAATGCAATACAGTAACGTAGTCTTAGCCCATTGGCAGTGCTGTACAGTATTTACAATTAGCAAAGAGCAACATAATTAGTTTGCTCAGTGGGTTCTTACCTCCCAGCCCAGGTCTCAATCTATTGTCATAGCCATCCAGCAGTGTGTCCAGGATACGTGTGAACAGAGTGATGTTTTGAATAGCATCACTTCCTGTCTCACTCACCACAGACCTGACGGCAAAACACAGACAAACATACATATTACACATGAATGGAACTGAGTGTGACACCTCACTATTATCCTCCTCACTGACTTCACACGTTCTTAGATTTATGTTTTATTGGGCATGAGAAATTCATGGCTGTCACATATCTGGAGGTGTTTCTCATCACTTGCATCTCCTGTGTATTTAATGGCAGATTGTGCGGAAAAAAATTCACATTTGTCACAAATGTCACATTTCTGGCCAGTCACAGACAATATCCTTGTCAATATATTTTTCAACCAGTTAAGTTAAAGAGAGAATGCACCTTCACAATGGTTGACGTTAATAATCTGGTTCGTATTCTTTATAAAATCCCTATCTGGATGTATTGCAGATTGGCTGCTCAAGGGCCGAGGTTTGTCTCAACAAAAGAGTTAGGAATATCAGTACACAAAACACAAGTACAAACACTCACACTGTACACAAGCATGCACACACACACACACAAACAACTATGAATACACACAGCCCTGGACATTGTACACATAAAAGAGGTGCTGTCTTATATGCACATGCGAAAGAAATTACAGCACATCTGTGGGTTTCTTTAAAGGCATGTTATAATGTCTCAAAATGTGTTTCTATCGTAGATTGTATTGAAGATCAGGAACCTTCTTGGACTTCATAGAAAACTTTCATGAATTGCATTAAGGACTGTAGTAGTCTGTGGTCATTCCATTAAGTGTGACAGTGTCAACATATTTCTCTCTCCGTTCTGTCTCCGGAGACACACACTAAACTGGAAGGAAAAGCTCAATGTAGCTCCATATGCCGTGACATACAGATCACAGAACCACACACAAACACAATGCAAAGTGCAGCTTGACTGAGGTCATATCCAATGAACCTATCTGGATAATTATCATGATGACACTTATTATTATTACCAGTCTCTCAGTCTTTATAAAGGTGTTTTATGTCTGCAAATGAATACTTGTTCATAACGTCAGGGTTGATATAATAAACCAATCACACATACCTTGGTTAAATAAAACCAGAAGGGTGACAACGTTTTAAGTATATTTGATGTGTTTTATCAGGAGAACTGAGATTCCCCTACCTCGCCAGCCAGAGCATGAGCGTGAAGAGCCAAGCCAGAGCTCCACGCGGGAAGCACCGCCGCTCGCCCATGGCCGAGGCGCGTCTTCACCATCCGGACAAAAAGAATAAAGATTTCAAACATCAACAGAGGAAAGGCAGATATCTTCGCCTTGAAGAGCAAATTGTTAAAATTCAAACATTTTCATGAACGTGGTTTCGTTTACATTTTGATGTGTTTGCACTACTCGCGCAAATGAATGGGTTTTGTATGCAGGTAGTTATTGAGGTAAGCCAGTCATTTCTGGAAGCATTTTCACAATATTTATAGGAGAAGCTAAACTTTGCTTACTGGTGGAATTAATTTACGGTGGCAATTGACTTGGGGAGTGAACCTTTCAGTTAGATAAAACGCCTCTGCTGCTCTCTGCATATGGTAACCCCAAGAAAAGGGCTTGAGAAAGGACCGTAGACTCAAGTTTTCCATGTTTCTTAAAAGTCAAAAGAGTTACCGCCGAGAGTGCAAGAGCCTTACCTGCGCCGTAGGGCGCCTGATCACTCGTCCAAATGAAAGGGAGGATGAATAAAGTCCTTTCACCACGTCGGAGAATACAACTCTTAGATGTTTCACACAAAGTGGCCAATATCTAGCTTCGCCGCCACTTTCGACATGCGTTCCAGGATGATAATAAAAGTCCTAATAAATTCCAAAGAACGATGTAACCCATATAAAAACTGTGCGATACCACTGGTAACATCCAATATTGGACATGTGGTGTTCTTATGAAAAGCTCGGATGTCCCCGTCTTTCTTAGTCCGTTCACCTGTAGGTAGTTCCGCGGCGCGCAGAAAGATGTGTGCGAGCTCGCACCAGACGCAACATCAAGTGTAGCTGGGTGAGTGTGTTCGTGGATAGAAGACGCGCGCGAAGAGACAGAAACCGGGTCCTAAAGGGAGCTCCGCACCCACGCGCTCCATCTGACAACGTGGACGCTCAACAGTACGTTAAATGGAAAAATTGCGACTTCTTTGACAATTAGATTAGACTATTAGGGTTTTTCTTCATTATTCATACATCTGACCACAAGTACCTTCGCTGGAGAGAGCGTGACATTTCTGATGATGGTGGTCAATAGACAACCGACTGACCATTTCATTGGACCCCCCCACAAAGGGTGGGATTTGCAATACGTTGTAATTGAAGTTCTCTTTCTTCATTTTAGGCTTGCTTCGATAATGTTCCCTTCAATATCTGAAGCCAGGACCCACTTATTCAAGATCTCCATGGCTTTTTGTCTCTTTCTGCTTATACACGCATACACAGCTACAACCCCCATCTCCTCTCCGATATCCTCCTGAGAACCAACCCATAGACTTTTGTCCTCTGTTGTTGACATTTTTTAACCCTAACTAGTAAGGAAATCACAATAAAAAAGAGAAATTGGATGACACTTTTTTTTCTTGGTTCCCAGGAGGATATGAATACCCAACCTATGATTGTTCTTCTTTCTTTTTCCCTGTTTATTTTTTGCGTCTTTTTAGCTTACAGTGCAGTTACTGGATCTCTCTCTCTCTCTTTCTCTCCCTCTTTCCCTCAGGTGTAATGTTTATAGTGTAGTGCACATGTCAAAACCCATCAGGCAGCCGCCAACAGCAGCAAAGCACCCTGGGACAAAGTGGTTTAAGTCTGCTGTTCAGACAGGGAAATTCCCTAAACACACACACACACACACACACACACACACACACACACACACACACACACACACACACACACACACACACACACACACACACACACACACACACACACACCTTACCACAGAGAGACAGGAGGAGAATAAATAAATATTGCCTCTTTGAATAGATGTGTAATAGTAGCCTTTTGTCACACAGTGTAACAGTTCTTGCAGGGAACTCAACAGATTCCCAGACTAGAAAAAACATAATTGATATTGTTCCAGGTTTGGAAGCAAGTCTTCCTTTCTTACCCGTAATGATCTTTCAACTTAGGCTGGATTTGCTTGGAAGTATATACTGTACCTACTAATAAAATAAAGTAAACATGCGATATGTAAGGGAGAGTTCTGGTTGGTGGAGAGTTCTGGTTGGGAGACAAAATAGGTATGAAAGGTATTTTGGTATGAAATGTTGAAGGGAGATTCTTGAAACTTTACCATAAAAGCAAACATTGTGAAAAGACTTCTAATTCCATCCAATGTCAATGGACTATACAACCATTTGGATGGTATTCACCCTACATTTGAACAGGATTTTACCTGCAGTCTCGAGGGGTTACCTTTGCATTCCAGCTAGATAGCCTCTGCATTCCAATTGAACTTCTCTGTCTGGGCTGCCATGGAAAAAACTCAGTTTGACAGAGTGCTCATCCTTGTTTCTGATGCTGAAATATTCATGTAGTGAGCATTACTCACCTCAGCACTTTCCACCAATATTTACCACTCACATTAGGCATAAACTGGGTTTATTAACTATGACAGCTTACTCTCTCCTCTCTCTCTTTCTGTACCTTCCAGATGCTGGCTCGCTCTCTGAGATTTGCAAACACACACACACACACACACACACACACACACACACACACACACACACACAGCAGCAAACGACTGTATTCTTGTGGGTAAACTGCTTTCTGCAGTGTTTGCAGTTTGACACTGGAAAATGTGACTGACTGTAGTTCACCTCACTTTGTGCTATTACTGCCCTGATTTCATTTCTAATAGGGCATCCATTCCGCAGTTTGTTTCCTGAGCAACTTGTGTCAGCAACGTGTTACAAAAGAACCAGGATATGATTTTGGCCCATTTCTTCCTTGACATTTGATGACATTTTATGACATATAACATTTTCAGTGCTATGATCCAACCCAACCTTCAGGGTGACTGAGTAAAATGATGTAGTGTTTTCTCACCGGGTGTAATGTTCGCACACACACACACACACACACACACACACACACACACACACACACACACACACACACACACACACACACACACACACACACACACACAAACACTCAATGCAAGGTCTATGGCAGCACAAAAAAGGGTAGCTGTCCAAGGTCCTGAAATTCCTCACTTTGAAGTGTTAAAGCAATCCTTATCAACGCAGCATGCAAGTCTGAGTCGATCAGACACGATCTGCAGTTAAGTAACAATGAATAATGAGATGTGCATTTACTCTAAATTGCTAGATGTGTGTTTACTCTAGATTGCTAGATGTGCGTTTACTCTAGATTGCTAGATGTGTGTTTACTCTAGATTGCTAGATGTGCTAGATTTGTGACAATAACGCAGTCACTGAAGAGATAGATACATACACTGGTGCAAATTAGGCACTGCTAGTCATATTCATGTGCACTCATGCATTCATATACATTAATGTATATAATAGAGTTCCTCATTGATTCTGTCACATCAAATGTAACAGAAAGATTTTACAGCGCTCCTTAAGTTTCCAGATGACGACTAAAAGTTGAACATTACGCTGAAGCTCTTGTTCAAAGAGTTCCTCTTTGAAACAAAATTAAGAACCATGATGAGTTCTGGATCACACAATTTTTGTACTAAAAATGCACAAACATAATTTTTTATATTTTATTTCAAGAGGGAATCAGAGCAACCTTTGCCTTCTGACACTGGTCTACACTGTGATCAGTAAGAAGAGGCACTCTTGTGGCTGGCAACACCGTGGAAACAGGGTTCATAGGTCAGGTTGAAGGCGAAGGTCGGAGACACATACACTTACATATTCAAGCTGAATCCAATAATCAATGTACCTTAAAAGGTTACACAACTGATTAATCAATAAGCAATTCAGGGTCAGTGAGCCCAGGGTCCCTTTTCCCATCTCTCTGAGTGTGTGCATTTGTGTGTGAGACAGGGTGGTTTCACACAGATGTGGTAGCCTCTGAGATTAAGGAGTACATGTAACAGAGACAAAGATTAGACAGGACTACCACAAGCTTACTGCCATCTAGTGGATGAATGAAATAGTACAGTTCTACTCTTATGCTTCACTTTTAGCTCAATAATGTTTTTTATTGTTGTAATCCTATAGGCTTTGATAAGTGACTTTAAAATTGCTGTGAAGTGAGAGGCCCACTGGTAAAGAGAGAGGAGGCAGCCAGGAAGGACCAACCCAGAGAAACAGACTTGAAAGACCTGGGCAAAGGGGAGATTAATGGCTGTGCCAGCTCCAACTCAGGTGCCTGTTCTTACTCACATCTACCTCAAGTCCTCCACGCCATAGGATGTCCTGTGCTGATGTGCTTTCATACATACACATTTAAAGCAGTCATAAGGAGGTTTGGCCTAGAACTAGAAAGCTAACTACATAAAAGGCATGCAAAAACTGTGCAAACGCCAACAGCAGTCCATTTAGCAATGATAAAGGCTTGCTAGAATACTAACTGGTGCCGTTTGGCAATATAGTTGGTGATGTCATGCTGCGAAAACGTTTCTTAAATTTTGAAGGATCTTCAAGCCCATACTACAGAACTATAGTGTATAGCCGGAATGGCTTGGGGATTGGCAGGTGTGTTTATCTGTCCTTCACAGCATACCATTACAATTTATGTGAGAACATAACAAATCTAGTTGCCTATGAAATCATACCTTAAAATGGCAAATTGCTGAGTATTGCTGCTTTAAATAAAAAAGTATAAATATGTAAATAAATAGAAAAACGGGTCTCGGGAAAACTGAAAGATGAAGGATTCTGTCTTGAAACTAACTTGTGAAGTGCCTGAGAAGTAGCCCTTTTGGTCAAACCTAAATGGGCGTATTTAGATATTTCACATTCAAAGACCCTCTCCCTGATGACCACTATTCTTTTTTACAGGAAGGCAGTAACCTGTAAGAATGTCTGTAGACACGTTCACGTTTGACATTTGATGGTATTGAAATGAGAATAAGCCTCATGACATCATTTTGATGCCTTTCCTGTATGTTGAACAGGAAAACGATGTATAAAACAATTCTGATCTTAATGCATGTAAGCAGTGTTGAGTTATTAACTTCTAAAAAACACTGCAGAAAAAGTCATAGTGCTTGTAGGCAAATAAAACAGCAAATTCTGAGGTGGTCACACTTACTTGGATTTTGGTGATTTCACACAGAATGAAACATTTGCATATTCTCAGGTCTCTAACTGCTGACATGACATGGTTGGAAAACCTCTGATCAGGTCATTTGCATATCCAGAGAGACAGCTGCGTTCTGATCAAGAGAAGATGAAGAACTGAAACTACACATCACATTTTTAAAACAAACTTCCCAGCATGATTTCCTGTGGTAGTGCTAGAGTGAAGTTCTGGATTAAGGTGACAGGTGGAGACTGATGTGTTGAAAGTACAATTTATCATAATGCATGTGAGAGTATCTTCAGTGTTGTGTAAATATATTACTACAACATCGAATAAATGATTAATTATTCATTAAATCTTGACCAAGAATACTTTACACCACTAAAGTGGACTTTGTTGAATTCAATCCCATTTTATAACAATGAAGACCACCAGGTTTATGTTATAATAATTGTTATTCAAAAGTATAAACAAATCTGATGCTGCCTGTTTCAGGCTTGGGAGCCATTGTTACCCTGACCCAAGAAAAATCAATATCTACTCAACTGGGACAAAATGTGCAGATTTGCTGTACAGCAGCATGAACTATGCTATTAGTTGGGACCAACAGAAATCAGGCAGTAATCCTGCATTCTTGCTCGCTGACAGTAACAGAGATTGATATACACCAATAATGGAGTTAATGAGTACCTGAACATCAAGGGTGTTACGGGCAGATAATGAGGCAGCTTACTATTACTGTCTTACTCACACTATACTCTTCAAGGCTGCAACTCAGTCACTGTAGGATGATGTGTGAGACCCTACCTGCTGTCTGGATGATGACCAATTCCTCCTGTTCAGCCTGTTAAGCTGAGGGGTGTTACAACCACCTGTGCCCCCTTCAGGCCTTTTCCTGTCACTGCACGGGCAGGGTTGGGACTGCTCAGGTCAATTTGATTACTGAGCACACCTGGAGCAGGGTGTAGGTATTTAAGGGGCTTTCCTCTCTTTCCTAGTTCATGCTTTTCTTCTCTCCGGCAGCCTGCTATTTTGATTCTCTGGCTCTGGCTCTGGTCTCTCTCTCTCTCTCTCTCTCTCCCCCCTTCTTTGTCTCACTATTTCTCCAACATACTGACATACTAACATAATGTCATTACATCTACACACACATGCCAACACACCTACTCATTTTCCTCTAGCCTTCTTACTTTTGGAGAAGTTATAATTTTCTTTTTCAATAAACTATCTCTTGTGAAAAACTGAACCTTGTTTTTTAACCTTGCTGCCTGGAAACGAGCCGGACCGTAACATAGATTGGAGGCTCCTCCGGGATCCAGCGAGCGGGTTGTGAGACTGAAATGTAGACTCACAGAGATCCAGGTGAGAACGTGTTCTGGTTGTTCACTTAATTAAAGACTCTGGTTCGTAAGAGTGCTCCAGCTGGGTTGTGCTGACGACGATTTTGGTTTTCTAATTTTGGTTATTATTTTAAAGGGTGATCCTTGGTGGGAATTGTGAGCTCCGTTGGGAGTACACTTCGGTGCTGTAGTCAAGGTTACAATAACGAAGTTCAGTGTCTCAAGTCGCCCTGTGCCTTGCCATGCTACACTTCATCTTTTTCCTTTATATCTCTTTCCAGCTCATTCTCCATCTCCCCCTGAGCTGGTCCTGCTGGCCCCCTCCCAGGACCTCTCCTCTGGGGACAGGGCTACTGTGGTGTGCCTGGCTCAGGGCTTCTACCCTGACGGTGCCATCCTGACCTGGTCAGAGGATGGCAAAGATGTGGCTGGCACTGAGTTTCAGACGGGCGAGTCTCAGCGCCAGTCTGATGGCACGTTCTCCCTCAGCAGCGCCCTGACGGTCCAGCCACAACGCTGGCGCTCTGGACACACCTACACCTGTCAGCTGAGCCACTCCGCCCTCTCCAGGCCTCTGAGCAAGAGTGTGGCACAGGGACAGTGCAGCTAGAGTTGGAGAGAGCAGGATTCAGCCAAGCTACACACGGGACACAGGAATGCGCTTCTGTGGGTTTGGTGAATATTTACCTGCTTAAAAGCATCCGTGACTACATTACGCTGTTTTGTTGGTTTACCCTGCAATGCCTTAAATAACGTAAATTTTCAAAGATCTCTTTATAAATGTGTCTCAATAAAACATTCTCATTTCATGAAGGTATATGAGATGTTGTCTTTATTTCACTATGCCAGTCAGGTAAAGAGACATAATACAAATATATCTCAGCATCATCAACTTGTTTGGCACACATTGACAGAAAACAAAGGTATAAGATGGAAGAAACACCTTTCGGGCAAAAAGTTAAATGGCAGTGAAATGAAAGCTGCTATTCTCTGTACATGCTGCATGTTATCAGGCTGCCAGTTCCACCAGTTGTTGCTTGTAGGCAACAGTCAAAACTGAAATCTTTGCTGGAATGTGATTTCTTGGTGTGTGTTTGTCAGCTCCTTCCACGCGAATTTCTCCGGTGTACTGTGTTCTCTTTTTAGCTAACTGTCTCTATCTATTGGTGATACTGTAGAATTAAACCCAACTGCTCCCAGTACATCGCTTGACTGTATTACTCACTCAGTTCTACTCAAACACATGAACTCCAGTCATCCGCATAACAGACTGCTCTCAGAACTGTACCTACTTCCTCTCATGGGGTAGAATTCAAATCTTTCAACAACCTCAGACCCCATCATTGCCGTATGCTGAAGCACAGCTGCAAACGGAATAAGAGGGAATGTTGAACTGAAACCTGAACACTGAACACATAGGGTTCCGATGTACCGGTTAGCAAAGTGTCAATGACTCTTTTTTAAAGATTTTAAAGAGGGTTTTTTTTTGTATGCATTGCCTTAAATCATCTCCTTACAAGAAAACATTCTCATTTCATGAAGATATATGAGATGTCCTTTTTTTTACAAATTACATTTATTGTATTTCATTTCACTGTGCCAATCAAAAAAGAGACAAAAATAGATACATCAGAGCTTCATCAACTTGTTAAACAAACTGAAGGAAAACAAAGGTATAAGGTGGTATAAACTCCTCAAAACAAGTTGAATGGTAGTGGAATTAAAGCTGCTACTCTTGAGGAAATGCAAGTAATGGGACATGCTGTATGTTATAAGTTTCATCAACATTCTCAAAACTGAAAACTATGCTTGAATCAGATTGTTGGTCTGAGTTTGAGGTGTCCTCCTCCAGTTTGCGCTCTTTTTTAGCTAACTGTCTCCATCTACTTGTGACAATGTAGAATTAAACTGCACCCAGCACCTTGATGTACTGCTTCACTGAATCTCTCCAGCTGCAAAATCATGCTAGAGTAATGACAGTTTAGTATTCTTTGGTTATTGCATTGTATGTTAAGTCTTTCCAAACTGGTATTGGTTCATGTATTCTTCAGTGTCATGTTTCTTTGTAGTTGTAATAGCATACTTCTTAAAGTTTCATAAAGAGTCACATGTCTTTTAAAGTTTAAGGGAAGTAATGTGCAGTCATCTGCATAACAGACTGCTCTCAGAACCCTACCTGCTTCCTGTCATGGGGCAGAATTCAAATCTTTTAACAACCAGAGACCCCATCATGTCCATATGCTGAAGCACAGCTGCACTCAGAATAAGAGAGAAGAAAGAACTGAAACCTCCCTTCTGTGACCTTCTTTACCATGTCCTTCCTCTCTGTCTCTCTTTTTATTTGATCTTTTTACTACCCACAGTGGAACATTGTTTGATTGGTATGCATTAGAATATGGAATGCCATGGAAGACCTGTGCAGGATTTGACATAGTGTGGTATTTTTATACAATATATAATTTTGGCAGATGTGAGATATTTGTAATACTTTTGTGCTCATATATTTTCTATATAGTTAGTACAATACAAAAATCTTAGCCCTCTTGAGAAAATATTTCTTCTCTAAAAGGTTACTAAAATCTTTTTGGCACAGTCAGCTTGTTTTCATGGATGAATGGTTGTGGACATTTGCATGTTCTGAGAAGTCTAACTGCCTTCTGAAATGCTCCACAAAATGTTAGTTAACTTCTGAAGCGTTCTTTCCCACATGCTGAGACACAGATGCAGGCAGAAGCAGACAGACCGTTAGAAATGGACAAACTAAAACCATACGTGTATTTTCTTTTGCTAATATTTCACACACTGCCTGTAGTAATCTCTCAATGTTTCTTTATTTCTGGTAGAAATGTGTTGACTGACACAAACTTTGAACACAATGATAAATTAGACTCTTGTGTTTAAATTGTATGATATTATCAAATAAGAACTTGTTTCTAATTAACCTTAAATATTACATAGGTGAAAAACAGTTAATTTCAGATCCCTTCGAAAATTGAGAAAATTGGTCACCCGTATTGTTAGGATCAAGACTTCTTCATGGTAGCTGCTGTCATCATATGTCAAAGCATATAGAGTGATACTAACTCAATTTCACCTCTGGCATAACAGAGGGGAAGTAAGCAGAACATCACTGGAGAAGAGATGCAAGTGCCAAATGAGAGGTATCCAGTGCTTGGTAAAATAGATAAGAGCCATTACTGACATTAAGGTGAACATAAAATACATATTGGTCTGACAAAATTGGAAATATGCAATCTTTTGGGATGAATTAGAGTAAGAAAAGAAATGAAAAGCAACAAAATGAGTTGTTATAAAATGGATGTGAATATTATTATCATTATAAATTCAAACCCTCTGTGAGAGGGTTGAGACTGACGTGAGGTAAACGAGAGAGGGCAGGAGTACGGTGCTGAGCTGCTCTTTAAAAGGAAGTGTGAGAAAGCTTCTCTCACTCACTGAATCTCTTCTCTCATCCCTCACTGCTACAGAACTAAACATCATGATAATCAACATTGCCACTCTTTCTGCTCTTGCATTCACTCTCTGTGGTAGGGGGGCATTTACTGACCTTTATCTCATTGGCTCACATTTCTTCAGGGTTTCAACTTTTGTGTGTTGTATTTGGATTCAGTTTAATCCTTTTGATTAAGATGTGAATTGTTGAATGGTGTCCTTAGGTTTGGAAGCCATTATCCTAACCCAGGAAAAATCTGCAACAGTTAAACTTGGGCAGAATGTGAAGATCCTCTGTGCACCAAGCGGAGGTGACTGGACATTAACATGGTACCAGCAGAAGGATGACGGTGTGAAGTTCTTATTGGTAGACGGCACAAGAGCAAGTGGGCTACCCAGCAGATTCACATATTCCGGGTCTGGAAGTCAAGAATATCTGCACATCAATGGAGTGACTGCTGAAGATGAAGCTACTTATTACTGTGCCTGTCATGGTGGCTGTGTATCAGGAATAGCATACCACAGTGCTCCAGTGTCATGAACTGCCTATACAAAAACTCACGGTTCTCTCTCTGGCCTTAAATTGAACAAAACCAGGCCATATTTTACCACTCTCTCCCCCCCCCAAGTTAGTATGTCTCAGGTGATGTGTTTAGACCTACATGTCCTGTCTGGATTATATCCATTTCCTCCTGTTTGATTTGTCTGACCCCTGAGCTCTGAAGCATGGAGTGTCATTACATAGAGCAAGCTGCAGTAGGGAGGTTTTTGTACAACGCTGTACCACTGTGATACTCTGTGGTTTTTGGAGGGGGAACAAAGCTACACATTAGTGATGGTAAGTAAATCAATTCCTTTGTCATTTTAAAAAAGAGATATTAATATGGTGACCAGATTCACCATATTACAACTATGTGGCTCTCACAAGAGAAAAAAATAATAATATCAGGGTACTGTTGTTGCCTCACTACCTTTAGGGGACATTTAGAGTTACAGTGTTCGCCAAGGCTGGGTTTCCCAACAATCTCTTAGCGCTTTATAAACCTTACTAAAATTGTTTATTCTCTACGCTCGTTTGCTAAACCATCATTTAGAGAAGCCTTCCTATGCGTACCGTAAGAGGCTGAATCCATGTTTTTGCAATCGATTGTTGTCATTCACGTAGGTCTGATTATGCGTGAGATGAATATGATGGGCATGAGTGAGATTGGAGTGCAGGTGATTCTTAGAAAGAAAATCAAAAAGAAATACTATGCAAGTCAAAATAAAAAAAGTTTCCAAAAAGGATCGCTGTAGGCTAGATGTTTCTCATAGATTTGTATTAGCAAGGGATTAAAAATGAACAGTTCATTTATACCAATGTTCTTTTCATTTAACGAAGCACAAAATGTATTGTCAAGACACTGACAGGTTTAGGTTCTAAAACGTTTGTTTTACCTTAAACTGAGTTATGATATAGCCAAGAGTTTTCTGGATCAACCTTACAAAAGTATCTCTTTCAGAAGCTATACTTTACTAAGGATGTTCTGGGAAACACCTCGAAACGTTTAAGGTACAACTTACAAATGACATAGCATTCAGAAGGCGTTGGGAAACCCTGCCCAGTTAATTATCTTTTAATGCTTTTGTTACTGTATCTATTCTAAATACTGCAATAAATAAATACATATATAATACATTCTAATTTCTAATCTAATTGAATTGTCTTGTCTTCTTCCCTTTTTTAACCTTCCAGCTCATTCTCCATCTCCCCCTGAGCTGGTCCTGCTGGCCCCCTCCCAGGACCTCTCCTCTGGGGACAGGGCCACTGTGGTGTGCCTGGCTCAGGGCTTCTACCCTGATGGTGCCACCCTGACCTGGTCAGAGGATGGCAAAGATGTGGCGGGCACTGAGTTCCAGACGGGCGAGTCTCAGCGCCAGTCTGATGGCACGTTCTCCCTCAGCAGCGCCCTGACGGTCCAGCCGCAACGCTGGCGCTCTGGGCACACCTACACCTGTCAGCTGAGCCACTCCGCCCTCTCCAGGCCTCTGAGCAAGAGTGTGGCACAGGGACAGTGCAGCTAGAGGGGGAGAGAGCAGGATCCAGCCAAGAAGCAATGCAAAAAAAAACGTTATTTTTGCCATAATGCAGCCATACACAGTATTCAATTCAAGCTTTGGCATTCTCTTCTGCTGTATGTGTCCA
The DNA here is from genome assembly GCF_900700415.2 of Clupea harengus. Lineage (NCBI taxonomy): Eukaryota > Metazoa > Chordata > Actinopteri > Clupeiformes > Clupeidae > Clupea > Clupea harengus. The sequence continues at coordinate 17,995,357 of NC_045165.1, forward strand.
AATATAACAGTTAATATTACTTAATGTCAAAAATATATTTCTGAGTAAAATAAATTGGCAAAATTTTGTTCTTTGCAATGTCGTTAAAAGATTGCTGTTTGTTAAAATGAGTCTCAATAAAGCATTTTCATAAAAATATATGGCTGTTTGTGTTGAGTTGTTCGTATTAAATTGTTTTACAGTTTTGCTTCTTTTTGCTAACTCTCTCTGGTGACATTAGGAGAATTAGCTTCAACTGTTTGCATGTCATAAAGGATGCACTACTTATCTCTGTCAAATAAATATACAAGTTGTAGTGACTAGCTGGTTGTTCACAGTGACAGAACTATTTTTTTTTTTTTTTTTAAGATTCATTTTTGGGCTTTTGTGCCTTTAATCGATAGTGCAGTGAAGAGTGGGACAGGAAATGAGAGGGAAAAGAGCTGGGGAGTGGACAAGAGAAATGACATCGGGCCGGATTCGAATCCGTGTCTTCCATGGGCGTCAAGCCCGAATGTGGTCGGGGCTAATGCTTGCGCCACAGTGCCCCCCTGACAGAACTATTTTTAAAAGTATTTCATATGGTTCCTATCATCTCCCTGACATTATAATGATAAAGTGAAATGGCCACGTGGCCCACTGATATAAGGCCAGTTCATTTGTAACACAGTGGTTTTAGGGTTTTTCATGACATGGAAATCAATTAAATAAAAACTAAACTCCCAACAGGTCATTTCCAGATACTGTGACAGATGTGCACTGTGCAAGACAGCATGACGAACTGACACCACCCAACTCATTTACATTTAATTCCAAAATGACATTACCTGTGATCATGCTTGAGTGGTATTCTGACTTGCAAAATAGAGTTTCTACTTTCAGAGTACTTATAGCCCATGCATGTGCATAGCCTGATCAGATTGAAATGTTTGAAATGTATCCGCATCAGAAAAGTGATCATGTGAATCATTGAGTCATCTCATCCTTATCCCTTCAGCTCTATCCACTTCACTTAAAATCTCATTTTACATGTCATGCTGGCAGTTTATCTGACAGAAGCTAACTTGTGAAAGGCAAAGAGGACAGAAACAAAAAGAGAGAGCTGAAGGGCATAGGAGAGCAGTATGATTCAGGACTCAGGGGAGAGGAGGAGAGAAGCTAAAAGATGGGTTCGGAAATGATATGGCAAAAATTAGGCTCCCAAACGTATGTGGCAGTTACTACTTGCTGAGTGATGTAAATGACACTTTAAAGGGCACTTGTGTCCTGTGACGGAGCCCTACAGCTAGGGTGACCAGGTGCCCTGCTGGGCATTGTACCCTTTGACCCGCATCCCGCATATAGAGATAATGTCCAGCATTTTCACTGGTCATTTGTTTTTTCATTGTCAGAAATGAGAACACATGGATGCGTTTTTTTACCCGCCCGGCAAATTAGCCGTTTATGCCCTTGTAGCATAGCTTTTACTTGAGCAGCAACCTGGCTCGTACGAATGCAACATAGCCAAGCTTTTCTAACAGCCTGGCCTTCATCCAGTGGCAACATCATGACTTCAGGCTTTGTTTAAGGAAAGTTGCCTTAGACGGGCCTGTAATGACCAATGCATGTTGAATGTCTATCAATAAAGATATGTTATGTTACAAAATGAGTGTGCCATTGGGATGACAGACAGCACTGTGCTCATCATATCTTTCATAGAGCAAAAGCTGTAGCCTGTATCTTTTATGGCCTAACTGGTGTGCAGTGGAATCGACTAGAGGACAAAGTAGTGGTGTTTAGAGGCAAAAGGTTAAATACAAATGTTTCTTATTCAGTTGAATAGACATTATAAGACAGTTTTAGGTTATCTCTCAGCATTGGTTACATGTCCCACATGGTCCCACACACACACACACTTACTACTCATCCCACATTTGGTCTGTTTGCATCTGGTCACCTGCCTACAGCTCCACACCTCTGTGTCATCTGGACAGAAGCAGAGAGGTTATGATGATAAATGATGATGGATAAGAATCAGAGAAAAGGGATTAATTCAGGTGTAACTGAAACATGTAGCTGATTGGTACAATAATGTAATGATAGATTACCCAATAGACAGTTTTTTATTTTATTTTTCTTAGTAACAGTACTTTAGTCCACAGTTACTTTAGTGCTCAATACAGTCTGTTGAGATGCCAGTCTAAGCACAGTCTCAAGGCAAAAACATTTTGATGAGATATCTGTTCTTGCATTTTTTAACATTGTTGTTTAGCCGGCTTAATATTGCAATAAATATGAATTGTGACAAATAGTATAAAAAGCATAGCATTTCCCCCCACACTCCTTTGAGTAAGATCTTCATGTCTCAGACACTGGGTTAAACTCAAGTCGTGTATGAGTAGTGAAGTGTGTAGGAAGGGGGCAGGACTGTTGGGTTCAGCGGATCTTTATAAGGAACTGTGAGGTTGTTTCTCTCCTGCACTTAAGGCAGCACAGAGACGCTTCTGTCATTTGTGGTCAGAACAATCAGAATCAGAACCAGAAGAACCATCATGGCTGTCAAGACTGCTTCTCTCACTGCTCTTATAATCGCTCTCTCTGGTGAGGGGATTTCTTTTTTCAGCCAATTCTGTTCAGGAATGTGCATGTCTTACTGATAGAGACTATTATTTGAAGTGTTGTAAAACCTCATTAAAAACACTGAATCTGTTGCATTCTTTACAGGTCTGGAGGCTCTTGTGGTGACACAGCAGAAGACCCAAACTTCAAAACTGGGACAAAATATTCAGATTCAATGTACCAGGGACAGTGGTTCCTGGGTAATGCAGGGCTCTCAATAATGTTCCGCAGCGCGCAAACATGACCTGGCCGCGCTGCCCTCACCATGGAGGAATCAAGCACGTCTCCCCGAATCCCCTGGGGTTCTACCGTGAGGTGTCACTTATCAGCCAATCAACAGAAAAAATGCGCTACACAATAGCCAATCCGAAAAATACATCTTTTGTATCTGGGTAAGATTTAATCCAGCAACCAATTAAAATAAAGCATCCTAGAATTGCGCGCGATTGATCTTCCGGAGCTCCAAGCATCAGTCTTCTACAAAGAGTAAGTCGTCTCCTGTTTTAATGTTACAACACATTTACAATGGTTTGACACAAGCAATGACAACTTGACTGCAGTTAGAGAATATTTCCCAGATGATTAGCATCAGTATTTAATGAGTGTTTGTAGCCAACACAGCCTGCCTTTACACTATAGCGTTGACTCCGAACTTCGTTAATAGGCTATAATAAATTCGAGTAGGCCTATTAAAAATATATATAGCCTATAATTCGAACGAATATTAGGCAGCCCTTAATATTCAATGATGTTATGGGCATTATTTTTGGTAAATGTGTTTGCTTGAACATTCTATTCAGATTCCGAGGTTTCTTCACGCCTGGTGAAGTTGTGAATCGCGAGCTCATTAGGCATACTAGCATGTTATAAATATCCTGGCCATGGATGCATTAATCATTGCATCTGTCTTTCAAAGATGTCAGGTAAAAAACAAATAAGCATCTTGTCCTTCGCCCAAAGAGGAAAGCCCACTAAAAAGGCCAGATTAGGCCCAGAGAAGGTTGTAAACACATTAGAGGAGGAGATGGTGGAAGAGGAAGAGACAGTACAGGTTGAAGAGGAAGAGACAGTACATGTGGAGGAGGAAGAGACAGTGCAGGTGGAGGAGGAGGAGACGGTGGAAGAGATGGTGGAAGAAACAGTGGAGGAGATGGCTAGAACAAAAGAGAGAAAAGTCCCAGGAGCAGCCCTACAAGACCTCTTTTAATAGTGAATGGACCTCTAAATGGCCATTTATTACTTTAGGAAGCACCAGCTCATATTACTGGTGCTCTATCTGCCGCCAAGAGACCTTGTGTGCCCATCCAGGTGTGCGGGATGTGACAAGGCACATAGGCAGTAAGGGGCATCAGCCCAAACAGCAGGCACTGAAGTCAACCAGCACAATTAATACATCCAATTCTATGACTATGGCATATATAATGGGAACCAACACCAAAAATGATAAAAAGAGTCCAAAAAAGCAACAAACACCTACAATAAACATAATTCTCTTTCTCTCTCTCTCTCTCTCTCTCCCAAATTGAATACATACTTTGTAATTGGTTGAATTGTCAGTGCCATGTGTCAAATCTTTTCTGCAAGTCTGAGCAATTATTAACAACAAAACACTAAAAATAATATGGGGGGGGGGGGGGGGGCTGGTCTGTGGGCATACGGCAGGGGCGGGGCGGGCGGAATGGGGGTGGGCCGGGGGCGTGGTCAGGGGGGGGGGGGGATATGTCACTCTTGCCTGTCTTCAAAACTTGAGAGCCCTGGTAATGTCCTGGTACCAGCAGAAGCCAGGCAGTGCCCCAAAGTTCTTGCTTGCTGACGGCAGCAGGGCAAGCAGTTTGCCCAGCAGATTCACATTCACAGATAATGGACTAACTGAGTACCTGAACATCAACGGAGTGACGGCTGATGATGAGGCAGTTTTAGCCTGACGATGTCATACTCATAATTCTAGTCAGAATATGAGTCTGATATCGCTCCATTGGGCTGTGATTATGGGGCGTGTTTCAGCCAAACCAGGAGAAAAAATGCCTCTTCGCTCAATTGGTTACCTACAACCAATCAGAACAACGTAGTATGTGACCAGGGGCAGCTGATACATTACACTTTTACCGGATCCCGTAGGAAGGAAGGCAAAAACATCTTTTCGATTGACAAATGCCTTAATCGCGTTTCTCTGTTCCTCTTTCAAAATGAATGCACTGTCAATGTCTAAATGGACTCGAATCTATACATTTCAGCTCTCCAGCGGCAGCCATGTTTGTTGAAAACGAATTCAACTCGTGTGTTGGTGACGTGGTTGGTTACGGTACTGTTGATGATCTGTCCATCATCGTATAAAGCCCGCCTTAACAATTTGATTGGTACGGCCGATATCGAGCCGCAGATAATTTCTCCTCAATGGAGTAATGCCAGACCGAACTTCCCAACCAAAAAATGTGTGGGCGGGGCTAAGTTCGGTCTGGTATCCAGGCTAAGGCAGTTTCCTACTGTGCTATGGTTAGCACGCCTCACAGTGCTCCAGTCAAATGAACTGCTGGTACAAAAACCACTTTGCTCTCAAACCTGCTTTCAACATGAAAAAAAAACAAAACCAATCTCTGAGTATGGCTAAGTGTCAGCCAGGTGATGAGTAATAAGCAACTTCCTGTCAGGATAATGACCATTTCCTCCTGTTGACCATGTGCGATGTCTGTGCTGATGATCACTGAAGCATGGAGTCCCATTAGACACAGTGAAATGCAGCGTAGAGGTTTTTGTATGAGCATATGTCATTGTGGACTACCTACTTTGGGGGAGGCACAAAGCTGACAGTGGCTGACGGTGAGTACACTATTATTAATTATTTCAACTAATTTATTAAACATTGTGCATTTAATGGACATTCATTGATATATTTAAATAGTTAATACATGTATTTACATGTTTAATTAGTTAATACTCAATAGACAGTTGTTTGTTGTGTTTGTATGTATGATGTAGATGTAGCCATGTTTATAACATCAGATAATTCAAATGATATTTAATTCAATTTGACTTCTCTCATTTTTTAAATAAAAAAAAACAGACTGAGTCAGTGTTGATTTAGTGTTAGGATAGCAATAGAACAGTACTGTTAATGTGTTTTTATCTCAATGCAATCCTGCATTTGCACTTCCATCTCACCCTGAGCTGGTTCTGCTTTTAACTACAACTCATTTTACTCATTTTCTTTTCCAAAAGAAAATGTTTAATAATGTAATAATGCAATATGTGTTATGAAAAGTGTGAAAATGTCTATTTCAAAGTTTTTTTATATAGCTTATAAGACCTTTTTTTATCATTTATTTGGTTATTTGGTATACTTGGCACAATACAATGCTTGACGTTGCAATTTAGGTTGGAAAGGCATGAAATGAGTTCTTCTTAACTTAACATTTGAGAAACCGATAGCAGAGATATCACTCTTTTATATATCCAGTACAAAAGTGAGCAAGCTTGAAAATGATAACAGTAATTAACAATATGATAAAAACAATAAAGATGCATTTCGAACTGACCGGGACTATTTTTACATGAGATTTGTTTCTCAAGATTTTTTTTTCTCCTTGTCATTTTAATCTTCCAGCTCATTCTCCATCTCCCCCTGAGCTAGTCCTGCTGGCCCCCTCCCAGGACCTCTCCTCTGGGGACAGGGCTACTGTGGTGTGCCTGGCTCAGGGCTTCTACCCTGACGGTGCCACCCTGACCTGGTCAGAGGATGGCACAGATGTGGTGGGCACTGAGTTCCAGACGGGAGAGTCTCAGCGCCAGTCTGATGGCACGTTCTCCCTCAGCAGCGCCCTGACGGTCCAGCCGCAACGCTGGCGCTCTGGGCACACCTACACCTGTCAGCTGAGCCACTCCGCCCTCTCCAGGCCTCTGAGCAAGAGTGTGGCACAGGGACAGTGCAGCTAGAGGGGGAGAGAGCAGGATTCAGCCAAGTTACACACGGGGCACAGGAATGCGCTTCTGTGAGTTTGGTGAATATTTACCTGCTTAAAAGCATCTGTGACTACATTACACTGTTTTGTTGGTTTACCATGAAATGCCTTAAATAACGTACATTTTCAAAGATCTCTTTATAAATGTGTCTCAATAAAACATTCTCATTTCATGAAGATATATGAGATGTTGTCTTCATTTCATTATGCCAGTCAGGAAAAGAGACATAATAAAAAGATATCTGAGCTTCATCAACTTGTTTGGCACACATTGACAGAAAACAAAGATATAAGATGGAAGAAACACCTTCAGGCAAAAAGTTGAATTGTAGTGAAATGAAAGCTGCTATTCTCTACATGCTGCATGTTATCAGGCTGCCAGTTCCACCAGTAGTTGCTTGTAGGCAACAGTCAAAACTGAAATCTTTGCTGGAATCTGATTTCTTGGTGTGTGTTTGTCAACTCCTAAGCAAATTTCTCCGGTGTACTGTGTTTTCTTTTTAGCTAACTGTCTGTATCTATTGGTGATACTGTAGAATTAAACCCAACTGCTCCCAGTATATCGCTGGACTGTATCACTCACTCAATTCTACTAAAACACATGCTATAGGAATGATATATGCTATAGGATTTATTAGTTTCATGTTCTGTGGTCATTGAATTGTTTGTAAAGTATCACCAAACAGTTTTGGCTCATGTTTTCTTCAGTGTTTCGAGTCACAAGGTCATGATAGTTTAAGAGACGTGAAGTCTAGTCATCCGCATAACAGACTGCTTTCAGAACTGTACCTACTTCCTGTCAAGGGGTAAAATTCAAATTTTACAGCTGCAAACGGAATAAGAGGGAATTAACCTGAACGCCCACATGGGATATCACTGTGGACGGGGTTCTGATGTGCCGGTTAACAAAATAATAATTATTATGAATTTGAAGAGTTGTTTTTAGTATGCATTGCCTTAAATCATGTACATTTGAACAGACCTCCTTACAAGAAAACATTCTCATTTCATGAAGATATATGTCCTTTTTTTACGAATTACATTTATTGTATTTCATTTCACTGTGCCAATCAAAAAAAGTGACAAAAATAGATACACCAGAGCTTCATCAACTTCAAACAAAGGTATAAGGTGGTATAAACGCCTCAAAACAAGTTGATTGGTAGTAAAATTAAAGCTGCTACTCTTGAGGAAATGCAAGTGATGGGACATGCTGTATGTTATAAGTTTCATCAACAGTCTCAAAACTGAAAACTATGCTTGAATCAGATCGTTAGTCTGAGTTTGAGATGTCCTTTTCCGGGTTGCGCTCTCTTTTTAGCTAACTGTCTCTATCTACTGGTGACAATGTAGAATTAAACTGCACCCAGCACCTTGATGTACTGCTTCACTGAATCTCTCCAGCTGCAAAATCATGCTAGAGTAATGACAGTTTAGTATTCTTTGGTTATTGCATTGTATGTTAAGTCTTTCCAAACTGGTATTAGTTAATGTATTCTTCAGTGTTATGTTTCTTTGTAGTTGTAATAGCATACTTCTTAAAGTTTCATAAAGAGTCACATGTCTATTAAAGTTTAAGGGAAGTAATGTGCAGTCATCTGCATAACAGACTGCTCTCAGAACCCTACCTGCTTCATGGCATGGGGTAGAATTCAAATATGTTAACAACCAGAGACCCCATCATTTCCATATCCTGAAGCACAGCTGCGCTCAGAATAAGAGAGAAGAAAGAACTGAAACCTCCTCTCAGTGACCTTCTTTACCATGTCCCTCCTCTCTGCCTTTCTTTTTATTTGATCTTTTTACTGCCCACAGTGGAAAATTGTTTGGTAGGGTAATATTTGTATGTAATTTGTAATATTGGGGAATGTGAAATATTTTTGTGTCGACATATTTTATATACAGTACCTAGGGCAGCCACCTGAGAAAAAATATGTGTAAAGTCAGTGTTTTTTCCCAGTGGATTTTTAAACATTAGCATTGACCTATAATTAGTATTGAAATATTTCTTGTGTCTTCTGAAAAGTTCTTGAAATCTTGTTCAGCACAGTCAGATTTATTTCACAATAGATTGTGTGCAGGCATTTTCATGTTGTAACAAGAATAAACATTTTCTTATCTGCTCCAAAAACCTTAAAGGGTACTTCCCCATGCTGAGACACAGTTAGTTGGAGGACGAGGAACTAAAACCACAAAGCATAACACACACATTTTACTTCTGTATTTGAGACATTGATCCAATGCATTAATTGCTCAGACATGATTAAAACACGTGACTCAGTCAGCAGTAATTGTACAGCAGCACAACGAATCTTATCTGTAAACTCCGAACCTTCTCCTCCAAATGTGACGACTTCCAATTATGAATGACATGGAGCAGTACTTTGCCAAATGTTTAGCTTTTATTTCTGAAAATCCGACTATCCTGAGAAATTGACATTTGTAACCAAAATCAAAGATTTGCTGTACAAGAGACTGTACAAACAACAGCTTATTTCCAGGACAAACACTTTCTCATTGCTCTTGTAGCAGTAAGGGTTGATTTTACATCACGGCGCCGCTTATGTACTTCTTCCCGCCCCGTCTGATGTTAAAACTACTTTCGTCAAGTCCTTCCCCCCAGCTGCTCCATTTCCTGATTCACTCGCCTGTGTCGGATCGTCGTACGTTCACTCTACACTGCTTGCAGGTATGTTCGTAACCCAAGCACTGTGTATGAACGTCTGTTCGCCCCCTGAGGGCCAGCTAGTTACTCATCCCTCCTGTATTGTTTTAGCGAGTTTGATGCGTTGTAACCGCTCCCTGCGCCGTCCTGCGTTTTGTTCCAGCTTATGCTTGGTAGGGGGAGCAGAACTTGTTTAGTTTCACTTTCTCTTTCTCTACTCAAGAGCCAAATCCCCACTGAGTATGTTAGAGAATGTCCTTTGCATTCCTTTGTTATAGCAAGGATAATTTTATTTTCCGTTGCTATCACAAGCTATTGCCACAACAGCAGGTGCTTCACACCACTATAGAGGAGGTTGTGAGAGAAGCCATTGTACCATAAATGACTAGCATGAATTTGTGGAATATAATAGCATTGAGGAACTGAAACTAAATATAATCTTCTTCAGGTACAATTGGTGAAAACATCCTGCTATGGCCAGTGCTGGAAGCCTTGTGTGGGTGGGCTTCATAGAGGCCCTTCCAGTGGTGGGCTCAGTAAAAGAGGCAGTGGAGTGGGTCTTGGCTGTGGCTGCAGAAGACTCAGCTCTGGCCAAGGAGAAACTGGACGTCATCAATGGGAGGCTTAGAAAAGGATATTCCTCCCAGAGCACATCTCGCAAGTCTTCTGGGAGTTCATCGGGATATTCCTCTCAGAGCACATCTGGCAGCTCAACGCCAGTTGGGAAGACTGCAATGCATGTGGAAAGTAAGTATTGCTCTTCTGAGAGTGCTATTGCTCTTCTTAGAGTACTAAGTGTCAGCTGTCCATTCATATGTTATTATTGCAGATGTCTTGACATGTCTGATTCAGAGCTGTGTCTGTTGTTTATGTTATTTCAGGTGTTGCCGAAATTAACCTGATGGCCCACATAAGAGAAGTAGTGGGCAAGCATGACAAGAAGAAAGGGCAACAATCAGAAAAACTACAGGCAGTTCGCACAAAAGAAGTGTTAAAGGTTCAAGAAGAGACACGGAGGATGATCCATCGAATCAACCAAAATTTTGAGTTCAGTGCTCCTCTTGGTGATGATGGTAAGAGGTCCAGAAGGGGTGAGCATGTCATCAATAATGGTGTCATTACATTTTACCAAAAAGCTGTAGATGACTTCATGAACCAACCAACCAACCAACCTTGGCATAGATGGTCCCCTTGATAGTGACACAGCAAATGCCATTATGAATGAGTTAGTGGTACATTTTGATGAAGATGAACTGTATATCAATGCTAATGCACTGATATATGGTGAATACTGTCGGGTATTGAAGAGAGCTCTTAGAGATTTCCTGACAGTGCTTAGGCAGAGAGGCAGGAGCCAGGAAGACAAGGATGATGCACGAAATTATGTGACTCACATTATACATGACATGAATGACATAGAGGCGTATGTAGATCGGTTTGCTAAGGTAAAATGGATTGGAAATAACAGACAGAAACAAACACGATTTGAAAGGATCCGAAATGAGGTTGCGACCATGTTCACCAACTGGACTCAATATTTTGACAGCGTTAGAGAAAAACTTCAGTTCCCTGCTTAAGGCAGCTCTGAGGCTAACAGCATGTTAACATGAGTAGGGAGGTGCTTATATTGTTATTGCTACCTTTCAATAGAACTGTTTGGGCTGAGTGTGCAGTGGGAAACTGTCTGGTATATCATGGCCTGCAGCTGTAGCACTTACTTACTTACTTACTAACTTACTTGCTAACTTACTTACTTACTCAATTACTTACTTACATACTTACTTACTTACTTACTCACTTACTTACCAACTTACTAGGTCAGTGTATGCAAAGGATACATTGCTACATGTTTCTATCAGAAAGGACAATCATATTATTTGTGATCAAACTTTTTCCCCAAACATGCATCAGCACTTTCTCTCACTCAGACAACACAAACCAGTTAAACTATTACACAAATAATCCCAAATAATACATCAGGGTCATTTAGCTTTGTTTCTTTCACATAAGCATCAAGTATGGGGAAACTAAATTGTGTCTATGATCAGTGGCATCATGTTTAGGCATCACGTCAAAGGAGTCATCCTTGATTGTAATCTGTCATGTTCCCGTATGTTTTAACTAGATGCAATCATCCACATGCACACACAGAGAGCGATACGAAACCTTGTAGCTTGTTCTACAATTTAGCTAGTCTGGTTTATTAGGAACGTGAATTTATACAGGACAGAGGTGCCACCTGGTGGTCACCATAAACAAAGCACATTCTGCTTCGTACATAACATAATCCATTACATTTTTTTTTATTGAGTGAAACCTCCTCACATTCTCCTCCAGTGTGTGAGGTCAAATACCTCTGGTGTTTACGTACAGTCCTGTCTCTGTAAATGTGAAAATCAACAAAGTGCTAGCATCAAAGACTACACTTTTAAATAGAGGCAAGAACCTGATGCAACAGATGCGAGAACCTGAAAAGTCCTTTAGTGCATGTAAAACAAGGAATTGTTATTTTGTCTTTGTTTTTTTACTTATTCCTTTTTTAATGTGTTTATCAACTGTTGTGATGTACTGCTATCAAGCTCTGTTTGAACAATAAAGTTGTTATAAATGCTCAAAATGCAGTGGTGTGGCTTGGTGAGAAATGTATGAAATGTGCCTGAATTATAGAACTGGTCAAACCCTGTAGCGTGTGACATGTGTGAATGTGCACCCAGTTCCCCAGGTTTCAAATTTATAAAAAAACATCAATAAAGGATTCATGGACTACACAGATTCATCCTACCTTGAAAACCCAACTCTTCAGAGAGCACCACTTTCTCTCCTTTCCTCTTGCTTTTTCTACCTCTCCTTATCCTTCCTCTAATGCTATCTCCTCTAACTAGTACTTAACTCGCACTTACAGTAGTTACATTTATGTAAAATAGTAATTATTGTTACACTAGGTCTCTATTGCTCGTAGCTTGATTGTTCTCTCCTTTGTGCGTTGCTTTGGATAAAAGCGTCTGCTAAATGACTAAATGTAAATGTCAGTGCTTTGGTAGGGATTTGGTACCCATTTTACTGTGATCACCTAGCATTTATAACAGGTTTTGAAAGTGCAAAGAGAATAACTAAATACACTGGATATTTAGATTCCCATCCCTTTTATTCAGTGTGACTTTCTCTATACCAAAGCATCTCAAAGTTTGTACAGTGTGTTTATACTCTTTAAAATATCTGGCCACTGATCTGATTCGGATTGCTCCACCTAATCGGACTTTTGTGTTCGCTTAAGCGTGCTCTTTTTGTTTGGAACCAGGATGTTTTAAAATGCCAACACTAAAAATGACAATTTTCCGTTCATGTCCCTTACTCTATACACTGAACCTAACATGTAACAAAATAAGTGTATTCCATACGTTAATTATGATATTTCTGAAGAATACGTGAAAGCACTTCTACTCCAAGGATAAGGACATGAAGAACAACGATGCTCTACACTTTGCTTAAATAGCTAGATAACTGAACTAAGTAAACTGAAAAAGATATGTGGTGTCAGTACCCAGTTCAACCACTTGATGTCACTCATGTCAAACCCATCTACAGCTACAGTTAAACAAAACATACAGTAGAATAGACAAAATAATACACATAAATTCTCTGGTCAGAAAACAAAGGATATGTTTGAAGATATTCCCGGAATTGCAAACATTTGCAAACTCTGTGTGAATCCTTTTAACAATCAAAGTCAATTATTGTGCTGCATTTGATTGACTACTGTGCGTTCTGACCAACGCCCTAAGAACATGTGACTCAGTCAGCAGTAATTATACAGCAGCACAACAAATCTTATGGGTAAACTCAGCACCTTCTCCTCCAAACGTGACGACTTCCAATTATGAATGAGATGGAGCAGTACTTTGCCAAATGTTTTGCTTTCATTTCATATCCAACTATCCTGATACATTGACATTTGTAACCAGAACCAGATTTGCTGTACAAGAGACTGATGTTTCCCAAACTTTTTAAATAAGGGCTTCTTCTAGGCATGAAACAAAACAACACCGTATTTCCAGGATGAACACTTTCTCGTTGCTCTCATTAATTATTGGATTTGGATCTCCACGTCAATTGACGTATTTTGGAGAATGGAGGCACATGCACGCAAACACAAAACATATATATATATCATGTATACCTACATTGTCTTAACTAGTAATTCATACAGGCGACATAGGCGGTTGCCAAGAGCGCCTTCCAAAAAAAAACTCTGGGCAAAGTTTTTTGCGCCCTCTTCTGTATCTCCAACCAATACTTTGACTTTCAAAAAATAAATCTATCTAAAATTAGCCAAAAATCGAAAGAGGTAGGGGTACCACCTCTGTGTTTTCAGAACCTGCTAGCACATTAATGGGTTTGGGTTGACTGTGTGTCCAAGCGAGTGTCGAGGAAAGAGACTATGAAGAGACAAAAGCCATCCAAGGGTGCAATACAAAAAGAAAAGAAAGGAGGAAAAAGAGAAACGTGCCAAGGAGAAAGGTATTCAATTTTGATTGTATTGTCAACTTTAGCAAATGGATCATAATGTCATCTAATCTTGCTAGTTGGCTAACGTAAGCTAGCCAGTGAAGGGGTGTGATGTTCGTGTAACAGGTTAGAAAAGCAGGTTTAAATAATTGCACAAGATAATCTGTTACCTGTATTTCAGTTTCTTTTTAATCTTTTATTTTGATATCACAAGCACACTGGTATTGGGGGTCTCTGGTAGCCCCCCCTGTCTCCCCCTGTTTTGTTCCTCTCTCCCCCCTTCCTCTTTCCTGTTTGACATATGCTGGGAATGAGGTAAGTGGTTGAGTTTCATGGGGATAAAGAATCTAATAAATATTGCCTTTAAAAATAGGCATCTAGGTTCTTATATATCTTCTTATAACTTATTATTATTATATGTATTATATATCTGAACTATTGGTGTCTGTTGGTGTGATTTCACAGGTGTGATAAAGTTTTTACTTATTTTTCTTAATGTATATACTGTATTACATGTCTGTTCTTATTTTTTCCTGTTTGACATATGCTGGGAATGAGCATTGAGAGTGAAGCTAAGATACGGTAGCTCACCAAACTGTGTGTCTGTTGGTGTGATTTCACAGGAGTGATACGAAATAAAGATACATCTCAGCAACTGTCCACGAGTCACAAATATTAAAAACACAACGTAGAAGTCACACCGGTTACATTCGTTATTGCCATTCAGTCGAAACTGTCATCAGGCTATCTTCGCCAGGGGTGAAGCTTGCCTAGGGCACCAAATGTGCTAGGTACGGCCCTGACTTTTATTCACAGCACCGGGGACACATCATCAAAGCAACCCAAAGTAGAGTGAGTGGTAGACTTTTTTTTATACATTGCTCATCATTTGCATGGAGTCACGTTGGGTCTGCAGAATACTTGTGTGTTAAGATATACAACAGAAATACTGATCTGGCTGGTCTCAACTCAAACCATATATACACACCTTTTAGGGACTTAAGGTTGCTACGCACTGGGAGAGGAGACAATCAAAATAAAGGCAGGGACTGTCAGCTTTAAAAACCAGACCAACCTGACAGTGACACCGCTTGGGTTGGCCCAGGGCTCTGGGGGTATGTTTGGTCATTCATTCACTTGGCTTCTTACATACTAATACATCTAATTCACACATGTCCCAGCTGTGCACATTCCTCAAACAGATTCATGACCTCCGCCTAGGGCCTTCACTGAGCAGCATGTCCCTGGTGTTTTGGGCTAGACTTCCACTCCCAGTCTCCTGAAATGCCTTTCTGACCAGAACATGGCCCATCTGCTTCACAAGTGTGACCAGACCAGTTGGGTCATAGAGTCTGGCTACTTGGTTCAGTAGTTCTCTTCTGGTCAGAGGATTAGATGTTCTTGAACTCAACCCCTCCATCAAGAAGTCCTGGCCTGTTTGTGTCTTCCCTGATCTCTTTGAGAATTTGATTGAGGTCATCAGGTAGAGTTTGTCTTACAACAACAGATATTCAATGCCTAAGGCCTTATTGTCCTTATCCCTCATCTGATTTGACAAGAGCAAATGGCTTGAGATACAACTGAAATAGTGATTTTGTATCTAAATATCAATAAGACTTAAAAGATCTTGGTTATGTTGTTAGAAAAAAATGATGCTCAGGCAAACTGCGACTGGTTGAGAGTACAAGGCACTTTTATTCACGGCACTCGGGAGGCATCATCAAAGCAACCCAAAGTAGAGCGAGTGGTACACTTTATTTTATACATTGCTCATTGCACATCATTTGCATGGAGTCACGTTGGGTCTGCAGAATACATGTGAGTTAAGACATACAGTACCAGTCAAAGGTTTTGGACACACCTTCCCATTCAATTGACAGCGAAAATAAGGTGCGAGTGAAACAATGGCAGTAGAAAACCAGTAAAAAGGTGCGTCCAAACTTCTGACTGGTATTGTACAACAGAAAAACTGATCTGGCTGGTGTTTCTCTCAACTCAAATCAGACAATATCACCTTTTAGGGACTTAATGTCCCTACACACTGGGAGAGGAGGAAGTCAAAAAGCTTTAAAAACCAGACCAACCTGACAGTGAAGGGTCAGAGGAGTGAGATTGTCTGGAGCACGGTTGCATCTGCTTACAGGAGGAGCACTTGAACCTGGTAGAGAAAATTGGCTGGAGAGGGGAAGCCCAGGTAAGTCATCCGCTCTGATGAGCCTAATGTCCTTCTTTTAAATTTTTTACATTTTACATTGTTTATCTGTCCTTCACATGTCCATATTTCATCAGAATACATTTAAAAATGGTAACAAAAGTAGTTGCTCATAAAAACATACCTCAAAGTTCTTGGCACTCAAATTGTTGCATAGTACCTCAAAGATAGTACCTCAAAGTTCACGGCACTCAAATTGTTGCATAGTGTTATTTGAATGGCACCAGTTCACTGAGCTCAATGGGAAAAACCTAATAAGTTGATCTTATTATCACAATGACACAATTTCTCTTAACATATTTTAAATGAGGTCATGAACTGAAAAAGGTCTGTATGCGTGTTGGACTGGCACTCAGCACCTTAAGTTTAACTTTTTCTGCTCAAGAGCAAAATCCCCACTGAGTTTGTTAGAGAGTGTCCTTTCATTCCTTTGAATAAAAACAGGGAAAGCTTATCATAGCAACAGCAAAAAAAAAGCAATTGCCACTGCAGCAGTTGCATCTTAACACTATAAAGGAGGTTGTGAGAGAAGCCATTGTACCATAAATGACTAGCATGAATTTGTGGAATAAATTAGCAATGAGGGACTGAAACTAAATATGATCTTCTTCAGGTACAGTTGGTGAAAACATCCTGGCAATGGCAATGGCCAGTGCTGGAAGCCATGTGTGGGTGGGCTTCATAGAGGCCCTTCCAGTGGTGGGCTCTGTGAAAGAGGCAGTGGAGTGGGTCTTGGCTGTGGCTGCAGATGACTCAACTCTGGCCAAGGAGAAACTGGACGTCATCAATGGGAGGCTTAGAAAAGCATATTCAAGGAGTTCTTCAGAGTCTTCTGGGAGTTCATCAGGATATTCCTCTCAGAGCACATCTGGCCACTCAACACCAGTTGCGAAGAAATCATCTGGTCTGACTGCAATGCATGTGGAAAGTAAGTATTGCTCTACTGATTAGGGTGTTAAGTGTTACTGTCCATCCACATTTTGCTGTTATTTTTGTTCGGCTGGTAAGTGTCAGCTGTCCATTCATATGTTATTATTGCAGATGTCTTGACATGTCTGATTCAGAGCTGTGTCTGTTGTTTATGTTATTTCAGGTGTTGCCGAAATTAACCTGATGGCCCACATAAGAGAAGTAATGGGCAAGCATGACAAGAAGAAAGGGCAACCATCAGCAAAACTACGGCCAGCTCGCGCAAATCAATTGCAAAAGGTTCAAGAAGAGACAGAGAGAAAGATCCGTCTAGTCAACCAAAATTTTGAGTTCAGTGCTCCTCTTGGTGATGATGGTAAGAGGTCCAGAAGGGGTGAGCATGTCATCAATAATGGTGTCATTACATTTTACCAAAAAGCTGTAGATGACTTCATGAACGAACCAACCAACCTTGGCATAGATGGTCCCCTTGATAGAGACACAGCAAATGCCATTATGAATGAGTTAGTGGTACATTTTGATGAAGATGAACTGTATATCAATGCTAATGCACTGATATATGGTGAATACTGTCGGGTATTGAAGACAGCTCTTGGAGAATTCCTGACAGTGCTTAGGCAGGGTGGCAGGCGCCAGGAAGACAAGGATAATGCACAAAATAATGTGACTCACATTATACAGCACATGAATACGGAAGAGGCTTATGTAGATCCGTTTGCTAGGGGAAAATGGATTGGAAATAACAGTCGGAAACTAAGCCAATTTGAAAGGATCAAAGTTGAGGTTGTGACCATGTTCACCAACTGGACTCAATATTTTGACATTGTTAGAGATAAACTTAATTTCCCTGCTGTAGGTACACTGGAATTCGTCCATTGTGGTTGACTTTAATCAGTAACTTGTCTATGGGTTCCCCCGGAAACTACGTCAGGTTTTACCTGTCATAAAAATGTAACCTGATGCTTTTCTTAACCACGCCCACCTGAGCGTGGATAATAGCCGCATCTCCCCAGATGTGACTCTCTCTCTCTGTCGGCGCCCACCTGGCCAAGACCTCTCTTTCTCTCCGCTGGCCTTCCAGCCAGGCGCACCGTCTTGACCTCTCCTCATCTCCAACACCGCTTGGAGCACACCGTCACACGGTGAAGAACTACTCTCTTTGTTCTCACGTCTTACGGCCGACACACGCCTAAGATCTCTGTCAACGAACTGCTCAGTGAGACGCAGTAAGTTTAGCGAAAGCAGCTAACAACAGACCTGCTAGCTAACTCCACACAACGGGAACAAAAGGCAGACTGCAACGTTCTGAGCGATCAAATCCTCCGATCTAAACTGCAGGGACACAGACATCACAGCAAGGACAACTTTCTCCATTTACGGACGGCATCATCTCTTTTCTGCCTCATCCACGTCGGACCAGCTTTTCCCAAAGGACTGGTAACTCTGACATTAACTGGGCATTTAGCTATCCTAGCTATTCACAACCTGGCTAAGCATAAGACCGTTTACATGCCATTGTTCATGTGTTTCATATGTTTTGTTTACTGAACGTAACTGTTTATATATATGTTCATTGTTAGCTGGTAGTTGGCTTCGCCACACCATCTAAGGGTTATCGTTAGGATTGCTTCTCAGACACATCGAGTCTTGCATGCATCACTAACCATTTCCCTCTTTCCTAACATGGCATCTTAATCGCGCACGATTACACATACATTGGCCTTCACATAGCCTCACACGCGAAGAGAATACTCGAACTTCGCGCTGCATATAGGCTCGTCCTTGTTCACATCACATGTATGTTCGCGTGCGTGCACACACATGCACGCGGAACTACGGTGATCAGACAAAGGAACACACACGCACATTCTTTCTGGCGCGCTCCTAACAGCGCAACCCCGAGCTCACAAGCTCACACACACACACTCCCTCTCGATAACACATACACCTATTCCTTCAATTCATTGGTTAGTTACATTTAGCTAGATTACATATTGTGTGTTATTTTCTTATCATTGTGTAAATAAATACTTTGATTTATATACGCTGGTTTATTTAATGTTGCACAAGAATGGACGTTGCCAACCTCTTCTATTCAGAATTCTAATGACCTTCAACCATACTATTAGTAAGGTAACTTTGGTTGTAGTTATTAATTTAATTATTAATCAGAGTTCCAAATTGATAGTATAATATATTTTATGAGACTGATATATTTAACGAGACTGATTTGTGGATTATCATTATTTTGACCACGTGGAGGACACTACACTTTGTGTGGCACCCCCTAGGTGTTCAATTTAATTGATCTGCCTTTGTGTTGAATGGTTGATGCCTGTCCAATCGGGTGAGATTACCAACATATTGTTGCTGTTGCAAGGACAGCACCAGTGTGTCTTGGTGGCCCTCGCAAAGACGGTATCACAATTTACACACAATTGCACCCACATTCACCCGGCTCCTGCTCACAGGGTAAGTTACCTACATAGTCTGGTACTCCCATGTGAGGCTGGTACCAATTTCACCTACACTGCTTAAGGCAGCTCTTAGGTTAACAGCATGTAATGAGTAGGGGGCTGTTAACATGAGTAGGGAGGTGCTTATAGTGTTATTGCTAACCTTCAATAGAATTGTTTGGGCTGACTGTGCAGTAGGAAACTGTCTGGTATATCATGGCCTGCAGCTGTAGTACTTACTTACTTACTTATTTACTTACTTACTTACTTACTTACTAGGTCAGTGTATGCAAAGGATACATTGCTACATGTTCTTATCAGAAAGGACCATCATATTTGTGATCAAACTTTTTTTTCCCAATCAGCAGTTTCTCTTATTGAGACAACACAAACCAGTTAAACTATTACACAAATAATCACAATTTTAGCTTTGTTTCTTTCACATAAGCATCAAGTATGGGGAAACTAAATTGTGTCTATGATCAGTGGCATCATGTTTAGGCGTCAAGTCAAAGGTGTCATCCTTGATTTTAATCCATTACATTTTTTTTCATTGAGTGAAATTCTCCTCACATTCCTCTAGCTGTCTGTCCAGTGTGTGAGGTCAAAGACCTCTGGTGTTTACGCACAGTCTTGGCTCTGTAAATGAGAAAATCAACAAAGTGTCTCGGACCGAGAAACATTCCAGCCAATAAACAACCAGGGGCGCTAATGCTCCAGTGTTGCTTCAGTAGCACATTAGAGTGGGCTGTATTTCATTGGCCCTTAAGTTCAAATAGCATCAGTCTTTTGCTAGCATTAAAGACTAGACTTTTAAATAGAGGCAGATATAGATTGACAACCTGTAAACTGCAAGAACCTGAAAAGTCATTCAATACATGTAAGATAAGGAATTATAATTTTTTCTTTGTTTTTTTACTTATTTCTTTTTGAATGTGTTCATCAACTGTTGTGATGTACTGCTATCAAGCTCTGTTTGAAAAATAAAGTTGTTATAAATGCTCAAAATGCAGTGGTGTGGCTTGGTGAGAAATGTATAAAATGTGCCTGAATTATAGAACTGGTCAAACCCTGTAGCATGTGACAGAATGTGCACCCACTAATAATAATAAAAGAAAATCAATAAAGGATTCAACGATTACACAGATTCATAGTGCTTTGCACACAGTAGGACCCATTTTACTGTGATCACCTATATTTACATCTCCACACTTTCTATTCAGTGAGACTTTCTCTATACCAAAGCATCTTAAAGTTTGTACAGTGTGTTTATACTCTTTAAAATGTCTGGCCACTGATGAATTCGGATTGCTCCACCTAATCACACTTTTGTGTTAGCTTACGCGGGCACATAGCAGCCTTGTGCTCTTCCCTACGAAGCCTTTCTCACATGGACAAAGCAACATGTAAGATATATTATTTGTGTTGCTTCCCTGGAGCCAGGGTCCGTGACATTCACCGTAGACTCCCAAGCATCCACGCCGGCTACACCAAGCATCCACGCCGGCTACACCACCCTCATGGATACAGGAAGACGGATCGTCATCTCTGGGCCTCTCCCTACCTACCGGAGAGGTGTTGAGAGATGGTCCAGACTATTCAGCCACCACACCTGGCTGCGAGCGTCCTGCGCCTCATTAACATTAACTTTGTTAACAACTTTGACCTGATCTGGGAGAAGCCCAGCCTGCTGAAGCATGATGGCCTCCACCCCAACAGGAACGGAGCCAGTCTGCTCTCGGACAACATAAGGACCACCCTAAGGCATTGACATCCTGTAGAAAACATCCCAGACTCATGCCCCCCAGGTGTCAACTCTAATAATACTGTTTATGTAAATGAATCTGAATCTGGCAATGTTTTCTACAGAGCAATATATGACACCACTCAGAACAGGCTGCTTCATATAATATTATGGCATGCGCCTATAATCCTATTCTAATTTAAATCTCTACCCATTGCATAGTAAAAAGCAAAGGACATAGATACAATAGTAACAATAGAAACCCAGCGAATATTCTATCTTTACCTCTGCATATTCCTCCTTCGTGTCAGCCACTCTATCCAGAAAATATTTAGATGGCAATGCTAAATATTAGGTCCCTATCAGGCAAAACATTTTTCATTAACGATCTTATATGTGAACGTAAATTAGACTGTATGTTTTTAACTGACACGTGGCTAAACATAAATGGGTCTGCAGCTCTTATTGAAGCATCCCCTCCCAATTATAGCTTTTTTCAGTCCATTAGAACTGGCAAAAAGGGGGCGGGACAGCCACCATGACCACAGATGCCCTGTGCTACAGGAGCATCTCCTTTGATGAGTTTGCCTCGTTTGAATATCATGCCATAGTTCTAAAGTGCCAGCCTCCTGTTCTGACAGTAACTGTGTATAGACCACCCAAGCAATGTCCCACTTTTCTATCAGACTTTTCAGAACTACTTTCCATTATCCACACAAACTACGATAAGATTATTGTCACTGGTGATTTTAACATACATGTGGATAATGGGAACGACTCAAAGGCCAGGGATTTTATGAATCTCTTGAATTCCATGGACTTTACTCAACACATTACTGAACCCACTCACAACCGTGGCCACACCCTTGATCTAGTGATTACAAAGGGTCTTAAAACTGTTATATCGTCTATATATGACCTTGCTCTTTCCGATCACTTTTGTATTTTCTTTACAGCACTGGTACCTAAAGTTAAAAATAGTGCTGAATGTTTTATTAAGAAACGCTATCTTAATACTATCGCTATCTTATCTACTCTTATTTACTCTTATCTACTCTGCAGCAGCTGAGAATTTCAAAGTAATGATGAACATAACTAGTACAAAAACCCCAGAGGCGGGGCCATCATGTGTTAATGATCTAGTTAGTAACTACTCTCAATACAAAATGAAGGACAGCACTTGACTCTGTAGTACCATTGAAACAAAAAAAGGTTTTAGCCAAACAAAAAGCTCCATAGAGAAATTAGGAAATTGTTCAATTTAAGAGATTTTGCAGAAGGTCTGAGCGTACGTGGAGAAAGACCAAGCTACAGGTCCACCTCGATATTATTAAGGATTATCTTTCAGTCTATAATTAAGCATTAAGAAATGCTAGGAAGGATCATTTCTCGAATTTGATATCTATAAATTCTAACAATTCTAGGGTGCTCTTTTCAACAATCGACAGCCTTATAAATCCTGCACCCAAAGTAGATGATAGTCTCTTTTCCACCTCCAAATTTGAGGAATTTGCAGCATGCTTCAGAGATAAGATAACGAACATTAGGATGAGTATTGCTCAGGAAATTCCAAATGTCTTGTTTTTTGATCCCCTTCCACCATGCTGTAACAGTATGAGCTTTTTTGCACTGGCTGATATAGAAATGCTGAGCAAAGTAGTGTCACAATTGAAGCCGTCTACATGCCCTCTTGATCCCATTCCCACCACATTTTTTAAGACCATCTTTAACTCTGTGTCTAAGGACATTTTAGCCATTGTAAACTGTTCCCTGCTTACAGGTATTTTCCCATCAGAACTTAAAACTGCCCTAGTGAGACCCCTCCAGAAGAAAAGCAATTTAGATTCTTCAGTTCTAAACAATTTTAGACCCATCTCCAACCTTCCCTTTCTAAGCAAAATCCTGGAAAAAATTGTCTTACAGTTAAATAATGTCCTAGATGCTAACTGTGCCCTTGACACTTTCCAATCTGGTTTTCATTCCAATCATAGCACAGAAACGGCATTAGTCAAGGTTGTAAATTACCACAGGATTAATGCTGACTCCAAAAAACAATCTGTCTTGGCCCTTCTGGATCTGAGCGCAGCCTTTGACACTGTTGATCATGATATCCTTATTGATAGACTTGAAAATTGTGTTGGCCTCGCTGGTCCAGTATCGAGCGTCTAACTGGCCGGGAATACTTTGTTGCTCTTGGAGACCACAGCTCAAAAAACATTTGTATGACCTGTGGGGTCCCTCAAGGATCCATTTTAGGGCCATTACTTTTCAGGCTATACATGTTACCCCTTGGTAGTGTCATTAGGAGGCACAACATCAACTATCATATCTATGCAGATGACACCCAGCTCTATATTTCTGTAACACCCAACAACTACAGCTCTATAAATTGCTTGGTAAATTGCATTTCTGATATAAATTTATGGATGTCACAAAACTTTCTCCAGCTCAACCAAGATACAACAAAGGTATTAGTCATTGGTGAAAAAGACTAGCACTTAACACCAAGCACCAGGCCAGAAACCTAGGTGTCATATTTGACTCAGATTTCAATTTTGAAACCAATATCAAAAATATAATTAAAACATCTTTTTATCACTTAAGAAACATTGCTAAGGTGCAACCATTTCTCGCTCAGGCTGACACTAAAAGACTGATGCACGCGTTTATCACGAGCAGGCTAGACTACTGTAACTCGCTTTTGTCTGGTCTACCAAAAAAAGCCATTAGTCAACTACAAACAATACAGAATGCAGCAGCACGAGTCCTCACCAAAACAAGACGGAGAGCGCACATCACACCAGTATCAAAATCACTGCACTGGTTACCTGTTAGTTTCAGAATAGATTTCAAGATTCTCTTACTAGTCTATAAATCACTCCATAGTCATGCACCTGAATATATAACAGACATGCTCTCAAGGTACACACCCAGTCCCTGAGGTCCTCTGGCACTGAAATCCTAACAGTTCCAAAAGCCAGGACAAAGAGACATGGAGAAGCAGCTTTTAGTTTACATGTCCCCAGCCTTTGGAATACTCTTCCAGAATACCTAAGAATGGATGAAACGGTGGAAACCTTTAAGGTGCTTGAGAGCCTTCTAGTACCATGAACAACTTCTGTTTAGCAGCTGATATGTTAAATACACCATGTCAAGTATTTTGCCCTGGCAGATGTGTCCCTAATAAGGCCCAGGCAGATAGTGAACAGGAATGAAGAAAGCTTGAAGCCCCATTATGCGACAATTGGTATTTTTTGCTACTGAGAGTTGCAGAGTGTAGATCACTTTTACACAGGGCCGGAGTGGGGCCACTTTTCAGCCCGGGAATTTCAGGCCCAAGACCAGCCCACTTTTTCCATGGTAGTGGAAATTGGATAAATGAAGCAACAGTTCAGCTCTTACTATCCTGTAGTTTTCTCTTTATTAATACCATGCTTCAACAAATAATGTAAAGGTTAAATAATAATCCACTTAAGCTGACAAGTTAACAAAAAATATTCCACTATTCCACAAGGATAGGTTGATAAATTAACAAAAGCAGAAATAAATAAATAAAGCATTTGAAACGTATCCCACTCTTCAACAAAGAGGCATATTGAACTAATGTTTACAGTTCAACTCACAGTACAGTATACAGTTACATTGCGAATAGCACCAACAGCATCAGTAACCGCCTAAGCAGTGCACTGGTTTCAGCCACTTTATCTATAACTGTGTCGTTGCTTATAGACATGACGATTTCCTTCTCTGTGCACATTAACATGAAAGCCTCCAAGTTGTCCTGACTCAATGAGCTTCGTAGCCTATTCTTCACAAATTTTAGGTTGAGAAGCTTCTCTCACATGCAACCTGTGTGCTGGACAAAGTCAACAGAAACTTATATGCTAACCCAATGACATGATAAGCATCTGTGAGGAGGTTGTACTGTGAGAGTAATAAATTGACACAAATGGCACAGTTTTTGCAGGAGGAACAGGTCCTGCTTTCAAGCTCCATCTCTGGTAATATTTTGCTTGCGAATAGGTTGACAACGCTACAACGATATTAACCAACGCTACAACGTTAGCCTAATAGTCACGTTGCTAATCATTAGGCCTATGTCTCTCTTTACCAGTTGCCACTTGTGTTTGTCCTCTTGAAAATAAATCGGTAAGCTTGGCACATTTGGCAGCATCCTCCTCCAATGCCTTTCTTTTTTTCAACCTGGCTTTTTCAGCCCCTCTTCCTCCCATCCATCCTCTCTGACGCGTATCGTTGGGGTAGGGCCGGCCCAGCTATCGGTAGTCTGAGAAAACTTTTTGGAAAAGACGGGCTATGGACCCAACCAACTCTATTTGGGAGAGGAGAACTCCCTCGCATGGTACAACCCATGCAGAGGCTGCGGTGTCAGAAAAAAAAAAATTCTCGACCGGCCCAGAAGTGAAGCGGCCCACCGGGAACTCTCCCGATTCTCCCGATTACCCACCCCAGGCCTGCTTTTACGCCATTGTTGATAATACAAATCGCGTTTCATAACAAGTTTGTCTTGGTTTTCTACTTCCGTTGTTTCACTCGCACCTTATTTTTCGCGGACATTGTGAAACCCCATTCATTTTTCCATAGGGATTTTGTCTTTGGAACCAGGACATGATAAAATACCAACACTAAACACTTCAATTTTCGACTCCGTTACTCTATACACTTAAATTAACATTTGACAAAATAATGGCATTACTTACGTGTTCACACAAGTGTTAATAATGATATTTTTGAAGAATACGTGAAAGCACTTCTACTTCAAGGATCAGAGCGTGAAGAACAACTACACTTTACTTGAAAAGCTAGATAACTGAGGGTGCGTCCACACTAGCCCGGGTAAATGTAGAAACGCATAAATATGTCTGCGTTTGGATTTACCGTCCACACTAATACGGCGTATTCGGAGACTGAAAACGAAGCTTTTCGAATACGCTCTCCTGGCCGGAGACATCTGAAAACGCTGCGTTCCAGTAGTAGTGGGGACGGGGTCCACGGAGCTTTTCAGATACGATGACGTTCGGTTGCTATGGCACTAGGGGTAACTTGCGCTCGTGAAGCTATAACGTCAAGATGAACATGGAGGATAAACGGAATGTGCTGCTCGGTCTGTATAATTTATTTATTAGTTTAGTTACTGTACTTCAGGTACAAGTAGTACTCCTTAACAGATATGCGTTACTCCTACGCAGAAGGCGAGCGCTGTACTCGGTCTGCCTGACTGAAACGAGAAAGAGAAGACGGTTTAAGCCGTACATGGAGCGGCGGTTCTGGGTGAGACCTGGCCGAACAGCTAGCTGGTGGGACAATTTTGAAACCCAAATTGTATTGCCCGAGGAGTGGAGAGATAATTTTAGGATGTTGAGAGGGAGCCTAATACGATTGAGTAACATCTTACGCCCTCATATCGAAGGACTGACTACGCGGCCTGTACGTTGTACTACCTGAGCGACGAAGGCAGGATGCGCAAAACGGCAAACTCGTTTGGCTTGGCCCGTCAAACGGTCTCGAAAGTTGTCAGGGAGGTATGTACAGCGATCACGTACCACCTGGGTCCAGAGTACATCGCCCTGCCACTCACCGAGCCTGCAGTAGCGGACCTAACAAGTCATTTTTACCTCAACTACGGGATACCTCAGTGCATAGGAGCTGTCGATGGCACACACATAGACATTCAACAACCACGTTCAAATTCCTCTGATTTTATAAATAGAAAACACAGATACTCACTGAATGTCCAAGCTGTGTGTGATTATAAGTACCAATTCATTGATGTGGTGGTGAAATGGCCCGGCAGTGTCCACGACGCTCGCGTGTTTGCGAACTCCAACATCAGCAAACACCTGAGAGATGGCACCATTCCTCCGTGTCCAAAGGCTATTGTGGAGGGAGAAAACCCAGTCCCTGTGTTTTTGTTGGGTGATCCAGCCTATCCCTTGATGCCATACCTCATGAAGGAGTATGCAAGCGGTGGACTGACACCCCAGGAGCAGTACTTTGGACTGTCAATTTGTAAAGCAAGAATGGTCATTGAATGCGCCTTTGGGCGCTTGAAGGCGCGCTTTGGTGCACTCCGGAGACCTATGGATTTACATTTGGATTATTTGCCTGTGGTCATAATGTCATGTTTTGTTTTACACAACTTTTGTGAACTGCAAAACGAAGCAGTCGCGCAACCAAACGTTGACGCAGCTGTTCGCTACGAGCGAGAATTTCAGCCTCCAACTCAGCGCAGGCCCACTGAGTGCAACGAGTCAGAGGGGCGACGAATCAGAAGTGTGCTAACAAAATATCTGGATCCATGAAATTCAGTGCTTGTTTATGTTCCAATTGTTATTTCAAATAAATTACTATGTCGTTCTAACTGACTTAATGGGCTTGTCTAAATGTGTTTCATTATTTTGATGTTTAATAGCCTAAACAGTTAAGCTTTTACCCGTTACTGCTTAGGCCACTATTAACTCAAAACTCATTGAGCACCGTATTTTGTGCTGTAGTGGTTGGGGAATGTTATCTCTGTCCTGTTCAGAAATACGCCCTAGGTGGCAGCATAAGTAGCTAAGTGTTGTCTGAGTTGAATTGCACGGAGACTCTGGCTTGGAACTTTTCGTCGAATCACTTGAATTTAGCAATATCCGTAATGATGTGCGAAGTCGTCCTTTAATCCTTGCAATCGTATATGTCCTGAGAATTTTGTTTCCCACAGCTCACAATACTTTTTCATCTCCGTCGAAAACGGCTGCTGCTCGATCTGTCCATCATTTCCTCCTGCTAGCCATCTTTTCCTATGCTAACATTTCAGAAAAATTCTGGGCCCATAACCTGTTGTCAGAGTTGCATTGCACGGAGACTTGTAAATACCCAGTTACCGGTATAAACTATAGAGGGGAAAAATAAACGGAGGAATAAACTACTCTAAGACATATGCTGGTAGTGGGAACTCCATCCTAACGGACACCAAACAGAATGTATTTATGCGCACACACGATCATATATGACTCGTGTGTGGGATAGCAGACGTTTGCTTAAGACCGCTTTAGAGAAGATTGTTGGAGACTGGAAATAGGGATGTGCATGACCTACAACGGCGACCGAAAACGTCTTCCATTTGGGGTCTCCTCCAGCCGGAACCAGGTGTTCACTGATATCACATTACATTAGCCTAAACCCGTTGAAACAGTAAATGTAAGAAATGTGGACAGACAATGGGATTTGATCGAATGTATTCAATGACAGTAACACAAAAACATGACTTGAACTGATTTGAGACAGACAGACAGATATGAAAACATAACAAGAACTGATTTGAGACAGATATGAAAACATGACAAGAACTGATTTGATACAGACAGACAGGCTCAGATTGCCTGCTCACTCCTCATAATATTGGGGGAAAGGGTTCGGTTGTGCTGACGTGGAGGGGCTGGGAGATGGGTTCGTTGGAATTGGAGGGGGGATTGGAGGGGGCATTGCGGGGGTGTGCCCATATGGATGGCTGGAGTACTGGGGATATTGAGGCGGCTGGAACATAGATTGTCGCATCATTGCGAAACCGTCCACAATTGCATTGGTAAGCCTCTCTACAGTCCCTGTTAATTGTGTCATATTGGCAGAGAAACTCATTTCGGTGTCCTCCATTCGCTGGAGCAGCTGCCTTTTTAACGCCATCTCCTCCTGTGCATTCCGGGCCTCTTGCTCTCCGGCTGGAATGCGTCTCTTGAGCCTCTCGTACCTATGTGCTGATAGATATGCCGTGAGCCTATTTCTCCGACCCTGTGACTCCCCATCCAGAGGGTCCTCTCGGGTCTCAGGAGGAGAAGGGCCATTCTCCTATAAAACATCAGAGGTTAATCGTTAGGCCAATTAGGTCGTAAGATTTGTTACCAAAAAATCAGCCTTGGTTGCACATACAGCTCACAAATGTATGCTCGCGAGAAAAGAGCGGGAGCCGCAGCACATAGATGCGCAACAGATGTAACGTCAACTGATTTTTAACGGGTTCATGTTAACATACATGGAATAAGTATGCCCTCAATTGTATACAGTGGCGGCTGGTGATTTATTTTTTTGGGGGGGCGCAATCATAGACATATATAGACTATAGGCGCAGTTGGGCAGTGCGATTTAAATAGCACTCCACAATGAGAAAACAAAAACACAAGAGAGGTTTTGAGTAGAATATATTAAAAAACAAAAGATTTATTTCATGAAAACACAGTGCTCAACACTGTCCACTAACAACTCTCAACAAACTGTAAAATTGGGCATGTTAGGTTTAGAGCAGAATGGAAGAAACATTGGGTTGGGTTCCAGAGGTTTAAATATTGGGTAGTAGAGGTTTAGAGTAGACTAGATTCAGAAACATTGTGTACAAGTTCAAAACAGAGTAGATAAAATTTTTTTTTTAAAAACACAGGGTGTAGAGGTTTAGAGCAGAATATAGTGAGAAAGACTGAATGATACCAGTAGTTTAGAGCAGAATAGATTCAGAAATACTGGATTATACTAGAGGTTTAGAGCAGAATAGATTCAGAAACACTGGATGATACTACATGTTTTCGAATGCCAATTTGGTACCCTTCGTCCAACTGCTCTGCAATACTCAGTCTTCCAAAGAGGCTTAGCTTCAGGCTGTTAGTTAGATGGCTGCGGCAAGATTCGTGCTTCTTACATTTATCGTTAAAGTGCTTTAGATCCCTCATCCCCGTTGCAGTCCAGATTGTTTCAGTCCCATGACTTTGGAACAACAGGCAGGGAAAACAAAAAAACGCATCACTCACTGAACAACCAGCTAACCAGCTCCGGTTAGCATACAGGCTTGAGGAGAAGCTACGGGTGTACGTCCTCCCGCGGTCGATGCTCTGCTGCTGCATTTTTAAATCCGGACGTTCGGGTCCCATGTCTTTCAGTCTCTTCTTATCGACGTCTGATCGTCGATTCGAAAGTTTTCAGTCGGCATACTCACAGAATCAAAGTCTCTGCTAGCTATGTTGCTCTCGTAGATACGTGAGATGTATATGGGATGTGAGGGAATGATAAAGGTCTCTGATTCGACGAATAGTCCAGTCGCGTTGAAATAAAAAACGATGTCATTGGTCAGGGCGCAAAATTTTGCGCCCCAGGATCGAACTTTCATCCGCCAATGAGAAGATGTCCTTGCTCAAATGTTGCAGAAAAGTATGAGAGCTCCCATTGACTTCCATTTGGCCGGCGAGGAGGGGCTTATCTCAGTGATAACGAATGGCAATATATTATATTTGGTCACATTTAAGTGGTTGTTGGCAGGGGCTTACGGTCTCCCACACACATGTAACGCGTTAACACAGTACAGTTCCTATTTTAATTGTTTGGTATATAATGTTTTTTACTTTTTTTTTTTTTTTCATCTCAAAATTTTAGGAGGGGCGGCGCCCTTGCGTCCTGTATTGACGCACCGCCACTGATTGTATAACATGTATATAACCTTGTGTATTTATCAATAAATTGTCTTTGGCTCGCGTTATGGATGAAGTTTATTCCTCGTGTATATTTCCCTCTCTAGGTTATATCAGTAACTGGGTGTGTACAAGTCTCCGTGCGATTAAACTCTGACAGTTAATCATCAGTTCATCAACAGCTCATCATCATTAGGTAAAAGTCGTTTAAATGATAATCAGTGGTTTAACTTACCGCCGTGTCGGGATCCATGATGTCAGTTGTCTCAATGCCAGAGCCAAGTGCTCTTGTCGCCGGAGATCCTCCCCATATTTTTTCACAAAAATCGAAAATAAAGGAGAACAACTCGCCCATGGCCACGTTTTCTCCCGGAGTCTACCGCATGCCTGTATTTGACTCTAACTGCCTTCAATTTAGTCGTTAAAGCTGTTTTCGTCAGTTCCTCCAGCTTGTGAGGGAAGCCCTTCTCATTTCCAGCACTAGCTGCAGGATACTCGGCTGAAAAAAGTTGTAGTATGTCACTGTACTTTGTGACACAACTCTCCCAGTCTACGTTGTCCATGGCTTTCTGGGCTTTATAGTGTATGGTTAATCTGAGTAGACATTCCATCTCTTCGTCCGTCCATGTGAAGAAAGTCGCCTTTGATGCTGCCATTGTATACTCAGACTGTACTGAATTACCAATATGTATTTCTTTACCTCAGAAGTGTCAGTATCAGCTGATCGCGCGCATGTAAACAGAGCAGCGTGGCGGGAGGGAGTGGCAGGAGTGGCGTAACCATGACAACGATTGTCATGTACCCGTGTTAGTGTGGACGCAAACATTTTGGAAAACGATATGAAAACGCTAGTGTGGACGGAGATCGTTTTCATTGCGAATACGCGTTTTTGTATTTACCCGGGCTAGTGTGGACGCACCCTGAACTAATAAACTAAAAACGATATGTGGTGTCAGTACCCAGTTCAACCACTAGATGTCACTCATGTCATACCCATCTACAGCTACAGTTAAACAAAACATACAGTAGAATAGACATAATAATACACAAACATTCTCTTGTCAGAATACCAAGGATATGATTTAGAAATTCCAGGAATTGCAAACATTTGCAAACTCTGTCTGAAGCCCTTTAACAACCAAAGTAAATTCCTTGATTGCATTTGATTGACTACTGTGTGTTCTAACCGACGCCCCAAGAATACACCCTTTAAAAATATAGCATGGCAAATACAGTCCAACTATTTATAACCACTGCATCACCCATTCAACACTGGTCCTCCAAGACAGATATGGTGTTTTTCCTGGATTGAGGATTGGCCTTTCAACATGCAGCCGGATCCATCTCAGTCAGAGGCCGTCAGGTCACAACGCCAAATTCATCCACCTGCCTATCTTCAAGACTATGATCGGAGTGTAGGCCAGGGAAGGTTTACCTGGCGCTTGTCTTTTTCTTTTTTTTTCTTTTTTTTAAGGGAGATCGGCATTGGTAGGTTGGGGAGGTATATCTACCTAGATATTACGATTTGTTTTCTTACTTTTTATTATTCTTTATATAGCCTATATGTATGTGTTTTGTTTGTCTAAATGTGCTTTGGTAATATTGTTTCCCCTGGTCATGTCAATAAAGCAAATCTATTTGAACTTAACTGAACAGAGAGAGAGAGAGAGAAACCTTCACTTGACAGACTTGGTCAGTTCACCATTGCCCTTTTTTGGCATCAATATAATTCGATACATTGCGTTATACCCACACTTATTTATTTTAGTTGTATTCTTAAAATAACCAAGAAGGACAGTTTGTTATTGTTTTTTTTTTTTTTTTTTGGTAAATTAGCTTTTCATCTGCGTGCGCACGTTTTCCAAATTAGTGTGCACTGTACAGAGCTTGATTAATACCCCCTACTAGAGCCACAACATCAGGTTTCTGGCCTTCATTTTTAGGGATAATTGTTGGAAAATGAATCCTTAATTTTTTAAGAGGAAAAGTTCAAAATATTCTATAATCATACAACAAGATGAAAATGTTGTTATGATGGCCAAAGAATAAAATAAAACGTCAACTACAAATGAACTTTGCATGGAGTTTGGTCCTGGCTCAAAGGTCCAAAGATCCAAACAATAGGTGGCAGCACTGGCGTTACAGGGGGGGGAAGCCTGGGTTGTTCTCAAATTCCGTGGAAGCAGCGACAGTAGGCGACAATATGGCGGTGAAAATTGTCAAAATAAAAGGTCGCTACAAAGTTTCGTTTGAACAAAGAGTAAATTGTAACTTTTGCAGGGAAGGTCAGGTGGCAGTATCTGTATATCTACATTACCGTGTAATGTCATTCACATGTAAAAAGACATGTAATGCTAAAAGATACAGAGACAAAAAAACAAAACAGATAACTGTGTTGCCTACAAAGGCGATTCAGGACTAAATAACTATATAGTTCCTTGCAGTACTTGTTACCAGGATTTCCTTTCATCGACATATCAAGGATGCACAATTTGTTGTTTTGTCAGCCACACAATTTGAATGACTTCAATAGCCCATCACTGTATTACTACTTCTACTTCTCCTCCAAGACCATCACCTCAGTCACCCACTCTACTCTCACCACCTGTCTCCCTGATATAAAATCATGGATGCAACAGAACTTTCTCAAACTTAACTGCAATAAATCTGAAATACTCATCATGGCCCTAACTCTCTCACCCGCTCAGCCCAGACCTTTTCTCTCAACATTGAGGGCTCCATCGTCACACCCTCCACCCAGGTCCGCAACCTTGGTATCATCCTCCAACCCACCCTCTCTTTCCTACCCCACGCCAACCACATCACCAAAGCTGCTTTCTTTCACCTCAGGAACATTGCACGCCTCCGGCCCTCCCTGTCCTCTGTCGCCACCCTATCATCATTCAAACAAGCCCTCAAAACCCACCTCTTAAACTCGCCTTCACCTGCTAACCCCTGCTCCCTACCCTCCACTACATGACTCATTCCGCACAGCTTCTCCAGTTTTCTTTCTTACTAAACTGTTCTGTTTGTTTGTTTTGTTTGCTCCTCTGTCTTTCTTTTTTTGTGTCTTGTTTTGTTTGTCTTCACCCTATGTAAAGCGTCTTTGAGTACCTAGAAAAGCGCTATATAAAATTAAAGTATTATTATTATTATTATTATTATAACTGTAGGCTTACTGTATGTGATTCGGCTGGGGCTAACCATGCCCTGGTACCTACATAGGCGATCCAGGTGTCAATATCTATATATTTCCGTAAAGTTGTCATACAGATTTCATTTCATCCCCATATCAAGGATGCACAATTTGTTGTTCTTCAGTAGGCAGTTATTGTAGGCCAATTCTATGCCTACCTATGAACTCTCCGTCTCAGGCAGGTGGATTGACTCATGTACAGTATATGTTCAAAAACCTTTTCTCTTGTAGATACATTTTTGGATTTGTCATTTCCCAGAATTTGTTTGGAGAAACAAATCACTTTTTTTTCAGCTCAACAACACTTGAAGACTCTTTGTATTTAAAAAAAGGCATTTCAAGCTTTTTTTCATTTTGGTTTGTATTATATATTTATTGTACCTTTGGTAGCATATACAGTTTGATAGATTAGCATTTTTAATTCATTTTTCGTCCTTGTATAATGTAAAACGAATACATACGTTTTTACTTTTATTTGGAAAAAAATTACGAATGGCGGCGATATAGACATTTTCGTTATTGTCGCTGGCTACACGTTGCTTAGCAATGGTCAACATGTCAAAATAAACGTCCGGTCTAAAACTGTTACTACAAGACGCTCGTGAGTGTTGGAAATGAACGTAATTAATAAGGCAATCATAATTTGCATGTTTGACTGTCGCATGTGGTCTAT
This sequence comes from Clupea harengus, assembly GCF_900700415.2. Classification (NCBI taxonomy): domain Eukaryota; kingdom Metazoa; phylum Chordata; class Actinopteri; order Clupeiformes; family Clupeidae; genus Clupea; species Clupea harengus. Next base: position 18,029,721 of record NC_045165.1, read on the forward strand.
TGACCCCTACAGGCATAATTGACATACACTGATCCTGCAAAAGTTATTAGGCTGAGAAAACTACCAATTGTACCCCCTCAATATAGGGGTCAAATCTCTTTTTTTTTAAGAGGGTGTAGAACAAGATTCTGAAATAAAAAGTGGGGACTTGTCGTTTGCCATCCACAGCCTGTCAAACGTGTGGCCTTTTGATCTCTGTAGGCCGAAGTGACATACAGTTATACTGCAAAAGTTGTTATAATGGGAAAACTAAAAATTGTACCCCCTCAATATAGGTGTCAAATCTCTTTATTAGAGGGTATAGAACATGATTCTGAAACAAAAAGTGGGGTATCAATATCAGTGTGTGTCAATTCGGCCTATAGAGGTCAATAGGCCCCGCCGCGCTCGAAAGATTGTGTAGTTTGTAGTTTTCCCAGCCTGATCCCAACTTTTGCAATATCGGTCTATACTCTATAGTACTACTGATCTACTAACTATTATCCCATGCTATTGGGAATGAAAATCCGTGAGATGTAGTGAGTATTTAGTTTTTACTTCATTGTGCAGTGACACAAGTGTCAAAGTAAGGTCGTTTCGTTCGTGCTGTTACACCGCAGTATTCTTGAGCTTTTACTTTGAATTTGACCGTCTCCCATCCAGAAATCGAGACCGGAAGCGACCTGCACTAATTTGGCTAGTTTCACGCTGCTAGAGCTACCAGTGCGCTACGACTAGCCACTGAGTGTGAGAGAGCGGTGCTGATTCAGGGAATACAATTTGTTTCATTGTTTGGAGAAAGCTCCTCGGTCATTCTTTGGAAGCTGGAGGAACGTTAGATTGGCACCGAGCTAAACGTTGGATTTGTCAAGAACACCTGTGAGAGTCGGCGCAGCAACCGTTTCGTCAAGTCAAGAGGCTTGCGAGCCAGTGAAGTTCTATTTCTTGACCCAACCCGTTAGTTTGCTAACGTTAGCGGTAGCCAAGCTAATTAGACTGCTAGTTTTGTACCAGATCCAAGAGGAGAGGTGCATCACATTTAAGCTTTTCGGTTAACAGTAGCATCATCTTCGGAATATAGACAGTAAATATTTCTCAATAGGCATGTGTTTGTTGCTGTACACTTTTAAAGTGTTTTGTAACAATTAGGGCAACTAGCTAACTGTTACTTGTTCCAGACATGCAGGTAACGTTACCGTTAGCTAAAGGTGGCTATAGAGCTTGTTAGCTCGTTCTGCAAATCTGTGTAGTGTTAGTTTTTAATATGAAAAACGCCACCAATGTCATAATGTTCATACAGCCTGTATGAGATTTTGTAGTCTCACAATATGACAAAGAAACTTGTTGCCATCCATAAATATATAATAAGCCGCGCTGTTTCAGAGCGTTATCCATGGTCCGGTGTTAGATTTAATGTTAGTCTGAGTGGAGACAAGCGTACAGGCTATTATTTGATGCTGGCTCCCCAGAAACGTTAGTTTGCAAGGTAGAAACCCATAGGCTTCGACTAATTGTTGCAGGTAAATTGGGGAAATTAGCTTGTTGGGTAACCGAATATTTTGTGTTGCCGAATGGATCGTATTTTTCCTAGTAATAACCCAAACCCCAGAAAGTCTTCAGCCAGAGCAATGTTATGTTTAGAACAGGAAAGTTAACGTTATTTTACTAAACGATTTCGTTAAGTTGGGCGCTAGGAGCACAGTTAACGTTTTTTTCCGCTGGTGTAGGTGCGTTAACACCATTGTTATTTATTTCATTGGATCCATCGAGGACGACATCTCAGCGGGAATATGTTATTTGGTTATGCCTCGAACCATTTGAAATAGCTAAAGCCAAATACTGAGCTTTTGGGAAGGACAATGGCCGCCAGACTTGGTCACAATCTATATCTGAATGGATTCTAACGTGTCTTTGACCTGCATATCTTGGACTCAAGTAAAAGCAGCCTGTTGGGTTTAATTTAAGCCACAATACCACGGAAACGGACAGTCGGACACCATGGGCGAGAGCAGCCTGAGCGACTCGAATGTGAAGGTCGCTGTAAGGGTCCGACCTATGAACAGGAGAGGTGAGTGATTGAACTTTGGAAGTCATTGTCTAAACATCCCGAACAGACATCGGTTACCCAGCTAATACACGATATCTAGTGCTTTTCTGTTTCCTGATAGCGTGTTCAAGTCTTGCGCGTCAGTTGGTGTTTATTGGTGCACATGTGCTAACGTTACCCTTCAGAAGAGTTGAAAATATATCGATCAGGGCTAGGTGAGGGTCACCCTGCCTCGTATTACTTTGAACCTGACATATCAGCAGCAGCAGCAGTTTGACGTTAACTCTATAAATAAGTGTTTGGGATGTTATGTGCAACACTTTGGGTGGGGCGTTATGTCTGTTAAAGTAAGATTTAAATCATTGTCAAAATTGTGAAGCCTACAGAGATTAAGGGAGCGTGTATTGCCTTGCCTATACAATTATACAACTGTACACCCTTTGCTTGACCCACTGTATTGAAAAACAGTGATGGTCATCCTACTACGGCGTTAAATCCTTTTCACCACGTCAGAAGAATCGTCTATTTTTTTGCCATTAATTAGACGGTATTAAAACCGATGTGATTTGTGAGTCTTTGCCGTGGGATAACATGTGCCTTGGAAAGGGTGCCTGCGAAGCGGAAAATATTGGCCTCAGTGTAGCCAAGGGAGTCACGTGTCGGACTTGAGCGTAAAATTCGGTCACAAGACCGCCACGCAGAGGTTTGTGCTGTCACCCATGTTCTTTCATCTGTCAGAGTGAGCTCTTGCCGGTTACTCTACCACGGTGTAAACCCAAACCTCTCCCCCCTCACCAGCCCTTCAAAACAAAGACTTGTATGAACAGAAGAAGAAACCATTCTTGATGGGTGAATTTGTTCATCCTTACAAAAACTGCTTCACTGTCAACTGTCAAAGCAAATGACTGCTAATCCCATGTAAGGTAGTGTATTCATTTGAACCACATAAATTCTTCTATTCACCACGGAGCACTCGCATTACCATGTTTAACGTGGGTCAGCCCTGTTGAGTTTAAATTTGCTTTCTCTTGCCTGTGGTTCTGCTCCCTCGGTCTTTTCGCCAGCCCTCGGTGTGTGCATTGCTGTAGACAAAGGCAGGAAGAGGGACTGAATGGACTATTTGCCAACGTTGCATAACCGAACATGTTCCCAGGGTTCGCCAGAGCCGGTGAACCTTCGAAGAAACACGGACAGATGTGTTCCCCAGCTACTGAGATTAATACGTCTGGCCAACTTGGAAAGTGTTTTGGAAAGTGAAAACACTTATTTTTGTTCCCCGCTCTCTCTCACACAGCTTCACTTTACTGACATTACAGAAATGTGTTGCAGTGCCTCCAAAATGAAAGCTACCACTAAGTAGGCCCAAGCTTAATCACACTTGATATAAAGTAAAGCACAGGCCTACTCTGTTCAGTTTGACAGTTATTCACACAGTACATTGGGATGGCTGTAGGAAAAGTTATTGTTGATGTTTAATCTCGCATAACACCATGATGTCATGTTTGGCTTCCTCATAAGCATTCAATTACACGGCCTTAATTCCCACAGTAGCTTGCAAAGTGTAGCCTTTGTATTTTGACTCTAACTACATTGTAAAACCACATTTAGGCTAACATGAAGCCACAGTAATTATGGGCTTTTCAGAGCCTTTGCTGCTCTCAAGACACTGTGGTGTGGTGTGGTGTGGTGTCTCTGAAGGTGGCATGTAAGTTATGTAATGAGCTGAGGGACAGTTGACGTGTTGACTACAAGGATCTCGCCTGCGTGCCATAGAGACGCTTATCCTGTTACCATGGTGATCAGGGACAGTTTCGTGTTGGCCTCCTCCCCTCTTATCATTCTGCCAAGGCCTGGCAGGAAACCACTGGCTTCTTATTGTGGCTTATTCACACTTTCGCACGTTGAGGTTTGATGCACACAGGGCTTGCCCTCTGCAGATCCTAGCGGTGGAGTCACGTAGGAGGCAGCAGGAAGCTTGTGTTTCCTCCCAGCCCATGTGGCTGGTCCTGCGTTCCGTGCTAGCAGGATGCACCCTCTTAAAGGGTTAACTCACTCAGCTGGCCTTCTCTCTCTCGCTTTTTCTGTGGCTTGGGTTGTGGGGAAGCTGCTGTGTGAAGTTGGAGATGATGGGCAAGTGGTTTTGAAAGTGTGAGAAGGAGGAGCCGAGCATTTCCTTTTCTTTTATTAATGTGATGGTGTAAACCTTCTTGGTTGGAGGTTGTAATGTTTTATGTGTTTTAGTGGTGTAATTGTGTGGCGAAGTTAGTCAATGGTTTAATAAAGGAAAAACCTCTCTTTCACTCTCTCTCTCTTTCTGTCTGTTTTAAGAATTATTTCATTCCACTTTCTCCAGCTCTCCCAGCCTCTGTCTTTCCTTCTCTGTAACTGCAGTTAGCACTCCCTATTCTTCTCTCTTTGTCATAATCTCTCCCCATCCATCTGCCCCCTTTCCCAGCCTCCTTCTTTCTGTATCTCTTTTGCCCCTCTCCTTCTCCCTCTCTATTGCTCTCTGTTTCACTCTGTTTTTTTTCTTGTCATGAACCCTGCTTTCTCTCTGTCACATCCTTTCTCCTTCTTGTCCCAGCCCCTCTCTCTTCCTCCCTCTCTCTCTCCCCCCTGTCTCTCTTCCTCCCCCTTTCTCTCTCTCTCCCTCTCCCCTCTCTCTCTCTCTCTCTTCCTCTCCCCTCTTCCTCTCCCTCCCCCATCAGTTTGTCAATTGCTAAGCTCATGGCAAGACTTGTTTTTCTGCTCCACACATCTGTGCTCCAGGGTGAAGTGTCTGCTTTACTCCAGTGGCATTTCTTTAGTTTCCTCCCACTCTGGCCCAATTAGTGCACCCTGTCACAATGACTAGTTAATGGGCTTTACAGTGGAACCACAACAATTACCCCCTCAAATGCCACTGAGGCGCTGTCCGTTTCTCTTGCTCATATAAAATCCCCTTGTGATTGCTCAGAGGAAGGGCTGATGAGATGGAGCCATATTTAGTTGTGCAGCTGGACACAACAATGATTAATGCTGCTATTATTAGAGCCTCCATATGGTGGAAGTCGCTCTGCAACGTGCAGATGGGTCCGGAGACAAGGCGATGCTTTCACCTGCTCCAATTAGGAAGATTTGGTAAATTAATCAAGATGGCTTAATCTGTCTGCCCTTGTCTTCACTAGTTCACTGAATGATGAGACACAACATTTTGCATTTAGAGCAAAAGAGTACTGATCATTGGTATTTCTAAACACAGATTCACCAAATGCTTGAAATCCCAAGGCTTACATGTCGTGTCATGTGAGAGGATGTTCTGTCATAATGTCAGTTTTGCTTCTAATATGCATACACAAGGGCCAGAGTGAGTCAAGTATGAATATTTTACTCCAGCTGAGAGCTTCCTAATCACTGCCGAAATCTGGGCAGAAAGCTGACGGTCCAATAAAACCTATATTTCTCTCTGAACTAAGTGACCGTATCTTGCGCAAGTCTAATACATTTCAGTTTAAACTAGAAGAAAAAACTTTGCTTAGAAGTCAGGAAAATGCTTTAAGGTTTGATTTGTGTTTTCAATGCTCTCTCTCTCTTTCTCTCCCTCCCTTTCTCTCTCTCTTCCCCTCTCCTCTCCTCTTTCAGAAAAGGACCTAAACACAAAATGTGTGGTGGAGATGGAGGGCAACCAGACAGTCCTGAACCCCGCCAACATGAACCTGGGGAAAACAGACAGCAGGTAGGTTTTCTGGAACAGCAGAGACCTGGGGGAATTCACCCTTCAGGTAGGCTGGTTGATAAAGCACATATCTGGGTAATTCAGACTCCAGCTAGATGTTCCTGCACTCAGGTACCCAGCGGGTAGACTTTCTAGGGCAGTGCAGACCTAGAAAACAGACTTCAGGTAGGCTGAGGGAAGCAGCACAAACCTTAGTTCAACACAGTCCGCAGGTAGGGTGTTTTTGGAGGTGTGGACTCTCTGTTCCTGCCCGTTCCTTCCATTTGAGCTCAGGTTTCATATCCCCATGTCCTGTGTGGAGAGCGCCCTGATTCTCAGAATACTGTGTCAGGGAAAGAGCTGTCTCCCTTCCTGCTTTCTCATGTTCAAAACCAGAGAACCCACTGAGTCGCTTAACCCTTCAGCAGAATTTTGAACATTCCGGTAAAATAATGCGTTCATCAAGAACGTACGGTTCTCAAATCCACACTATATTCGATGGACCCAGATATTCTTTACAACGTTCATTCTACAACATTCTAATCACTCCAGTGAAAGGTTAATGTGAGCCAGATCCAGTTCTGATCCGGTTCTGATCCGGTTCAGTGTCAGTTACAGATGTCACCATACCAGAAATGTACTAGTTGATACTAAGAACAGTGAAATTCTCGATTCTTTATGCCCAATTCGATACCACCGTCAAAAAACCAAAACAATAAATCCCATGTACTTCAACATGCACTCAACAATCAGAAAAAAATAAGGAAATAATAAATCGGCCGAAATTATGAGAATGGAGTGATCGGTCATGCTCAATGACTTAGAAAACAGCAGAGGCTGCACACATAATGTACTAACACACACAAACAAACACACACACACACCTCTATATACTCAGAGTGCAAGCAGTTCAAATGTAGTGACATGGTGATCGAACATTACACTACACTAATGTTATATTTTGATGACCGACGACCATAAGGGTGGTAGTGTACTCCTATGAGCTATGGTTATATTATGTTAGCCTAAACATGGTGTTCTTTGGTGATTAGCCATTGGTAAAGTCGTATGGAACATATTTGGCTACACAGCAATGCCAGCTGTCTCTAACAAAAATAATGGTAACATATATTTCAGGATAAGCAAAAGATGGATGGCACGTTGGATATGTTGGTAATGTAATTGGAACTCGCTTTGAATTATTTGAAAGAATCTGGATGTCTTTGAGGTGCTCCGCCTGAAAAGTTTGATAGCACCGTTTGCATACTAGTTTTTGCAAATGTATTATTAAACCGCCTCGAAAGCCTTCTTCTTACACACGACTTTTACAGAAGAATTGCGTCACTCCTATAATGCAGAAAGATGAATATTGGCATTGGCTTGGTACTGAAGTATCAGTTCTCGTGTCAGCTGAAATGTTTACCTGCTGAGGAGGTCATGAGGTCAGGGTTGTATTGGAGGTCAGAGGTGAGGGGTTACTGGAATGTGATTTCTTGGTGTTTTGGCTAGCCGTGGAGGGTTTGGGATTGGAAAGGAAGCCTGCATGTCCTCAAGACTGCTGGAAACTGTTGCTGTTCATAATTTTGAGTGCATGTCCATGGATGCCATCTGAACAGATGTGTTTTTGTGATTTGTTGTTGTTGTTTTGGCTAGCTGTGGAGGGTTTTGGAATTGAAAGGAGGTTTGAATAGTTTACAGGCTGCAGGAGAGCTGTTGGTGGCAGTGGGTTTGGAGGTTTCATTTTGAAGAGTTCTGTGGTTCTGAGGATGTTTCTGGAACTGTGCGCTGTTGTGTAGTTTTGGGAGTGTATCTATGAAGACTTTTGCTATAGGGACAGAGTTGTCATTTTGTGGGACTAGGCCTTACTGTCTGCTGCGACCGATCTGTTTTGATCTGTAGATGTGGTTTCCTGTGGTGCATTTTTTGTGTAGGACTGATTAAGTCGTTGGGTGGATTTATGCGTTGAGTTGTGCAGAGACTTTAAAAGCCAGAGGAACTGGGCTGGTTTGATGAGAGTATGCCCACGGACCAGTGCCAGATCCGGGCCGGATAAGTGCCGGAGCCGTGTCAGCCTCAGCTGAGCTCTGTAGGAATGCCTGTGATGTGGTCTGTTGCTGTGCTTTGTTTTGTGTGAAGTCATGCAGTCTCTCTTCCTCCCCAGCCGCACTGCCTCCTGCTGCTGCTGCCGGCAGCCCTGCTGTCTGTCCTTCCCAGCGTCAGGACATAACTCTCCCCTGTCTGACTTCCTCTCTTTTCTCCTTGCTCCGTCGGCATGGCAACACCGGCGGAGGTTAACCCCAGGTCACCCGCGGCCAAGGAAGCCTTTTTTGTTGGGGTCTGGAGAGAGGGTGTGTGTGTGGTATGTGCGTGGGTTTGTGTGACAGAGGGGAAGACGGGTCTAGGGGGGGTCTGAGTGGGGGGGCGGGGGGCACAGGTTCGGCCTCAGCATCTGTCGGTCGTAAACATCTCTGTTGACTTTTATGGGGCCAGACGTGCAGAGCACAATTATGTGTTTTTTGGGGTGCGTTGGCTCTTTTCTGTGGGTGTGCGTAAAGCAGGAGGGCCACAAAGGAGCGGGGCAGAACAGGTTTTAAACTTGGAAGTGAAAGGCCCCGCCGCCTGCTGCCCTCACACAACAGACACTTTAATTGCACTGCGGAGTTCATGAGCCCTGCGGAGCTGATGTCCCCAGGAACCCAGATGCCTCAAGAGGTGCAGTTCACATGAGCCACAGAAAGAAGCGCTGTCCAAACCTCCTCCCCTCCCTCCCTGTTGCTCTCTCTCCATCTCTCCTACCCTCTCTTTTGCACTCTCTCTCTTTATGTCCTCTTCTCCCTCTCTTTCCCTTGATCTTGCTCCCCCCCTCTTCCCCCCCCATTTCTCTGGCTCAGTGTAGACAGTAGTGCCCGCTCTCAACTCTTGATAGCATGTTAATCTTGTTTGACTATGAGGGAAGAAGAGGGCATGAAGTCAGCGAATGGACACAGTTACAGAAACCTGGAATAATAGTAACATTTAAGAATATCAATACCCATGGTTGTCTGTGAAAGGAAGAGAATGGTTGCCTCTCAGAATGCACTGTGTGATTGGAGCCATACTCAAAACTCACTGAGATCCTCCAGTGCCCGTCTGGGTCTTAGTGCCCCTTGGATTTGGAGTGAAAAACAGTGGAACATTTTTGTGGAATGCCGTTGGGAACATGACTTCCCAACATTTTTACGATCCCAGTAGGAGCTCTATTGACAGCTCCTTGTGACCTTTCCTGCCGTCCTTGTTTTCCTCCATAGCCATATCTTGCTCTGGGTCTGCTCACTCTAGGCATTGTGTTTTTTTTATAACTAGCAAGTCAGAAGTAGGCAGGAAGTCTCTGATGAGACATGTTTTTCTCCACTCCCTGGCCGTGTTCGTGTACCAAAGGTGTTGTTTACAAGTCTCTAAGTACTAATATGGCCATAAGGATTTTCTCTGTCAGTGATGAATCATGATGTATTGGTGAGGTTGGCACGGTATTGTTCAGGTATTTGACTATGAATGGTGAACATGAAGCTCCTGGTGGGGAGAGGCAGGCCTTTACAAATGACCTCATCATAGGCAGCATGACAGAATGGATATTAACGGCGTCGCTGCACCTGTGATGCATGTTGAAGTACAGATCCGATGTACACCTGTTGATATTTACCCATAACACCTCTGTGCCAACAGCCATTTAATCATGATTCATGGTCCGAGTGTAGACTGAGATCATAGTTATTGAGAGGCGTTAGTGCCAAGTTACTGTGAGCAGCAGTAGAGAGTTCAGTGGTGGTTGTAAAAAAGATGGCAGTGTGTCAGGGCGAAACCAAGAGCAAAATAAAAAGTACTTTCATGGTAATTTATTAATGTACTGGTTGGATGTAAGTGTTAAGTTACGTGTTAATGCAGAAACCCAATGGAGGCTACAGAAGTTGCACATAAAGAAATCCAACACTAGACACACACAATTGTACACATTTTGGCTTTTTTTTTTTTTTCTTGCAAATCCAGGCCATGCTTTCACTCTCTTGTAAATCAATATGTATGACAATGCATTGGGTGATTTTAAACGACATTTGAATAGAACATTTTGTGATGGAAGTGTACCAACGCCAAATCAGGTATTGCACATTAAGAAGGACCGGCACAGTGAGCCTGTCACGGGGAGACCTGTAGCGGTCAGGCAGCGGCACCACGTCACGCCCTGCGGCAGGCCCAGATCCTAAAGCTGGGGTCAGCTGACCTCAACCCCGCTCTGTGTGTTTCTCATTTACAGTCTCAGGACTGTGTGGAGGGGAAAGCAGACTGTGTGGCCTCCCTCCCTCACTACTTGCGTTAGTGCTGCGGGACTGCAGGCGCAGGCTCTGGCAGAGGCTGCCTAATTTAGGTCAAGTGTGCTGGACGTCATCTTGATCACGGCTGGCCGGGTGGGCCAAGGGTGGGCGGCGGCGAGATCTCAACCTACTGAGGCGGAAAGAAATTCTTTAAATGATGCCGATGGAGGCGGTGGCGGGGAAGGGCGTGGGTGGTGGTGGTGGTGGTGGTGGTGGTGGTGACGGTGGCATTAGTGCTGACGGTCCTCGCTCTCTGCCACTCGAACTCCCCCGTACCCTCACCAGCTCTGCTTGGCCTCCCCATCTGGTACGTCTGTCACGTCACACGGGGCATTATCGTGAGGTGTCAGACAGGATTCAACATCTCTCTCACACACACACACACACACACACACACACACACACACACACACACACGCACACCCCAATCACTCCCCAATCACTCCCCAATCACTCCTTGACTCATGTTGACAGCTGTCACTGTGGCAAATATCAAGAAGGCAACAAAGGGGCCATGCTGCAGGAGGGGATGTGTGTGTTTTTTTTCATTTTCATTTTCTTTTTCTCCTCCCTCCCACTCTTTTTGTTCTCGTTCCAAGCTGTACACGCAGGAATGCAGGCTGAAACCTCAGGCCGTGGATGCCAACACGCTGTGCCCTGCTGGGCCGAACAAGCCCACTGTGGAGGGAGGCTGGCATGTCTGTCTGTCAAGACTGACAAGTAATTAGATGGAATAAAATAGTAGACCCAGCCCTGCTATCCGTCTTTCTCACAGGGGTCATTAAGATGTCTCCTACATATCCGCACAGACTCTCTGAAGAGAGAACAAGGGAAAATGGCTGAATCAGGATTGTCAGACGGATTTGCGGAGAGCAAGCAACAACAGCTGAATCATGATGGTCAGACGGATTTGCGGAGAGCAAGCAACAACAGCTGAATCAAGATGGTCAGACGGATTTGACTCACTACCAACACTGCTTGGTTGATGTTGGTGGCTTGCTGTGCTGGTTTTGAATGTGCTGGACTCAGTGGAAACAGCACTGCTGCACACATGGGCCTGCATGCCCCTCCGTGCCAGTGGGAAGGGCTGGATTTGCCCCCCTGGCACTTAACGTGTCTGGTTACTAGTCCTTGCCGTCGCACTTGCCTTGTGATGTTATTGGTCGTGAACGCTCGGGAAATGGGGGGAGGGTTATTCTGAGCCTGAATGTTGAAATGCCAACATCTTTATTCACGCCAGTCCACATAACATGCATCAGATAATTAGATACTCCATTGATCCCTCCTGTTAATACCATGTCCTCCAAAATGCCATGTGTTTCCTTCTGGGACAGCTCCAGCATTATGTGGAGAATGAGAGAAATGTCATTTGCGATATTGCAACTGGGGTATGCGGCAGCCATTGCCTGCTGGCGAAGGGAGCCCCGTTGGGGGAGGGGGTTTTAGTTGCAGAAACAACCCTCTGTCTGTCTCTCAGTCTCTCAGTCTTGGTCCTGGAGCTCTCCAGCACAGCGTGATTTACATGATTGACCACATCAGAATACCAATAGAGGCCTTAATTGGCTGGATCTGGTGCAGTTCAAGACGGACTGACTCCTACTCTGGATTTGGTTGAAGACCCCAGACAAATACAACATCCATAACGAGGTCATAATACATAAGCAGGGCCAGTTTTCCCCCTGTAGCCTTCAGTTATAATATCTTTAAGTTGCTGACGTATGCTAAATTCCAATCTGTCTTGAGTAATTCCTCCTAATTCAGTGACGGCAGTGCTCTCTTGGTTTGGTTGAAGCCCCCTAATCATGCATAACATCCATAACAATACATAGTAGGGCCTCGAGGCATCATCAAGGTCATGGAAGTCGTCCTAAAAGTGCAGTCTGTTGTGGTGAAAGCAGATGAGCGGTGCATTAGACCTCCAGTGTTCAGCGGGCCCCTGGAGAAACACTGACAAACATTCTGCCCTGTCTTCCCCTCTGGCAATGCCAAGCGTTCCTCGCGGTGCTGGATGGTGAATGGCCGTAGTGTGGCGCCCGGGAGGGGGTGGTGAGGGGAGGTGTAGGAGTCAGCCTGCGGCAGCTGGCAACCAGACCCCTGGGAGGCGGAGATGGGGAGAGGGAGCGAAAGGAAGAAGGAGAGGGGGATGGATAGATGTGGAGAAAGAGCGAGAGAACGAGACTGTGAGGGAGGGAGAGGGAGGTACAGAGTGCAGAGCTATCCTAAATAAGCCAGCCCCTCTCTGGACTCCACTCGAGTGATTTAGGAGGCCGTTTTAAACGCATGGCGCCGTTAACTATATGCGAGCCAAGCATGCTGCCGCTTTGAATTCCCTCTCAGGAGATAATGCACGCTCTGCAAGAAACTTCACTGTGAAGAAGAAGAACGAAAGAATTGCGATAGGGAGAAAGAGAGAAGGCTGCGGAGGCCTGAGGCTGAGCTCTGAGCTCTAATGGCTCCCTCCTCCTCCTCCTCCTCCTCCTCATCCTCGTAAGATCTGGGTCATCTCTCAGTGATTGGTCTCACCTGTCTAACTGGCATTTGAGGGTAAAAACAACCACATGTTTGCACTCTGGCTGGGCTTAAGGCCCATAACTCTGCATACAGACCTGTCAGGGGCTCTGACACTCTGCCTACTCTATCTCACACACACACACTTTCTCCATCTCGCTCTCTGTCACACACACACACACATGTACACACACACACACACACACACACACACATGCTCATTCCTTCTCTCTCCCTCACACATCCACATTCACTCATGCTCACTCACTCTCTCTCCCCCCTTTGTTCTTCCGTTTTCTCTTTTTCTTTGTTTGGCCTCCCTCTTTCATTCCATCTGTCTTTGTAAGGGAGGTGATAGTTACCATTAATTACTTATTGAGGCTTGTTTTCAACTTTGAAATGGACTGTTTCCTGTTTTCAAATGGTGTTTTAAATTAAGGCTTTTAAAAGTCACTCTTTCTTTCTTTCTTTCTTTCTTTCTTTTTCTCTCTCTCTCTCATATGAGCTCAGATGTGCATTCTTTATTTGTGCAGTTGGCACAGAGGCATGTACAGGCAGGGCAGAAGCAACAGGCCCAGGGAATCTGTGGATCAGAACATAAACACACACACACACACACACACACACACAGACAGATATGTGCGCGCACAAACACTCACACAAAAACATCGAAACGTTTTGCTCTCAGCAATGCAAAGTGTGAAATTGATGAGGGAGGTGAAGAGCAGTTCGGGGTTGTGTGTGTTTGTTTTGGGGGATGAGCAGCTGCCCCCGTGTCCTGCACTTGGGCCCGTAGGTTTCAGCGAAGGGTGTCACAGTTACAGTCAAGAACAGGAAAGCAGCAGCAGCAGTACGGCTCACAGACACACCCAGCTAAGCTACACACTGATATTCTCCTCTTGAGTTCTCCTCTTAGTGTGTGTTTGCAGCCGTACTTTAACACACCCAGCTTAGCTACACACTGATAGAATTCTCCTCTTAGTGTGTGTTTGCAGCCAAACTCTAACACAACCTTGTGTGAAGCACAAACCAAACAACTACCCCCAGCGGCTACCCCTACTGACACACTGTTTTGTCTTCTCTCCGGACTATGGTGTTTTGGAGGGTTTCGGTGTGTTTCGGCGCTGTTGTGTTTGTGTGTGCTGTGAGATACGATCGGATGATTTGGCCGTGCAGGCTAGAGGCTTAACGTGATAGGACAAGGTCAAAGGAGCTGGAACGTGGACATGTTTGGGAAGGGAGTTGCCAAAGCAGTGACGGCAAGAACATGAGCTCATAGCTGTTAGTGTGTGTGTGTGTGTGACTCCTCTGTAAGTTTGCTCTCTTCTCTCCCCATCTCTGTCTCTTGGTCTTATTCCTATCTCTGTCTGTTTCTCTCCGCGCCAGTGTCAGTAGCTTTGTCTGCATTACTTGCTCGTTCTCCCTCCATATCGGTCAGGACACTTTTCAGTGGGTCTCTCTCGCTTGCTTTGTCTCAAATCCTTTGCTCACTTGCTCTGCTTCTACATCTGTAGAGTTTTTACATTCTCTCTCTCTCTCTCTCTCTCTCTCTCATTCCTTCTCGTTCTCTCTCTCTTTCTCATTCCTTCTCTCTCTCTCTCTCTCTCTCTCTCCCCCTTGTGCCCCACCCCCCTCTCTCCCTTGCTCTCTAACTCTGTCTCCTGCTTGGCATTGGGTGACTAGCTCTCTGGCTCACTCTGCACCTGTCGTCACTCAGACATGTTTCTGCTGTTGCTTGTTCCATGCAACTATCCCTGTTGTCTGCATTCTACATTTTCTCTCTCTCTCTTTGTCATGCGCGCGAACACACACACACACACACACACACACACACACACACACACACACACACACACACACACACACACACACACACACACACTCTCAGATACACAGGAGAGGCTGATGAGGTGGGGTGCCTGAGCTTCGGCAGTAAGTAATCTGGCCCTCAGGTGTGTGGCTGTGATCAGGCTGTGTAATGCTTCTAGTGCTGCCTCTTTCTCTGGCTTCACCCTGGAGCCTCTCCTCCTCCTCTCCTCCTCTCCTCCTCCTCCTCCTCTCCTCCAGCAGGCCTCTCTGCATTCCTTCCCCTCACCACCAGGCCTGTACTCCGCTCTGATCAAAGCCCAGGCAAATGAGTATTAGTCAAGCAGCCCGGCAGAGAAAAGAAAACACTCCTGAGGGTCATGAAAGTATGAGGGTCACAGACTGACTGAGGGAGGGAGGGAGGGAAGGAAGGAGTGAGGGAAAAGAGGGTGAGTGTGGGAAATGAGAATGCTCTGCTCCAGTACCTGTGTGCACGTGAGATTTGGGAAGTTAATCTGTGTGTGTGTGTGTGTGTGTGTGTGTGTGTGTGATGGAAGGGGTGTTGGTGCTTAAGTAATTGTGCAGAGTCCTTACTGTGTCTGTGAGTAGCCATGTCCTCCCTATTCCGCACTGAGAGATTCAAGCACCCCCCACACACATGCACACCAGTGGAAGATATATACACACACACACACACACACACACACATATACAGGTACACCTACACACACACACACACGTGTACACACACATACACGTACACACACATACACACATACATACATACATACATGCACACACACACATATACATACACACACACTCTCACCCACTCATACACGCTCATGCACTCTCCTCAATGAGAGATTGAACTCCTGCGTATGCACACACAAACACAAAATAACATAGTTGCTTGCACTCTCCATGACACACACACACACACACCAGTGAGAGATTTTACCATTACAAGCACACATCACTGTGGAAATTCATCCACCTGACACATGCATACTCCCGCTTACACATGCACCTCAGACATTGAACCACCACACACACACACACACACACACACACACACACACACACACACACACTAATCTCTCCAAGCCTCAGCTCCCCAAGATGGAAGTTCATCCTGACACTTGCTGCGGGGGAGAGAGTGTGTGAGTGTGTGGTGGGGGTAGAGTGTGTGTGTGTGTGAGGTGGGGGGTTGAATCCTGCGCTACTATTTGTGGAATGTGATGGGAGTCTTTGCCGTTGTGCTTATTACACAGTGAGAGCTTTGTGTGGCATGGCCTGATTTGAAACGACAAGCCCGGCCCGGGGTCATTGGAACTGAAGCTGGACGCTTTTGTTTCTTTATCACACTCATTCTCTCCTCTGTGCTCTCGTTCCATCTCTCTCTTTCTTCTTCTCTCCCTCTTCTGCGTGCTCTCTCTCTTTCACACTCTCTCTCTTTCTGTCTCTTTCTCCCTCTCTCCGTGGTGAACTTTAAGAGTGTCTTCTGTCTGCTGGCTCTGGTTCATGGTCGTAGCATGCTTCAGTAGCTTACAGCAGGACGTATGCTCCCCAGATGGGAGTGTTCTGTATGGTCTTGCAGACTTGTTTATGTGTGTGTGTTTATGCGTGTGTGTGTGTTTATGGGTGTGTGTGTGTGTGTGTGTGTGCATTAGCATCTGTGCAGTCATCACGGTCATCTTTTACATGACATTGTACATGTTCGGAAAGCAGAAGTAAGATGCTTATAATTAGACATCATTACCCATTGCCATTCTTGGTGGCTCTAACCTATAGACTTCAGCCGCCTATATGACCATTATGTGGCTGTATCGGATGGGCTTTGGTTGCAGTTGTTGTAACTAGGGCTGTAGGTCGGTTCTGGGGCTTGTTAAGATTAACTTTTGAGTAAATCAGGCAGCAAAATGGAGAGCAGTCTGTGAATGATTAGGTTTCTTCTACCCAGCCTACTGCAGTTTGTCAATACGAGCTTATATGGGTCATTGTGTTTGTGTTGCATGTAAAAGCCACGAAGTTTGCCCCTGTCTGATAAGAGATGGCCTGGAGAGTCCGCAAATGCATATTTACTCAGCTCCCTCTCCACCCGGCTGATAGTCTGTTTGCGTTCAGGCCAAAGTACATTTGATGACATGGACGGTGGAAGCACTGCAAGCTTGCAGGGTCCTAGCTTCACCCCCCTCTGTCTCCAGCTTCACCTTGGAGCCTCTCCTTTCTCCTCCTCCCCTCCTCCAAAAGGTAGCTTACTCCCACCTCTCTCACTTTCTTGCTCTCCCTAACACACACACCTCTCTCTCTCACATCTCTCTATCTCTGTTTTTCCTCTCTCTCACTCAATCTCTACCCGTCTCTCTCTTTGTCTATCTGTTTCCCTGTGTCTTTGGTTTATTTTTTCTGTCCACCAATCTTTCTTTCTTTTTCTTTGTTTATTCATTTTTGTCCCCCCCCCCCCCTCTATCTACCCCCCCTTCTATCTACCCCCCCCCCCTCCCCTTCTATCTATCTCTCCCTCTTCCTCTCTCTGTCTGTCAACCACCCCACCCCCCTCTCTGGAATGAAGTCACCATGATGCTCTGATATTTTCATCTAGCCTCGAGTGGTTGTCATTTCAGCGCTAGTCAGTTGCCTTCCGGCCTTCTTCATGAAAGCTGGTGCCATTATAGAATAAGACTTCCTCCACTAACAATGTCAAAGCCATCCTTGTGAAAAACAAAGCCCACACAATAAGAAGACACAATAACGGTTATTAAATATTATTTATGAACAGTTTGTCTTGTGTATAACTGTGAAATATCAATGCTGCAGAAGATTGCAAACAATCCTAAACATTCCCATATTTCTCTCTCCTGCTCTCCCTCTCTGGAATGTCTCCTCGTTCTGAACCACATCAGAGCTCAACCAAAGGTAGGACATGCCTTCATTCATTCATTCATTAATTCATTATATTATATATATATATGTGTGTGTGTGTGTGTGTGTGTGTGTGTGTGTGTGTGTGTGTGTGTGTGTGTGTGTGTGTGTGTCTGGCTGTCTGGCCAACCAGACATAGAGTTTGTCTGTCTGTCTGTCTGTCTGACTGTGTGTGTGTGTGTGTACTCGGGTATGTATGTTTATTCAGGTCACGCAAACCCTGGTAAACCACCTTATGTCTTTTCTGATCTCTCTTTCAGGTCTTCGCCTACGATTACTGCTTCTGGTCAATGGACGAGTCAGAAAAAGACAAATTTGCTGGTTGGTGTCTTATCCTTTCTATCTGTTCTTCCTTGACGTATGAAAGCGTGATGGTGCATTTGAGATTCTTCTCGCTTCGTACCCAGTGCTTCAAATCATAAGATGAGGACATCAAGCAGTCAGATTGCTTGTGCCTATAGCTACTGTGACTAGACGTGGCTCTGTTGGTGAAGTAACTATATGAGTGGAATGCGCAGACACCCACTCTTTGCCCTTTACAAATGCCCTCCAGCTGAAGGAAGATTAGGGAGGTGAAGGGGATTAAGAGAGTAATGGCACACCTTCCTGGAATGGGAGCTATTTGTTGTCTTTTTTTTCACTTTGAGAGCTGAGTCACTGCATCTGGTAAATACTCGAGTTGTTGATGGTACACAGGGCATTCTGACCGAGTGACCTTACACTATAGCGAGGACAACTAATCGTGTGTTTGTGTGTGTGTGTGTCTCACAGGTCAAGACGTGGTGTTTCAGTGCCTCGGAGAAAGCCTTCTGGACAATGCCTTCCAGGGCTACAACGCCTGCATCTTTGCCTATGGTCAAACAGGTGAGTTTTCTCCAAGGCAATGAGCCAAAAAAGTGTGAGAGAGAGAAGTCACCCCACCGGTCTGCCCTCAAACCCGAGTCTCAGAGAGCATAGCACCCTGACCACTACACAGTACACCAAAAGGCCAGGCGTGTTGCTATGGACATTAAGAGCACTTACTATACTGTTGTGACCATCACAGACAGGTCATATAATGGCCAGGCCTGTAAATGCCAGTTCATGCCATCTCTGAGTGCCTATTCCCCTGGCATTTTGGACAGTACAATCACTGACAGGTAGCGTCAATACCTGTCCGCCTTTTGCCACACTGCAGATTCTATGCTTGTACTCGCTGTACCCGTGGAGCAGGTCTGTTCTGCAGAGCTGAAGCGTCGGTCGACCTTTGGTAGTTTGACAAGTTTCTCTGGGTTACCTCCTCTCACGTTCTGACTCATCTGAGGTTGTGGTGAAGGAGGTTTGCAGAGATTTGCATGGTTAACCCTACACCCTGCAGGGGGACTTTCCCTAAACAGGCCTCCCCAAGCTGTGGTTTGGACTGCGCTGTGGTACTGCTGGATGGAAATAACCAAACTCGACTGAAAGGCAGGAAGAGGGTTAAGGATGGGTGTGACCAACAGACTTACTTTTTCCTACCCAGACTCGTCACCATTCAATTAATTGAAGTCTTTACTTATCTGATGGCAAGTAGAACATGACCTCAGGGCCTCTCTTTGTTGTCCATATCCATCCATGGCGCAGTTTCCATGTTTTGGGCCCTATGATGTGAGACAGCTTTATAGATTATAAGCCTGTGCTGACAGGTAGATCTTCAGGGGCTGGCTTCAGTGTTCCAGTTATTGTTCGTATCCATCAGGCCGTTTTCCATAGACAACGAGTGATTCAATGTTAATGTCAGTGTATTATGATACGGCTAAACACTCAACTTATCAGAACTGTGCTTTGGTTAGTCCTATTTTAATGCGGTGTGTGTGTGTGTGTGTGTGTGTGTGTGTGTGTAGGTTCAGGGAAGTCCTTCACCATGATGGGTTCAGTGGACCAGCCAGGTCTGATTCCGCGGCTGTGCAGCTCCCTCTTTGACCGCACGCTGAAGGAGAAGCGTGAGGAGGAGTGCTTCACAGTGGAGGTGTCCTACATGGAGATCTACAACGAGAAGGTCCGAGACCTGCTCGACCCCAAAGGGTGAGGAACCACTCCAACACCATCACTTCCCCCACCAGCCCTGGAGATCCTGACCTGTGTTGGACTGTGTCCTCTGTCTCACTTATGTCTTCCTTATGATGCATTCCTCCAAGTAAAAACTGATTAACATTGGCTGCTTCATTTTGTGGTTTTTAATGAGCTTACATAAACTTTGTGTTTTGTTGAATAATGGAAGTTATAAAAGTAAATACAATTGTTAGATACACTAAGTATATTGCCTTTGGATCCTTTCAGAGCTATATGCTTAGATTTAGATTCTTCTTGGCATGTAAGTCATGGTGGATTATAAACCTCGAGTCCACATATGACGGCAAATGTAACAGCAGGGAACCTCTCCCCAAGTTCATACTCTCAGCACATACTCCAGTGCATACAGTTCCAGGTGAAGTGCAGCAGTGCAGTGTGCGATGAGCTTGTGTTTGTTTGATCTGTGCTCTAGGAGTCGACAGGCCCTGAGAGTGAGGGAGCACAAAGTAATGGGGCCGTACGTGGATGGCCTTTCTCGGCTCGCCGTGGCCTGTTACAAGGTGAAGCTCACACACATTTTGAAAACTTGAGCTAACCAGCACAGAAACGAGAGCATTTTTCAGTGTTGGAATGAAGCATTGTATGAATTTATAGTTCCAGTCACTGACTTAACAACAGCGTTGAAGTAAAGTTTATCGAAATGTTTCATGGAACGAGCACTGGTCAGTAGTGGAAGTTTGTAGTGGGTAATGTCTTGGCTGTCCCTGTGCGGCAATATCAGCCAATTTAAAGGTTATTTTTGGAAGTGGTGTTTGGAAAGGATGAACTCTGATGATCAGCTGCATATCTTTTTCGTTCCTTTTCAGGACATTGAGTCTCTGATGTCTGAGGGAAACAAGTCTCGCACAGTCGCCGCCACCAACATGAACGAGGAGAGCAGTCGCTCCCATGCTGTGTTCAACATCATCCTCACACACACCCTGATAGACCTGCGGTCAGGGGTAAGAGAATCACACCCATGCAGACACACACATACACAAACACACACCCATACCCACCCAAAGAGTATCAGCAGCCTTCCCCCTCCCCACACACACTCACACACCCTCAAAGACCAGTTAGTGGTAAGAACAACACACATACTCTCACAGACAGTCAGGGGTAGGCAACACATGCATATACATACATAGTATTATTATGTATTAGTTTATTCTTATCACTGCTAGATGGTTCACACTGTCTCCTTCAGCCTTCTCTTTTCTGGGACTTTCAATGGCAGAGTCTGCGTCTCATACACACACATGCACACACACACACATGCACACACACACACAAAGGCATACGCGCCTCTCTCTTTCATTCTCCTCTGTCTCAGCGCAACCCCATCCCCCACTGCAGGAATAGCCAACGGTCCGTCCTGAGGATCCAGTTCCAGACCTAATCTCACATAAACTGGATTTTGCCTATCAGATGCGGCGCGGGCCCCTGATTAGCTGAGTCAGGCTGGAGGCACATGGGGTTTTATGTGCGCTGCTCAGCGAGCGCGTATCCAGGAAGAGCCTCCTGCCCCCTCGGCTCCGTCAGGGTTGCCAGGGTTGGGTTTCAGCGTGCGGCAGCACTCTCGAAGGCAACTGATGCCTACTTCCTGATCACGGTGCTGCCCACGATGCTGTTTCTGCCTTGACCTTAACTCAGGTCAGAGCAAAGGATCCTTATCCTCACATCAGCACAGCAGAACACACCAAAACTGCTGCGCTGCACTGGTTTCTGCAATAGCACCTGTCTTTAGAACCCAAGTACTTGTCTTACACTTACATCGATCAGAGTTTGTTAGTCACACCATGTTTTAGTGTGGAGCGCACATGAATTTAGTATATACTATTAAAGGATACTTATGCGGTGGCACCATCATAAGAGCCGTAAGTTACTAAATGGAGAGAATAGTTAAAAGCTTCTTGCTTTACTGTATGATTCTTTATAAGTCTGCTTTTTTATGGGTTAGAGTTTCTTTGGAACACCCATGTTGTTCTGTGAAACGTGCTGTGTGGAGTAATTTAATACACACTCACTAAGGACACTTATGGCACCATTGTGTGGTGGTACCATTATTTTTGTATCATAAAAGAATCGCTGGTGTCGTTGCATAAAGGAGCGCAGTTAAAGGCCTTTTCCTTTGCTGTGTGGTTCTCTGCCAGTCTGCGTGTTCTGCTTTGCTGCAGGGCCCTGGGGTGCTCGATCCCCACAGGAAAATCCATGAATAAATAAAGGCGTCTGCCCAGAGTCCCACGTCAGCCGATCCCTTATCGCTGCAGCGCTGTCACTGTCACCGTGTGCTTCTCGTTGGCCCCCCCTTTTCTCTGTCCCTGTCACCCAATTCTGCACGGAACAGACGAAACCTGTCTCCGTCAATAATTCAGCAGGGCGCTGGACACGGGGCCGCCCCTCGTTCCTCTCCCTCTACAGGTGCACCGCCACTGTCATGCAAATGCGAGGCTAAACATAACCCACACGGCCTTATCATTCACACAGCCTCTCCCTCAAAGGGCCGCTGTCCTGTCAGTGCCCAGACGCACTACGACGACGGTGGCGGCCATCACACGCAGAGATGAAGTGTGAGCGTGAAGACACTATGACACCAAGGGCCTGATGGGTAATGCAAACAGGCTGGTGAACGGTTAAGGTGAACACACTTCATAGGTATTTGGACAGTGAGACACGTCCTGTGTGTGTGTGTGTGTGTGTGTGTGTGTGTGTGTGTGTGTGTGTGTGTGTGTGTGTGTGTGTGTGACAGTCAACAGCTCCTGCACTGTTTGCCCAACGTATTTGACCTCCATTTCTCATCCGCAGTGACAGCACTCCGTCGCAAGTGCACGTATAAATGACATTGATTTAAAAAGTCATCACATTAAGACATGTACACACAGGTCAAAGTGCCCTGACCTCACCTTCTAAGTACAATCATAGGACGGCGCCCTGTGTTTGATCCCAGCTTGTGGCCCAATAGAAACCCCCTCAGCTTCAGCGCAGTCAGTACCCACCCCGCCAGACTCGCACAGTGCTCCAGTAAATTTAAGGGAAGTTGTTAATCTGCCCGGGCAATAAGTTTGATGTTCAGATGCTGACGCTTTCACAGGCTGCTGCAGCTAAAGACTAGCACATGCTAAAGGGCTCCAAACTGTCTTATTCTTAAAGGCCTGTGCATTTTTATGACAAATGTAATTTCATATTAACAGATGTATATAATGTATAGATGTAAAAGATTTCATTTAGATCTGTTGCATATTATATAGCAGATTTAATTCAGATCTGTTGCATATTATAAAGCAGATTTAAATTATAGATGTAATGTAAATATGTAATTAATGGTATTTTATAAATGTATTTATCATTATAAGGCATTATTATAAACAGGTGTGTTATTATGGTGAGGCATTTCATTCAGTTTCAGTATGTGAGAGGGGAATGAGCTACCCTTTCCCCAGTGTGTCTTGCGGGCGTTTTTTCCAACGGCCTCTAAAGCAGTAAATGAACTCCAGTCATATGGCACATGACTGCTAGGCTGTCAGCTGGACGTTGGACCCTCGTTCGGTCGATGATGCCGGGATGAGCGCATCGGCAGCAACAACACCACTCTTTGTTTTCAGCCTGTGACTCTGCAGTCTCTGCTCCACGCGCTTTCCTCCTCAGTCTCTTCCTGTCCCCCCTTACTCTCCTCTCGGCCCTCGCCTCCTCCCCCTCACCTCCTCCCCCCCACCTCCTCCCCCACCCCCTTTGCTTTGCAGCCCTCCTGTGGCTCATCTGTCTTCAACACTGGAAATCTATATGATGGATGTGTTATGATAAGTGATAGCGGAGAGTGTTGCTGGGGAAAGCTCAATGTTTCCTCACCGGAACGCACCCCACCCAAGAGACTGTGGCAACACTTTCAGAGAGGGAGAGAGCGAGAGGGAGAGAATTGGAAACAGAGGGAGAGGGTGAGAGAGTGATGGAGTTAGAGGTGGAGTGAGCGAGAGAGAGCTAGAGAGCAAAAGAATGAAAAGTGTGTGAGTGTTCGTGAGAGAGAGAGGGGAGATACACGAGGAGGTGTGCGTGTGTTTGTTTGTGTGTGTGTGTGAGAGAAAGGGGGGGAATACACAAGGAGGTGCGAGTGTTTGTGTCTGTGTGTGTGTATGTGTTTGTGAGTGTGTGAGAGAGGGAGAGCGGGGGGAGATACACAAGGAGGTGTGTGTGTGTGTGTGTGTGAGAGAGAGCTACAGAGACTGACAGAGTGTATTGTGTGGTGTGTTTTTTTATTTATTTATTTTTTATTGTTTACTGTAATTCATGTACACTCGTTCCAGCACAGCTTATGGGAATTTGAAAGAAGCATCAGAAGCAAAAGGGACTTGCTGTGAGTGAGAGATGGGGAGACGGAGCGAGAGGCAGAGATTGGGAGAGAGGAGAGAGGGAGAGAACAATGGTGGCTTGTTTCTGTGGTTCTGTAGTAGCCCCTCGCTCCCCATTGTTCTTGCTCAATGTAGACATGTTCAACGGAGTTTGCCTAACAAGTTCTTTCACATACATCAGCTGCCCCCGTTTCCAGTTTGGCAGCCCTGAAAAAGAGGTTGTGTCTCCAGCAGAGGGGTGCTTATGAAGCTGGAGCTCATCTGCCCTCCAGTCCCTGATTTGTTGCACATATTTCAGTTAAACACATAAAACATCTACAGCTTTTCTTGGAGAACTCTCCTTCTGCCCCTGGCCTGTGTTGGGGCCGGGTGTAGTAAAGTACGACTGTCAGATTCATTCATCTCCTCTTCTCTCCTACTCTCTTCTCCTTTCCTCTCTCTTCCTCTTCTCCTTTCCTATCTCCTCCTCTCTTCTCCCCTCTCACCCCCTCTTCTCCTTTCCTCTCTCTTCTCTCCTCTGCTTTTCTGTCCTTTCATCTCTCCTGCTCCCCTCTCCTCCTTTCCTTTCTTTTCTCTCCTCCTCTTTTCTCCTTTCCTTTCTCTTCTCCTCTTTTCTCCTTTCCTCTCTCCTCTTCTTCTCCCCTCTGCTCCTGTCTCTTTGGCAGACGAGTGGAGAGAAAGTGAGTAAGCTGAGTTTGGTGGATCTGGCCGGGAGTGAGAGGGCTGCAAAGACGGGAGCTGCAGGAGAGAGACTAAAAGAAGGCAGCAACATTAACAAGTATGACACACACACACACACACACACACACACACACACACACACACACACACACACACACTCTCTCTTCTTTTTTGGCTTTTCCTCAGAATTTCACAAACACACATGCATACACACACACTCCCACAAGCTCAGATCCACACACACACACACACACATGCGCACACACACACACACACACACACACACACAGACAGGCCCTCTCTGAGGCAGTGGAAGGCTTCTTGTGGATATTTCCTCATGTTGGCTGGTAACCCTGCCTCTTGTTCTCTGTATTCTGGTGGTGCTCTTTCAGCACTAACTTGGCCACCTAGACGGAAACCTCCTCAAATACTCTTCTGTGTGTGTGAGTCAGTGAACCACTGTGACTCAGGCTAAAGTACTGGCAGGGTGGCAGGGTGGCAGGTCTTATGTGGTGTTCATGTGTGGTCTCACACACACACACTTCTCTTATTCTCTGACTTACTCACCCTCTCACTTGCTTGTTCTCTCCCTCCACCACTCCTTTACATCTCTCTCTCTTTTCCCCCAAGGTCCCTGACCACACTGGGTCTGGTGATCTCGGCGCTGGCAGACCAGGGAGCTGGGAAGAACAAGACCAAGTTTGTGCCCTACAGAGACTCTGTGCTCACCTGGCTGCTCAAGGTGAGGACGGACTGACACACACACACACACACACACACACACACACACTGCATACATGCACGCAATGCATACACACACACACACACACACACACACACACAGACAAATAAATGCGTGTACTGATCATACACACACAAAATGTCATACTGTATACACACAAGCACACCTATAAACATGCATACTGATGCTCACCCTGGTACCATACTACCTTCTTATATGTATCTGTCTTCTCCCTCTGGTGTTGTAAAATATCTTCCCATCACTCTTATCCGTATCTACAGGACAGTCTTGGTGGCAACAGTCGCACGGCAATGGTTGCCACGGTGAGTCCGGCAGCAGACAACTATGACGAGACACTGTCCACTCTCCGCTACGCTGACCGCGCCAAGAGCATCGTCAACCACGCTGTGGTCAATGAGGACCCCAATGCTCGCATCATACGAGAACTCAGAGAAGAAGTGGAGAAGCTTAGAGTCCAGCTCACCCAGGCTGAGGTACACACACAAACACACACACACACACACACACACACACACACACACCATAGGGGTTGGGGAACCTAGTGCATGTATATACACAGTCACACACACTTAAAGTGAGCTCACTTTAAAGGAGATGAACAAGCTTTGTGAAATATATAAAAATGCTTATACCACGGCTTGGTTGAATTTCCGTTCTTAAGAAGGTCAGTTATCTTTTGATATTTGCACACCTGTGAAGCAGTCCTAGTGTTTGACAGTATTATACTTTTTTTTTCTCTCCAAATTTTGCAATTTGGTAGTGCTTAAAGCTTAAAGGACGATATCCCTGTGGAGGGATATTTTGTTGTTGTTGTTGTCAATATGCCTTTATAGCGCTGCAAGTTTTTGTCCTAGAGACATAAAAATAACACCCCCAGAAACCTTGAATCTTCTACTTTTTTAAAATATATGAACTGGCCCATTGTGACAGACTTATTAGTTGACAGACAGAAATACAAATAGCAACATGTAACATAGGTCTGAAAGAGCTTTTGGTACCGTTCCACTGCATTTGACCTAAGGACCACAGTGATGTAACATAGCTAAGGTCGAAATGGCTCAACAGAATGCTGGGATATGCTAGCTTGGCAATGAGAGGTATGGAACTAATAACTGGGTTTTGGCCGTAGCAACCATACATTGCGATTAGCAGGGCAGTAATGGACTTCACGGCGTTTGGGCAGTAGTAAATAATGTAATTAAAGAAAATTAATTTTTCTTAATTTCATCCCTTACATGATGAAAAGTCATGAAGATGTCACCTCCGACGGTTTATGATTAAATTGATATTCTTATTAGTAATAGGAAATGTAATATAGTAATATGAAATGGCTTTTAAGCATTTTAGCATACAAAGAATTGTAATGATGGCTCTCTGTGTGTAGTCTATGAAAGCCCCAGAGCTGAAGGATAGGCTGGAGGAGTCTGAGAAGCTGATCCAGGAGATGACCGTCACCTGGGAGGAGAAGCTAAGGAAAACAGAAGAGGTCGCTCAGGTACACACAGGACTCTCACGCACACACTCTGTCTCTTTCTCACCAACTCACACACAGTCACTCACACACGAAATGTTTCATGCATACCTACTACACACCCCCACACACTAAATAGCATCGGTCCCATGCAGACACATCCATCCTTACACTCAACAGAACTCATGTGACTTATGTTTGAGTTGCTGTGTGCGCGTGCGTGCGTGTGCAGTTAAAGTAGAAACATGTCTAAGAACAGGCTGCTTCTGAAGGCTGTGAGTCAGCATGACATGATGTAGAGATTCCCCTCTGTCGGTGTCTGGGGGTGTGTGTGTTGCATGTTTCTGTGTGTCTCTGTTGGTCATCGGTCGGTCTACTTTGTGTGTGTGTGTGTCTGTTTATGTTTGTCTATGTGGCTTTTTGCTTGCCTGTGATTGTGTGTGTGTGTGTGTTTATGTTTGTGGCTTCGTGCTTGTCTGTGAATGTGTGTGTGAGTTTACGCTTGTGGCTTCGTGTGTGTGTGTGTTCATGTATGACTGTGTGTATCTCCAGGAGAGGCAGCGGCAGCTGGAGAGTCTGGGGATCTCCCTGCAGTCCTCTGGCATTCGTGTCGGAGAGGACAAGTGCTTCCTGGTCAACCTCAACGCAGACCCCGCCCTCAACGAGCTGCTTGTCTACTACCTGAAGGTACAACCACCTGTCAATCAAGTTTACTTCACATGACGCTCACTCTCTCTACCTGAAATGGCATACGTGTTGTGTTGTCACGTGGATAAATGAACCCCAGCACTGAACGGTAACAAACTTAGCCCAGCACAGATCGTTATTTCATTTTAGCTTACACTATATTTTCACTGAAAAGAACTTGAAGCACCATGTCAAGTAGGCCAGTTCATCCTAATTAGTAATGTGCACTGCCTAGTTAGTATATGTTTGGTCTATTTGACATATACAGAGACACGCTCTCGCTCTCCCTACTGTCCGGCCTTCTCCTGTAGTTGCCTTGTGATCCTTAGCAGCCCTGTTCTAAGCCGCTGGTGCTTCTGGGACTGAAGGGTGTTGACATGACGTTCTGATCTGTTTCAAATCAAAGCCGCGTGTGCATGGGATTGGCCTGGCCTTTACCTTACACGCACACAAGAAGCTGATTGTTTTCCCGGTTTTCCATGAAATCCTTGCAAAAACTGTCCTCCTAAGAACTTTTTAAAACAGGACTTCCTTAGTATAATATTCAAAGCCTTGGACCCAAGCCTTGCGTTACGGCTGTATGTTTGGAAGTACTGTATACGACTAGAGTTTCGTCTCAGCCCCGTTATGAGTGGTGATCCAGCTAGTCTTGCCCCCCTGAGGGTAATCAGAATAATCAGACCCAGGTGTGCGTGTGCGTGCGCATGCGTCTGCGTGGTGTGGTAGCCTAGTACAGGACAGAATCCTTGAAATGGGACTTTACTGTTTGTGTGTGTGTGTTTGTGTGTCAGTCATGTGTTGTTGCAGGAGCTGCCTAGAGTGTGTTTGATCAGGGGCGGCTACCCCAAGGGAGTGATTGGGCACTTATCTGAAAGGCCTGCCTTGCTCTATGGTCTTAATCTGTGTGTGGTCAGCTCTGGCTGATGTTATGTTGACATGGTGTGTGTGTGTGAGAGAGAGAGAGACAGACAGACAGAGAGTGATTGGGTTGGTTCACACTGCAGTGAGTAGGGCAGTTATACAGAAGGAGGATTAGTCTCTGAAAGTAAAGTAGAGGTTTGTTGCATGTGTGGAATGTTTGCTTGCTTGTGTGTGTGTGTGTGTGTATTAGAACACTAAGCTTGGTTAGCTCAGGGCATTTCCCTAAAAGGGAAGATTGTGTGTGTCTGTGTATTACAACTCTAAGCTTACTTAAGTTAGCTGAGGGTATTTCTCTAAAAGGTAGAGAGTGTGTGTGTATGTGTATTAGAACACTAAACTTGCAGCTAGCTCAGCCTACTCTTGAAGCATTGTGCTTTCATCATAGAGGTCTGTTTTATTGGATGTGTGCGTGTTTACACGAACATTAAAGGTGGTTTGAAGTGTGTAGATGTGTGCACTAAAGTGGGTTAATGTGCTGTGTATGTGTTTAAGAACACACTTAAGTTAATATGTTATACGCTCTGTGTGTGTGTGTGTGTGCGCGTGCGTGTGTGTGCAGGAGCACACTAAGGTGGGTTCAGCTGACTCACAGGACATCCAGCTGTGCGGGATGGGCATCCAGGCGGAACACTGTGTCATCATCATCACAACCGACGGAAGCGTGCTGCTCACACCCTACCGCAGCTCACGGTGCGCAAACGCTGTTATCGTCCTCCAACTCCTCCTCCTCCTGTTCATCTTCAATAATTATCACCGTCCTCTTTAGCTCTGTTATCCTCCCCGTCCTCTTCTGCTCAGTTATTATCCTCCTCCTCTTCATCTTTAGCACAGATATCACCCTCCTCTTCCTCCAACTCAGTTATCATCCTCCTCTTCATCTTTAGCAGTTATCACCCTCATCATCTTTAGCACAGTTATCACCCTCCTCCTCCCCTTCTTCCTCTTTAGCACAGTAACCATCCTCCTCCTCTTCAGCTCAGTTATCATCCTCCTCCACACAGTTATCCTCCTCTTCCTCTTTAGCAGTTATCCTCCTCTTCCTCTCATATATCTCCCTCCTCCTCTTCAGCTCAGTGACCACCCTGCACCTCCCTTTTCCCCTCCCTATCAGTAGTGTCTTCCCCTGAGAGATTCCTGTGTTTGTTATCAGCAGAAGAAAATTAATTGCTTCCCAAGGATCTGATTATCCCTTCTCTGGCCCATTTCTGTGATCACGACCCATCAGATATCTTGGAGAGCATTTGGAAATGAAAAGCATCAGGGGTGATTGCTGTGATTGAGTGCTGGCATAAACTTCCAGACAAAGGAGCTTAAGTTGTTACTAGGACAAGCATTTGTCATACCAAACACTAGGGCATTTGTCTTTTTAATACTTGTTTTTAGTTGAATAGTTCAATTCTTAAATAGTTGTTTTTTGACCTTTAGTGAATGTTCATGACCGTGGATAAAGAAACGCAGCCCCAGCTATAGTTCACCTTAATGGCTCTGTGCATGAGACTCTTGAGACCTCCAGCACTCATCACTCTCAATTCTCTCGTCTCTTTAGAACTTGTATCAATGGTTCCCCGGTAACCAGCCAGCAGCAGATTCACCATGGCGACCGCATCCTGTGGGGCAACAACCACTTTTTCAGGTATGCCCATGAAATACTTAATTCATTCAGTCATTCATTGAAAGTAAATATGGCTGCCTGTGGGGCTGGTAGCCTCTCGTTATGAGACCAGTGCTTTTTTTTTGTGAGATGTGCAACCCTCTGTGTGTATTCATAATGCATTATATTTGACTACATTATTATTGTAATGTAAGCAGATGGGATTTTCAGCGAGCCAAAGTTCAACAGCTCTTATAAATCCATTGTCACTAATCATTAGTCCTATGAACAATTTACATATGAATACACTTCCTTTTCTCCCCATCTCTCTTCTCTTTGGTCCTCCTCTGGTTCTCTGATTATCTCATCTGATTTTTTCCTCTACTCTTTTTCTTTCTTCCCCCTCCCCCTTTTTTCTTGTTTCATGTTGTGTCTCTCTCTCCTCTCTTTCTTTCCTTTTTGTTATCTCTCTCCTGTGTCTATCTCTCTCTCTCGCCCCCTCTATTTATTTGTTCTCTCTCTCTTTCTCTCTCTCTCTCCTTCCCCCTCTCTGTCTGTCTCAGGATTAACCTGCCTAAGCGTCGCTCGCGGGGTGATGATGAGGAAGGTGAGGGCAACATGAAGAACAGCACCAGCAACGAGCAGCTGGATGGCGACGGCGACTCGGCCAGCGAGGTCTCAAGCGAGGTCAGCTTCAGCTACGAGTTCGCCCAGACCGAGGTCATGATGAAGGCGCTCGGCAGCAACGGTGAGAGGCGCTACAGTCACGCCGACGTGTGCGGGCTTAGATGGGTTTTGGTTTGGAGCTGATAAAAGGACATTCAAATGTATGTGGTTATTTGAAGAGCTACAGCTACAAGTTCTCCCGTAGATCGCGATGAGGGCACTGAGCAGCAACAGTGAGATGGACTGCAGTGACTTTAATTTCGCCACGCTGATTTCAGAGCCTAACTCCTTGTGCACAAATGCCCCACAGATGTTAATGGTGTTAAACTCTGTGTTGGTACACAAATGCCCAGCTTGTTTAATGCCACCCACTCGTCCCTGTTCCCAGAGGTAAACCAGGCAATGCCTAGCCCTGGAGTTTCACTTAGTTTTTTCATATAATGCGTTCATCCACATCCTGTACAACACAGGATGTGACTTAATTTGCACATAGGATGTGACCTCGCTCGCCTCGACCCAGCTTGTTCTACATTCTTCAGTCATTTGTTCCTATGCCCAAAGACAGAAGTAGGTTTGGCACTGGCCAGACTATGCTATGGCTTCAGTTTCCATTCACAACACTAGTGCAGTGAAGTTGCACACTACTCGCATTTTAAGGCTAATATGAGATTAGATGAGAACCTAATACTCGCGTGTGTAGGTCAGGTCAGGAATTATCGCACATTCTTTGGATATCCCTGAACAAGCAATCACAGCTAATGATTTGCCCATCTCAAATTAGAACTGGAGATGCTGAAAGTGCTTTATTTTAGAGCTGCTTACCCCAAAACTATTTCAACTTTAGCAAAGTTCTGCTAAACTTTCAGCAGGTCTTTAGTCATTCTGTATAGTCTTTATTATTAGAGATTATGAGTAAGACTTTAATGGTGGTGGGGAATATTGGTAATATTGCTAATGCTATGAGCATCACTTTTACTGTACTTCAACTGGTAACTTAGGCTCTTCCTGCACCTGCTACTACTACCTCCCATATCCCTACTATTACTACTGCGCAACTGCTACTACCCACAATAATAATAATAATAATAATAAATCTTTTGTGTGCGTGTGTGTGTCAGACCCCATGCAGGCGGTACTGCAGAGCCTGGAGCGTCAGCACGAGGAGGAGAAGCGCTCTGCTCTGGAGCGGCAGCGGCAGATGTACGAGCAGGAGCTGCAGCAGCTGCGCAAACGCCTGCACCCCGATAGGCAGAGCACAGGCGGGGGCGGGCAGATGCCTCCCTCCCAGCAGCCACAGGGGGCGCAGTATCGCAGCTGGGAGCGCCTCAGCCTCGGAGGGGGGTCGTCGTCCGCCAGCGCCCAGCAGAGGCTACGCCAGTGGAGCGAAGAGAGGTGAGGTTGGGATGACCAGATTACAGGGTAGACTACAACTGCCACTTGGTCACGCCAGCATAGCATAACCTAGAGGAGCCGTGATCTGGGGACTACTGGATTACAGGGCTGGACTGTAGAAGTAGTACTTCAGAACACTAGTACTCGGGGGGTCGAGGAGATGTAGATCCTGGGGACTACTGGAGAGGTGTGCTGATGCTGATCACTGGGCTGGAGTACAGAGGTGGGGCTTCACGCTCCTATCAAAAACCATTGAGAGGGCAGCTTCCAAACAGGTCACAGAGTTCCTATCAAGGAACAATCTCCTCGATCCAAACCAGTCTGGATTCAAAAGTGGTCACTCCACCGAAACAGCCCTGTTGTCTGTGACAGAGGCCTTGAAAACAGCTAGAGCAGCAGCTCAATCCTCAGCTCTCGTCCTGCTTGATTTATCAGCTGCGTTTGATACAGTCAACCACCGCATCCTTCTGTCCATACTGTCAAGTATGGGCATTTCTGGCAAGGCGCACTCCTGGTTTGAATCGTACCTCACTGGGCGCTCGTTCAAGGTGTCATGGCAAGGTCAGCTGTCTGTACCTCACCACCTTACCACAGGGGTGCCCCAAGGCTCGGTGATGGGACCACTTCTCTTTGCCATTTACACCACTTCGCTGGGCCCTATCATCCGCTCGCATGGTTTTTCCTATCATTGCTATGCCGATGATACTCAACTGTTTCTGTCTTTCCCTCCTGAGGACACCACTGTCTCGGCGCGGATCTCGGACTGTCTTGCTGATATATCCACATGGATGAAAAACCACCACCTTCAGCTGAACCTGGCCAAAACGGAACTGATGGTCTTTCCAGCCAAACAGGCCATCCACCACAACATCAGCATCAATATTGACTCCTTGTCTCTTGTTCCATCCAAAACAGCAAGAAACCTCGGGGTCATTATTGATGACCAACTGACCTTCACGGACCACATTGCCTCTGTCTCTAGGTCCTGCCGCTTTGCGCTATTCAACATCCGCAAAATCAGGCCGTACCTAACCCAGTATGCCACCCAGCTGCTGGTGCAAACCTTGGTGAATTCCCGCCTTGATTACTGCAACGCCCTCCTAACGGGCCTGCCGGCTTGCGTGGTGAAACCACTACAAATGATCCAGAACGCGGCGGCGCGTCTGGTGTTCAACCAACCGAAGAGGGCACACGTCACCCCCGCTTCTTATTGACCTCCACTGGCTGCCTGTAGCTGCTCGCATTAAGTTCAAGTCACTTATGCTTGCCTACAGAGTGCTTGATGGTTCTGCTCCCACCTACCTAAATGCTCTTGTAAGGGCAAATGTTACACCCAGGATGCTGCGCTCTTCTAGTGAGCGTCGTTTGGCAGTGCCGTCTGTGCAAGTACGGCAGTCCAGACTATTCTCATTTGTAGTTCCACGTTGGTGGAATGAACTACCCAGCACTACCAGAGCAGGGGCGTCCCTCTCTACCTTTAAGAAGCTCTTGAAGACCCAACTCTTCAGAGAGCACTTCCTGTCCTAACTGGCACTTCGACTAGTGCATAACTTGCAATTACAGCAGTTACATTTCTGCACTTCTTTCTTTCTTTTTTATTTCATTTTGTTATATTTCTTATGTAAAGTAGTATTTATTTATTGTTACACCAGGTTCTATTGCTCGTAGCTTGAATATTCTCTCCCTTGTACGTCGCTTTGGACAAAAGCGTCTGCTAAATGACTAAATGTAAAATGTAAATGTAACAGAGTGCTAGCTGTGCAGTTGGGTGGGGAGAGGTGTGTTAGGCGAGTAAGTAAAGTTTGATTCTACAGCACATTTTAACACTATAACACAGCATAAGATATAGTATCGTAACGGTGTTAATTATCGGACGGTGTGTGTTATCTGCAAACGTTCGCGTTGTCATGTTAACCCATTATTAAACTGAGCATATCGATTGTTAATCCATTATTAAACTTAGCATTTTGATTGTTTAACAGAATGGTCGATTTTTGACACTGTCCGATAACTGACATAGCTACGCTAGGCCTCTTGCCCGTTGTAGATCAGTGGAGTGGCGCTGGAGCACACTAGCATAGTGGGGAAAGGAGAGGGCAGCTTAAGGGAAGTCCATTTTCACAAAGTGAACGGGTACACACTAGGACCAGCATGGCACCATCAAGCAGAGCACATTTCCTTCTGTAGCTTCCCAGCAGACTCTCTAGTAGACGTTAGAGCTCTGCGGTGCAGCCTGGTCACGCTAGAGCAGGAGTGGCCTCACGGTGGAGGGGCAGAGAGCCTGTGGGGCTGAAGCTAATGGCCTCATTAGCTCACCTACATCATGCTGTGTTAAGCTTGTGTGGAGGTAGATCATGCGCTGCATTAACTCAGTGCGGCCATAGTGTGCCAGTTGAGCAAGATCACAAGGCAAGCCATGTCAGTCTAGAGGAATGTCAATCTAGTGGAGTTCCACTACATCAGTAGAGCTTATCAGCACAAGTAGAGGCTGTGCTGTGCTGTATCTTACTGGAACTGTAGCTGTGCAAGACAGAACTACACTCAACACACTCATAATAGGACTGCAAGATTCATGCAAAAGTTCCATTATTAAAAGATTGTCCCATGTGTGTCAGCCTTAGAATTCTATAATATTTCAGTATTATTGACTTATTCATTACTGACAATTTTACACAGCGCCGTCCTCCTCTGATCATAGATACCTATAAACCGTCCCTAGTTGCAGTCACGATATATCGTAGCCTGTTGATCTTGGCCGGTTACACATCAGAGTGGATAAGTATTTTGGCTAACAAGTATGTTGTGATTGCCCAGAAGTTAACAGCAACATTAGCACCAGGAATTCTCGCCAGTATAAACAAACTAACTAGCCAATGAAAAGCCGCCAGAGGCACGACCTCAGATTGGCCCGCCAATAAAACACAGCCAGAGGTATGACCTCAGGTTGCTTGGCCAATGAAACGGCCTCCTGCTGACCCTTGGCTGACTTGTGTGTGCTCTAGGGAGGCGGTTCTGACCCGGAGCCTGCGTAAGCTGCGCGAGCAGATCGTTCGGGCCAACCTGCTGGTGCAGGAGGCCGGCTTCATCGCGGAGGAGGTGGACAAGAAAACGGAGTACCGGGTCACACTGCAGATCCCCGCCGCCAACCTCAATGCCAACAGGAAGGTCAGTCGCTGCCCTTCTCTCCAGCTCACACATGCACACTCGTGCACACATGCACTCATAAACACACGCGCACACACACACACACACACACACACACAGAGTCAGGCATTCATGCGCTCAGATATACATATATTCATGCAGTCTCTGACTCCCACACGTATGCATACATATACATACACATATAAACTCTTACACAAGCTCACTACCACACTGCCACTAACTCACACATGATCACACACACTGTGCACTCATGCACTCTTAAGTAATACACTAAAGCACTCTTTCTGTCAGTCAGTCAGATCCAAATTCCCTTACCCACACCCACCCACATGCTTGCTCTCATATGGGCACACACACACATTCTCCACTGGGCAGGGCAAGGAAAGTGTTGAAGCAGAGTTTCCATGGCCTTGTCCATGAAGTGTCCACATCCTTATTTATGTGTGTTTGGTAGGAGACCAGAGCCTCTCTCTCTCTCTCTCTCTCTCTCTCTCTCTCTCTCTCTCTCTCTCTCTCTCTCTGTACCAGCCTGCCTCCTGACGGGAAGGGCTATATAAAGCATGCTGCATATGTGGTGTGTGTTGGATCTATAACTCATCTGTAAACAAACTGCATTTTGTGTGTGTGTGTGTTGCTGTGTATCTTCCTTGCGTTTTGAAATTGTGTTTGAATTATGTTTTCTTTTTGTAACTGTGGATTTCTATTCTTTTGTGTGTGTGTGTGTAGCGTGACGCGGTGCTGAGTGAACCGGCCATCCAGGTGCGCCGTAAGGGGAAGGGGAAGCAGATCTGGGCCCTGGAGAAAATGGAGAACAGACTGGTGGACATGAGGGAGCTCTACCAGGAGTGGAAGGACTACGACGAGGACAACCCTGTAAGGAGACACACACACACACACACACACACACACACACACACACACACATTCACTTGTCCCCCCTTCAGCCTCGTGTTGGAGTGGACAGGTCACATAGGAAATGTATCAGTTTGATTAAAAAGCAGGATGCCTAACACCCTTCTACAGGTCCTACCCTTTTTCACACCCTCACACTTAGTCACAATCTCTTTCTCTCACTCACTCACTCTCTTTCTTTCTCTCTCTCTCTCTCTCACACTACTTATTCACTCTGTATTCTTTCCCCATCAACCACTTCATGCTTTTCACACCCTCTCATTTCAATAACATTTGACTACAGAACAAAGGGCCTAGTTTGCATTTTACCATGGGAAACATCAGTAATTGTAATACGTTCTGTAAGAGTGTGTCTGGTAGTTTGCCTACACTTCAGACATGGAATAAGTTGGCTTTGAATAATAACGGCACACAAATCTAAAATATATCTTATCATGTGTCCAAGGCTGTTCTGCACAATCCAAGTATCAGTAATTCATGATGGAAGAATAAAGGAAAGTCTTTACCTTTCCAGGTGATGAGGTCCTACCTGAGGCGAGCAGACCCCTTCTTCGATGAACAGGAGAACCACAGTCTAATCGGGGTGGCCAACGTGTTCCTGTCCTGCCTTTTCTATGATGTCAAACTGCAGTATGCTGTGCCCATTATCAACCAGAAGGGAGAGGTGAGGGGACTGGACTGGACTGGATGCTTGGTCATAGCAGTGGAGGATCTGGTTTAGGAAATAAACTGTTGTAAGAGGTTTTAGGCGTTTTATGTCCTTTTGTAAATTGAAAGCTCCTGTTCATTGTATTTGTGTAGCTCATTTCTTAAAAATGAAATGATGATTAATGATTAAAAACGAAACTATCTTGGACACCTGTCAGCATTGAGTTGCATATGAGTATGTGTGCTTGGACCCGGATGATTTCTTTTGGGATGATTATATGCATTTTGTGTGGGAGCGTGTGTGTGTGCGTGTGTGCTGTCTGTCGTGGGGATGCATTTACATTCTGTGTGTGTGCTGTCTGTCGTGGGGATGCATTTACATTATGTGTGTGTGTGTGTGTGTGTGTGTGTGTGTGTGTGCTGTCTGTTGTGGGAATGCATTTGCATTTTGTGTGTGTGTTAGGTGGTGGGTCGTCTGCATGTAGAGTTGGTGCGTGTAGCGGGGGGCGTAGACGAGAGCATGGCGGGAGGAGACGACAGCGACGGCAGCCCAGATGGGGAGCTTCAGGAGAGGAAGCTCGTCTGCATGGTGAGTGAAAGTCTGCATCACTTCCTGTACAGTTATGGACTTCCTGCCAGATAGTGATGTTCTGAAGTGTGCTTCATTGTACTGTATATGAAACTGCCAGTTAAGTAACTCTTGTGAATCCATATGTTATATGCTATGGGCCACATTCCTTGGCAAGGTTATTTATATTGCTATTTGTATATGCTAGTCCAGCTTTAAAGGTACAGTCCTTAAGTATAATCCATTACACTCTTCGTGTATCTGTCCATCCAGTGCGTACGTTCAAAAAATATGTTTGTCCTGGATCTGGTAAATGGAAAGTAAAGTGGCTTGGACTGAGCCATACACTATTCTAGCCAATCAACTAGTTGCTTCAGGAGCATGGGAAGAAGAGGTGTAATTTGATTGGCTGTTGAGTTCAGATGTCAACAACATTTTGCCTGAATCAAAGACTCTGCCTTTAATTAGGTTAGATGCTTTCATTTTCAGTCTCCTCCTTCCTTCTCATTTCCTCTTTTTTCTCCTCTTCTCTCTCTTGCAGATAAAGATCCTTCAGGCCACAGGTCTCCCCCAGTACCTGTCAAACTTCGTGTTCTGCCAGTACTCATTCTGGGACCAGGCGGAGCCCGTCATCGTGGCCCCGGAGGTCGACCCCTCAGCCTCCTCCCCCAACAGCAAAGACCCGCACTGCATGGTGGTGTTCGACAGCTGCAAGGTCAGAGTTTGGTTTTAGTCTCATTACTGTTGTGGATTTCATTTTGAATTGGTCTTGTGTGTAAATTATTGATCAGTGTTGGTCATGTGTGTAAATTATTTAGTATACACATGCAATTTATTTACGTCAATAACCTGATTGTTCACTTGCTGTTGCGAGACAGACATCCATTGACGTGCCTAAGTGTAGCACCAGATGTTTGGTTTGAAGTTTTTTTGAAACGGTAGAAAAGTTTCTGGATTTCTGTTAGTTTAAAAAT
The DNA here is from genome assembly GCF_900700415.2 of Clupea harengus. Classification (NCBI taxonomy): domain Eukaryota; kingdom Metazoa; phylum Chordata; class Actinopteri; order Clupeiformes; family Clupeidae; genus Clupea; species Clupea harengus. Next base: position 18,067,881 of record NC_045165.1, read on the forward strand.
ACTGCAAACTTTGTCGGGATGTGAGCATGGTAGGTGGCCACCTCCAAAGTTTTGAATTACTACAAAAAAAAACTAAGAATATCAAAAGCAAAATCTGCTGGTTATGAACCCCATTCATCTGCCTGCTGTTTCGATGGCTCTGGGGGGGCTGACTCGTTTGAAGTGTGTGTGTGTGTGTGTGTGTGTGCGTGTGCGTGCGTCTGCATGTGCGTGTGTGAAGTTGCGCTCTCTTGATTTCATTAGTGAGATGCGGTGAGGCGGGGTGAGTCAGTGCTGCTATGTGCTGACTCAGTTCAGGGAGGGGAGGGGAGGGTGGGGCTGAGGGGATGACAGGAGGAGCTCAGCTCAGTTGAGTTGAGTGGGGAGGGTTCTGCTCCATCCTCCCTCTATAAACATGTTCAGACCTCTGGCAGCCGGATGGGAAGGGTTGTCTTGTTCTCCAAAGAGATCATTTAGATTAGATCACACTTCTGTTCCTGGAGAGTTGCAACACAGTGAAAGAATATATTCCATAATTACTGAATGGAATTGAGAGCTAGTATCACACTGACGATTCAGCTGGATGTAACACCATTTCTGTGTGTGTGTGTGTGTGTGTGTGTGTGTGTGTGTGTGTGTGTGTGTAACAGGAGGTGGCTGTGGCAGTGACTGAGGACTTCATTGAGTACCTGACGGATGGGGCGGTGGCCATCGAGGTGTTCGGCCACAGGCAGGCGGATCCTGGCAGAAACCCCGCCCTCTGGGACCTTAGCATCATCCAAGCCAAGACACGGACGCTTAGGGACAGGTGGGCTCTACAACACGCAATGTAACACAACACCAACACAACACAGATACCATTCTGACACTGATGTGTGTGTGTGGTTCCTGTGCAGATGGAGTGAGGTCACCCGTAAGCTGGAGGTGTGGCTGCAGGTGCTGGAGCTGAATGAGGTTGGCGAGTACATGCCCGTAGAGGTGGTGCCCGCCAGGGACGTCCGCACAGGGGGCATCTTCCAGCTCAAACAGGTAGACCTCCATCAGTTTATGACAGCAGCCATCCTTCAGCCTCCCACAAACATCCATCAGTTTATGACAGCAGCCATCCTTCAGCCTCCCACAAACATCCATCAGTTTAGAACAACAGCCATCCTTCAGCCTCCCTCAGTCCACAAGTAAACTCCTCTAGGAATGGGAGATGTGGGGATGCTGTGTACTATTATTGTTTTCCCTCGTTGTTACACATGACTTACACATAGTTTACAACATTTAAATATTCCTTCTCTCTACAGTTTTATTTTTTTTTTGAGTGGGGGTTGGGGGGCTAATACTGTAGAGGCACTAAAACATTAGGTGTGATATTTGATCAGTTTAACCTCACACCACTAGGATGGACCACTTTTGTCAGGCCGAGTACAAGTATAAATGCTTACATTTGTGTACTTGCCGATATGAGACCTTAATAATTTGCCTATGCCAGAGTTCTATGAATTTCTCCTACCCAGTTGTTTCCAGTAGGCAAGTCTGATAGGGCAGCAATAAGTGTCATAAAATCCTGCACCAGCTGTTTCCAGTAGGCAAATCTGGTAATGGCGTAACAACTCCTGACCTGTAGCCGGGCTGACCTTGCGGCGATTTAAAAAGAAGTGGAGGCAGTGTCTCAGATGTTCTTTAGAAAAATTGCAAATGTTTAATGGCCAGTTGCAACAGGCAAACACGCCAGAATGGATAAAAAAAAGAAACAAAAACTCCAAACAATAACTCTCAATAACTAATTCAGCTCCAAAATGACCAAGTAACTCTCAATAATCATGAGTCAACTTAACACTTGTCACTCTCAACTCTGGCAGTTTCACCTATGTCGCCAAGAGGGGTTGGAAGTTGTTCCCCTCAGACTCATCGCTTCAAAAGACCTGTTCTGCGCCAGTATTTTATTACCCCGGCCTGAACCATTACACACATCGCTAAAAATCAATTATCACTACCACTAAACAGTCATCCTAAATATTAGGGGTGGGGGAAAAAAATCGATTTTTCGATTTCTCTCGATTCTCTTTAGAACGATTCTGTCTCGATTCAGAAAAGTTCATAATCGATTTTTTAATAAAAAAAAAAAATTAATATATTTTTTTTTTTTTTTTTTTTACACATTCATTTTGTGTTGAAATGCAAGCTGCATCGATTATTGCATTGTTCATAGAAAGTCATAATTGTGACAAGGAAAAACTTTTTCTCTAATAAAAAAATAGATCTGTTGATTTATCAAACACAAAGTAGGAAGTGATTTGAGACTCTAAGTAGCAAACTCAAATGTTTTAAAAATTGAGATGCATCGATAATCGTTTTATCGGTTTAGAATTGATAATCGATAATCGGTTTAGAATCGAGAATCGGTTTAGAATCGAGAATCGGTTTAGAATCGAATCGTTGACCTCTGAATCGGAATCGAATCGAATCGTGAGGTGCCAAGAGATTCCCACCCCTACTAAATATCACTAAATACCTTCTCTATAGCAATTCCCACGGGTTTACACACCGAAAATCATCTACAGCCTTGAGTTTAACATAATGTTGCCATGAAGTGGTATCAGAGCGTGATATCGGGAATTTTTAGTATATGACCCGGTATCAGTGCATCCCGAGGCCACCTTTGACACAGACACAACACTTTTCTCCCTCTTTCATTTGAGATCTTAAGTGTGTGTGTGTGTGTGTCTGTGTGTGTTTTGTTGGTGTGTGTGTGATTGCAGGGCCAGTCACGGCGTATCCAGGTGGAGGTGCGGTCGGTGCAGGACTCTGGCACTATGCCCTTGATTGTGGAGGCGGTGCTGGGTGTGTCTGTGGGCTGTGTGGAGATCCAACAGGCTCGGCCCGCCAAAGGCAATGACAACCAGCAGGTTGGCACACCACACACTCACGCCAGATTCTTCTCTCTCTCTCTCCACCCCCCTCCCTCCTTCCCTCTCTCTCCCTCCCTCCCTCCCTCTCTCTCTCGCCATCTCCAGTAGTAATAGCATATCGTTTTCTGTTAGTTATACATTGATGAGTTATACAATCTCAGTTTGCATTAACCATCTGATTTACACACTGAGATAGTAGTTACAGCATATTTTAGTTATCTTAGTAATTAATAGTATTTAATGGTAAGGCGGGCTTACTTAAGCAATATAGTACGAGTGCGAGTGGGGTAGGTAAGGGAATATCCCTTACCTACCCCACTCGCACGAGTACTATATTGCTTTTATAAAACAATTTTATAGTCAACCAATTAACATTTAAACACGAAGTTATTGATAAAATTTTTTTTTTATTTCGCCATTGTTTCTCCGCAAGAAAAAAATAGTTCCATTGTCAACGTCTTTTGGAATTATAAGAACTTTGAATTAACGGTTATCGATTAATTGTATCAACGCGCTATAGAATGTTTCATTGCGGAGTGATTTATTATTAGCTGTGAAAAGTCCGAGTTGGGATGTCCTGGGGTATTCCAGGAACCAACTCACGGAACGTCTCTTGTCCAATCAGAAACAGCTAAATAATTAGATAGAACCCAATTGTTTTATAACTTAAATGAACCATCTGATTTAAACACTGGTGTGAACGCATGATTGAAATAGATCATAGCCTGCAAATATTTAAATTCATAACATCAGCATCACTAGGTGTGACTATATGGACCCAAACACACTTGCTGTTTTAGTCCTTAAGCAAAACCTCAACCACCCTAATGCTGAATGAAGCAGATGTTCAGTTTGTGTATGATTCGGTGCTGCAGACTGCCAAGTCAACCCTGTATCAGACCAGTAACATCAGATCACCTGACTTGAGGAAATTTCCCCCAAATCTTTTGTTCATGAAGTTTGTCTGAAAATAAGTGTTCCTGTGTAGGTCCACGCCAATCGCATCTGTGTCGTAGTTGCATCATTGGATTTCTATTGCTTTCTATTTTACTATTTAACTTTTCTATTAATTTCTATCTTATGATTCACTCAGATGCATTTGGTATATTTAGCCATCATGCCACCATCTGACCGCAGCCACGTGGTTGTAATCAATGTGTTAGATATGGCTGGTAGATGAATGTGTTGGAATTGGCTCTTAACTCTGCCTCTTGTTTGCTGTGTGTTTGTGTGTGTGTGTGTGTGTGTGTGTGTGTGTGTGTGTGTGTGTGTTTATGCTGTGAAGCCTGAAGGCGATGAAATGGACAGTTATCAGGTATGTTTGTTTTGTAACTCACCACCATAGTAACCTACGTGTATTGCAACTGCAGGTCACGGGGGAAGGGGTGGTGTGTGTATATGTAAATAATTAAGGGTCATGTTCCCAAAAGTGTTACAGTAGCTCATGGTAGAGTTGCTACTTGGTTCAGATACAGGGGGTACTCCTGGTAGGATAATGTTTGACCTGTTTAGCTACAGTAGCTCATGGTAGAGTAATGGTAGTGTGTATAGGATACAGTAGCTCATGGTAGAGTAATGGTAGTGTGTGTAGGATACAGTAGCTCATGGTAGACTAATGTTTCACACTGTTTGTCTTGCAGGAGCGAGACCTGGAGCGGTTGAGGAGGCAGTGGCTGACGGCCCTCACCAAGAGACAGGAGTACCTGGACCAGCATCTCCAGACGCTGGTCAGCAAAGCTGGTGAGCAGGATCACTCTCATACACACACACACGCGCGCACACACACACACACACACACACACACACACACACACACAGACATTATAGACACATGCACACAGGCACAAGCTCATAGAAAACACAAATACACACTGGTCGTAATTGACAAGTCAGTGGTGTCCTAACATGGCGGAAAACCCTGCCACAGTGCTCTGTCAAATCTGTCTTGAGTTTTAATTTGTAATTGAATAAGTGGTTGACTGAATTCATGTGAGTCTGTGGTTTTACCTGGTAAAGATGTCCATATGTGATCCATGTAACAGCTGTATCATCTGTATGTCAGAAAAATGCTTATTGTGTGTGTGTGTGTGTGTGTGCCTGTGTGTGTAGATAAGTCGGAGGATGATGTGGAGCGGGAGGCTCAGCTGCTGGAGTGGCGTCTGACGTTGACGGAGGAGAGAAATGCGGTGATGGTGCCCTCTGCTGGCAGCGGCATACCAGGTGCACCAGCTGAGTGGTAAGTCAGACACACAAAAGCTCTGTGTGCATGTCAGTGTAAGGTGTGTGTAAATTGTATCCGGTGTGTGTTGTCGGTCAGCCCATTTTCATTGCTCTGTCATTTCCCTTGAGGAAGAATTGTCTAAAAATGCAAAGCACTTCAGTTTCCTTTGAGATATTTAAGAGTCATTTCAATCAAAAATGAATCTATTAATTTCTACTTCCACATTTGATTTTTTTCAAATGTCATTCAGTTATGTAGGAAGTGAAAGCAGCATGCTACCATGCCATTTGGAACAGTGGGATCGTGATGGAATTCCCAGACATTCTGAGAGAATGGAGCGTCTGTCTGTCAGTCACCTCAATCCCATTAGTCCCATTAGCCTCTATTTCATTAGGAGACAAACCCTGTTGACTCTGCTGATCGAAGCTGAAAGGCTGTGACGAATGCATGCTGTGATACTTGACTGTGGGATTTTAAAGGTCACAAAAAAAGAGTTGTGTGTGTGTGCTATTGTATAACTGATAATGAATTGTCTTGCGTTGACAGGGTGCCACTTCCAGGGATGGAGACACACATACCCGTACTGTTTTTGGATCTGAGTGGTAGGAACTAAACATTCTCATGCCTCTGAAAATACCTTGTTTTATCATTGAGGGCTTTATAGATGGTCTTGGAACGTTTGTTTGTATTATTCATTGAAGTCTTGCCACAGTCTATTAAAAATCATTATTACAACATTGCAAGTGTCGTACTAATCTTTAGTGATGTGTGTCATTGTATGTTGGTGCAGCATTGAACTGAGTATTGTGCTATTCTCTGACGATGAATGGCACTTGACCTGATAAAATGTGAGTTGTTTATTTTCCTCTCCCCAGCGGATCACATCAGCTCCCAGGAGAACCTGGAGGCCCCCGAGGCTGGGGGGTGGGACGCCATGCTCAATGGGGAGGATGAGGACGACTTCTTCGAACTGCTGATTGTCAAACACTACGACGACGAGGTGAGGACATGCAACCTGCCTTCATTTAAACTGTGTGTGTGTGTGTGTGTGTGTGTGTGTGTGTGTGTGTGTGTGTGTGTGTGTGTGTGTGTGTGTGTGTGTGTGTGTGTGTGTGTGTGTGTGTGTGTGTGACGCTCCCTAGTGAATTTTGACTTATTTTTGAGAAGTAATGAGGCAGGGTAGTTTGCTTCCTTCAGCATTAATCTACACACACACACACACACACACACCAAGATGTCAACAATGAATGAATCAAAGTTGAATGAAATTTCGGTCATACTAAATGTACTCCTCACCTATTTGAGTACATCAAGGTCTTCTCACTCCCACTCCACCTTTGTCCTCTACAGGCCAAACCCTAATAGATACGCTAACTCACTGTTCCCCTGTCCCTGCACGTGCAGGTCTTAACATCTACTCCTCACCACTCCTCTGTGGCAACATCTCACTCTTCTAAATCCATCTCTGCTCTTGTCCCACTGACTCACGTGTGTGTGTCTCTCTCTCTCTCTCTCTCTCTCTCTCTCTCTCTCTCTCTCTCTCTCTCTCTCTGTGTTCCTCAGGTGCGTGCTGAGGCCTCGTGGGACTCCACGGTGCACGAGTGTCCCCAGTTGAGTCGCGGGGCGTCCCCAGAGCAGCGGGTCTACCTGACCGTACGCGCCGTCGTCCAGGTCAGCCATCCCGCAGACATGCAGCTGGTGCTGCGCAAACGAGTGTGTGTCAACCTCAACGCACGGCAGGTGAGCTCTCATAAATGCACAGACGCACACACGTACACACACACAAACACACACACACACACAGCCACCCTGTAGACATACATGTGTGTCAGCCTGAACACACAGCAGGTGAACTTAGGCTTAGGACACACACACACACACACACACACACACACACACACACACACACACACACACACACACACACTCACACACAAATCTGGTGTAGTCAGACATGCATGTTTGTGTCCAACTCTACTTCACTAAGTATGACAGGTGTGGCCTCTAGTTACCTCCAACACACACAGACAGGAGCATCGCCCACGCGTTCACACAGTGTACTTTAGTCATACCGCCTCCAGCTGGTTTTGAGCTGATATCAAGTGAAAGATTGGGAAGACTTCCTGTGGTTATGACGCTTCTGTGTGTGTGTGTGTTTGTTTGTGTTTATACAGCAGGGCTTTGCCCAGAACTTCCTGCGGAGGATGTCGACGCGGAGCACCATCCCGGGCTGTGGCGTGACGTTCGAGGTGGTGTCCAACATTCCTGGAGTGAGTACGGCCTCTCCGGTCTGCCATGCAGAAAACCGGACTCGCCATCTTCACATGGTTTAGGGCATTTCCTGTTGTCTTCTGCTGTTAAGGATTGCAGCTCGAGACGTCTGGTGCAGTGGTTGAGAAGAATTCAGACAACATGTTTTATGGCTTTCAAATATTCTGGGATTCCGACATTTTTATCATCAATAACACGACAAAAGGGAATATTCTCTCTGATGTGGTCCTATAATGTAAAGCACACCAGATGGACTCATTGCAAACATGGTTTCTGGTGAAAGTATTCCCATTTCTTTTAATCAAGTATTTTCTGTTGAACTGAATTATTCTCCCTGTGCTTGTCAGCCCTTTTGGTCTACTTTTAGTTCTTTTAGTTCTTTATTTCTACTGATCTCTCTTAATATATGTATGATGTTTTGGTCCATTGGTTACTCATTATTGTCATACCCTGCTATTAAATGCTGCTGTGTAAATTGTGCTGATGTCTGTTGCTGTGTCTGTTGCTAGTTCATTGTTTATAATGAATAGTGCCATGTAAACTATTCTGTTGTCCTGATGCCACTCTGGCCCCTCTGGTGCGGTCTTCCCCAGGATGCCCAGGGCTCTGAGGACCGAGAGATGCTTGCCCGCATGGCTGCCAGCGCAGAGAACCCCAAATCCTCCGACAACGAGGCGGCCATCGAGAAGTACCTGCGCAGCGTCCTGGCCGTGGAGAACATCTTGACGCTAGACCGACTGCGGCAGGTCTGCACCTCGGCCTCACGGCACACCCGTCATAGTGTTCCACTGGCAGAATGGGCTACTGCATGCCCAGGCCTCTAGAGTGGAACACTTACTTACACGGACACATAGACATGCAGGGTTATCTGTCAGCGGCTCCTTTTCCAAGAAACACCAGTGTCCTCTAGTTGTGTTCCTCTAGTGCATATCCAGTAACTGTAGATCCCTATATGGATCTTTCTGTGGGGTGTGTGCACTTGTTTATGTTTGTGTATGTGTGCTTGTGTGTGTTTAGGAGGTGGCTGTGAAGGAGCATCTCGCCACTAAGGGGAAGGGGAGCAGAAGAAGCCTGAGCTCGCCCAGTGTGCACAGGGTAAACCTCTCCGCTGTCTCCTCCTCCTCCTCCTCCTCCTTTATTCTCATCAGTGCCTTTAGCCTCTGCTCCATACATCCCAAAGTGTTGTTATACTTACAGAAATATGGCTCTGTGCTGCTTCCCTCCTCTCTCCCTCAGCTCTCTGGTAGCAGGCAGGACCTTTCTCTCAACTCCTCGCTAGAGGACAACAAGGTGAGTGCTAATGCAACTGTTTAAGTTTTCAAAAGCGTCTCCCTGTGGATGTGCAGCTGCCATGGCACGCGGTAACGAAAGATGCGTGATCTAGAGCTACCATGGCACGCCGTAACGAATTATTGTGTGCTGTGGTGTTGAGTTCATAGTCTCTAGTGTGGTGTGTGAATTATTTTAAGTGTGAATCAGGTGTGTATGTGTAGGTCTTTGTAGTGTGTACAGTGTGTCTGTGTGCACATGTGTCGTGCAGTACCAAAAGCCCCTTTCCTTACTGTGTGTTGTATAGCAGCTGCTGGCCGTGTCCTGACGGTGATCTCCTGGAGGCCTCATGCCTGTGTGCTTCTGTTTCCCTCCTGTAGAGTCGCTGGGAGAGCCAGCAGGACATCTTCATGACCTCCCCCCAGTTCAGTCGGACCCTCCCCCGACCCTCCGCGGCGCACAACCAGAACCAGAGTCCGCCCCAGAGTCAAGACTCTGATCAAGGTGAGCAACATGAGCCCTGACCCCTCCTCTTCAGGAGAACGAACGAACTACACTTGCCACCAGTAGGTGTTATGGCAGTATGGGTCCTATTGTTGTTTAACAGCACATTAGAAGCTAGTGTACCAGGCCTGACTGCAGTATCCCATAGTTACTGTGTGCATTTATATATATATTTTTAGGTTATTGAGTACCTAATACTGCCCTTTGAGATGTGTGCTCTAGTATTTTACTCAGAGGTGGAGCTAGAGTGATCAGTTAAATGGTCTGGTTAAGTGCTCACCCTGGAGAGTAGTCACGGTAGTGCTGTCAGAACGGTACCCCTCCCTGGCCTTAGTCTGTCCTTCTCACATCATCTGCCCTGAGTTCTTTCTGCCCCCTGGCACCGGTCGTAGCTCTTTCTACCTCTCCTCTCTCTAGTCTCTTGCCTCTAGTCTTCACGTCCTATTTCTATGGTTCTCTGCCATACAATGGTTTGCACACTGTTGATGCTGGTATGTCTGACAGTGGGGATTCACAGTAATTCATGTTAATCTGTAGCTTTACACAGACGCTGAGCAGAGCACAGACTGTCCTGTCCTGTAGTTTTCGCCTGTAGATGACCTCTGCTTTAGCTGTGTGTGTTTGGAGGCTTCTAGCGTTTTCTCTCCTGTGCTCGCCTTCAACTTCTGGCTTTAATCTTCGCTGTCGACTTCTGCCACTCCTCTCCCTTCCACTGTTTCTTTTCCTTCACCTTGTCTTCCTCGATCTCCTCCTGTTCCCTCTCTCTCTTCCCTCCTCTCCTCCTCTTTCTCTGTTTACTCACTTCTCTCCCTCCTTTATATCCTTCTCTTCCGTCTCGTCCTCCTTCACTTCTTTCCCTCCTTCTTCTCTGTTCCCTCGCCTCTTCTCCTCCTCGTTCCTCTCCTCGTCCCATCCTGCCCACCCACCAGGTCTCTTAGGGATCGCTGCCTCTTTTCTCCCCCCAGTGAAGGCTGTGGTGCCCCAGATGCCCAAGCTGCTCAAGTCCCTGTTCCCCGCCCGTGACGACAAGAAGGACCTGCGCCCCTCTCCCCACTCACAGCAGGTTGGTGTCCCTAAAGCATGCCATTTGATCACTTAGATTTACATTTAGTCATTTAGCAGACGTTTTTATCCAAAATGACGTACAAGGGAGAGAACAATCAAGCTTCGAGCAATAGAGACCTAGTGTAACAATAAATACTATTTTACATAAGAAATAGAAAAGAAAGTGCAGGAATGTAACTGCTGTAAGTGCAAGTTAAGTACTAGTAGAAGTGCAAGTTAGGAAGGGAGGTGCTCTCTGAAGAGTCTTCAAGATCACTTACACTGCACTGCCCCACAGGGAATAAAGGACACAGTCCAAATGCTTTGTACAGAATTGTTCTGATGGCATAACCTGAAAGGGGGTCGTTGTAGAACCTTCTTTGGCACCAGATCCTCTCCTACAGTTTTTCACCAGTTTCATAAAGGATTGTCGTTGATGACCAGGGGTTTATAAGGTGGAAAATATTGTTGATAAAATGTAATGGGTGGCATTTCTATGCCGTGTAAAGAGCAATCAATTCTGCCATTTTGCAAACTGGAACAGTCAATACAGTCATTCATTCACAGGGCATGCATTCACTGTTGATTTTAAACATGACTTGGATTATCCAACCTTTCAAGTAATTACAGTGAAAACACAAATGATTTTTCATCGAGTGAAATTGTCATTAACAGCCCTGCAACAAGGTTGATGCTATGTTAGTGATGGTTATGTGGGCTGTTTCCAGTAAGATCCATTTCTGCTGTAATTTCCATACAGACAGATTCATCACTCCCTTTTTTTTTTTTTTGTCTCACTTGGCCGTGGTTTTTTATGACTGCGTTTGGCCGTGAATACTAAATTCACTGGCAGCGGCACTCTCCCCATAAACTGCTTAAATGAAGAGACGGTTCTCGCAGTCGGTGAAAGGGCAGCTCTTTTAAAGAGCTATTTTAATCACAAAGCCACAGGAGGAGAGGGTGAGAGAGAGAGGGAGGGAGACGTTACGGAAGATTTCCATGCATAATTTCCACTCCGTAGAAACATTTCCCTTCTCTTGTTGCCATGTGAGTCTTAGACCCACTGGACACGTTTCTGGCCTGTCAAATCACTCTCCTTTAGAGGAAAATGCCGCTTACTGCCCCTCAAAGCCAACCTGCCCTTGTAAACGAGAGCGCTTCATTAAAGAAAGAGGAAATCTGTTTTATAGCTTCAGCCCGTCTGTCCTTCTCTCACTGAATCATGTTGAGACACTGACTCAACCCTCTTTCACAGCATACGCCCCGGATCATGATGCAAACCAGTGGCAACTCGGATGATAGCAGAGCCAGGCTAGAGCCGGTAAGATACACACACACACGCACCCGCACGCACCCGCACACCACTCCCCTGCTCTTTCCAGCTGTTTGATTGTGTCTTGGTGAGCGCGCTGGAGGCTGCGTGGGGGTTTATCAGTGCACTGCAGGAGCATGGGGGTCCCCCTTTACTCCACACTCTGGGCTTGCATGCTCTCATTCCCTTCAACCCATTTTGGGCCCACATAAGGTTCAAAGAATATCATACACATCATACATCATCTGTCAGAGAGAGAGAGAGAGAGTGAGAGAGAGTGTGTGGTGGAGAGACAGATGATGACCGAGTCAGTGATGCACATATATTCCAAGTGTTGAATGATGGTGGTCACACTCTGCCCTCCTGTGTCTGAGTGTAATTCCCCCCCCCCCTCTCCTCTCCTTAATTCCCTCCCCACCCAGGTGGCTGTGCCAGGCAGAAGCCCCGCCCCTGAGCGTCAGTCGGACAGCCCCGAGGCCCCTCCCTCTTCCACGCATGACTCTCAGCATGACACGTCCCTCAGCCCCATCAGTGAGGCCTCCAGCGGCTACTTCTCCAGCAGCGTCTCCACGGCGACCCTTAGCGAGGCGGCCGGCACTGTCGCCGACGCCCCCGCCGACCCAGTAATCCCCGCTCTCCACCCCTCTGTCGCACTCGTAGAAGCTTCCGGGCTAAAGCCCCAGAGGACTGTGGGAACGCGGGAGTCCGGACCCGCTGACCGCAACGGTGTTGCCTCTCCCCAGCAGCAGCAGCAGCCCATCCGGCCGTTGGGTCAGAACAGCGCCGCTCCGAGGATCCGGCAGTCCGAGCCCATCAGGGCGGTGAGGGGAGAGGACACGGAGGAAGGAGGGAGGAGAGGAGGTGTCGGAGGAGATGCTCTGGAGAAGCTGGAGATCCTGTCAGACGAGGAGGCAGGGCAGGAGGTGGAGCTGCCCGCCTGGATGAGGGTGGGTGAGAGTGTGCTGCTGGGAGGAGGAAAGACGGGCACCATCAGATATGTGGGCAACACCGACTTCTCCGAGGGCACTTGGGTCGGCGTGGAGCTCGACACGCCTTCAGGTGAGCAGAGGATGGAGCAAAGGTCCGAGACCAGATTGTGTGTGTGTGTGCAAAGGTCCGAGATCAGATTGTGTGTGTGCGTCATGGCTGATAGTGTGTTGTTTATATTGTGCATTAAATTCAAATGCAGAATGTGCATACTTCCTTGAGCGGTTTGTTTTCGTGACCTCTGATGACCTCTTGTTCTCGTGCAGGGAAGAACGACGGTTCTGTGGGTGGTCGGCAGTATTTCCGCTGTAACCCCGGTTTCGGGGTTCTGGTGCGGCCGGACCGGGTGTCCAGGCGCGAGGGAGGTCGAAGGCTCACAGAGAACCGAGTCAGCGGAGAGTTCACCCGCCATGCAGTCCTGGGCCGGCCAAAGATTGCCCCCGAGGCCGCTGCCCAGCGCCGAGAGAACCGCAAGTCCTGGAGCAGCTGAGCACGTCACGTTAGGCCTGGTGCGGTCTGGTCCGGTCCATGAGGACAAGACCACTGACACACCCCAGCAAACCCCTGAAATAAAGTCTGCAGGATACCTGCCACCCCCCCTGAAATAAAGTCTTCAGGATGCCTGCCACCCCCCCACACACAGATTCTTGTCATCATCCCCATCACTCTTGAGGTCATGTCTGCTGCTGTCTCCTGTATTCCTGTCCTGCCTATGCTGTGCTGTGCTGTGGTGGGACACCGCCCCCTCTCCTCTCCTCTCCTCTCCTCAGCAGCGTCAGCACTCTCCTCCCCCGGGAGCCGTACAGGCCGTCCTTGAATGCCGATGCGTCTGAATATCAATGAAAACGGAGCGGTGCAGCCCGCCCGTCTGGAGCTCTCCTTGAGTTTGACCGCTTTAGAGTTGGCTACAGATCAGCCGGCTGAGCCCTGTTAAATGGGGTTCATGCTCTCCTCTGGTGAAATACCCCCCCCCCCTCTCTTTCTTTCTCTCTCTGTGTCTCTACCGCTCTGTGTTGGGAGTCGACTTTCATGTGGGTCTCTTTTGCAGACCCACTTCCTTGATGATTATGCATGACATATCCCCTCCTGAGAGGAGGCGGATGGATCCGGAATGTGCCTTTTCTGAATCAGCGATTTTTACTTCAGATTTTAACTCCATTAACCCCCCCCCCCCCATATCTTCGTGTGAGAATGCCTTCCGAGACAGCCGCTGACCTGGGTGTCGGACTGTGTCGGACCCGGCCCGGTGTTGCTTGCCGTCTGGGTTCTGTGAGTCTGGTGTGATCATCTCAGGGAGCCGTCTTGTCTGAGAGCTTGTACAGAAGGTGCCTGTTCTAAGAGCATGGGCAGTGCCCCTCGTCACCCAGGGGGATCCTGCCATCACTGTATGGGTGAAGGTGTGAGTGCGTACGTGAGAGTGGATCGTCATCTGTTTTCAAGAAACAGATGGAAGGGATTTGCACAGTGATAAGGTCATGTGGCATTGATGGACAGATGTTATCGTAGTTTTTAGAAAAAATGGACAAAGGGATGAATCCCTTATATGAGAGAAAATAGTATATATAAATATTGCACAAGAGAGAATCCTGTCCTTTTGGAATGGGATTGTGGGAGATGTAGTTTTTGGTGTTGTGCCATTGGGACAGGTCGGTTATCAGTACTGCGCAAGAGGACTACAGAAACATTGCTGCTCACCCTGAGAATATCACGTTTGCATGTGTGTGTAACATGTCTTGCTCATGACCCTCATTCAGTGGTTGTGATTTGGGAAAGTTGTGTGTTTGTGCGTGTGTGTGTGTGTGTGTGTGTGTGTTTTATGTTCACCACTACTTTTATTTGGAAGTGTCCTTCTGCATGTAGAGACCTAGTCATGTTTGTAATTGAAAAAGAAAAAAACCTGAAACACCGATCTCATGTCTGAGGTTTCAGAAATTTTACAGCTTGTTCATTGTTATTGTAATGCAACAGAATTCAGAGGGATTGTAAACCAGAGGCCTCTCTACATGCAAGCCCTCTCTGTTCAGATGCTCAACTGGTGGCCTTGGCAAGCAATGGACAGACAACCCTGAGTAACCAAGCCACAGTTGCTTGGTGATCCTATGAAGGGTTAGATTGCCAAAGGCCTCAGTCTGGAGCAGACAAGTGTAGTGGAGAGAATACAACCCGATGGGAACATCAACCATTTGTCTCAAATGTGTGGCCTAGTCTTCCACCCTGTAAGGAGTGTTCATGAGGAAGCTCGAAGTGGACCAAGAAACTGCCTCAGCAACTGGCAACCCCTCCTCCTCCGTTTTGATTAGTGGTGTTCCTTTTCCCCCGATGCTCATTCCATTGGAACAAAGGCGCATTATTGGAAAAGATGAAGGACAACGACTTCTGTGCTTGAAGTGCAGCATGTCGTCATTAAGGACTTTAACCTAGTAAAATTCCATTACTTCATTTGTTTTTAATGATCTTGGGATTTATGATGCAATATGAAAACTTTACTAAATATATTTTAATGATTGTATTTGAACAGATGTAAAAAAGAAATGAGAGCAAAATGAAAGCCCCTGTACTGATGTCATTTGCACATGATTTATTTTAGCACGATTCCAATTAATGACATTTTTAGTAAGAAGTTAACATGGACTTTTATATAGTTATTTCATGCTGTGATTTGAGGAAAACTAGAGCTATTGTCCTTTTAAAATGACAGAAAAAAAATCTTCATATCTCTGTCCAATTTTCGAATGCATGTAAAATTCTCGATTTTATTTATTTTCCCATTTGCTGATGTTAACGTCACCTGTTTTGTTCTTGTGCTATTATTGCCTGTTGCCTCTCCAGCTCCGGTAGATTTTTCCTTCACATTGTGTAAACAGACTGGATACAGATGCTAGTGTAGGGGCAGGAGAGACCTTTTGATCTGCTTGTTTGTGGTCCAGGCATTCTCTGCATTAGTGTAGGCTAATATCACTTTCTGTTGAATGTGCCTCGCTCGTTCGTAGAGCTGAACAAATGCACAAACACCCCGGCCTTTGTACTTCAGAGATCTTAGACAGTGGGCAGATCCCAGTTTAAATCTAGTTTAAATCTTTTTTTAAATCTTTTTTTTTGATAGTTTGTTTCCATTTGGTGCATCACAAAACAAACAAAAAAACATATGGAACTGTTCATCTGCACTTAAAACTTGGATCTGGTTTGAATTTTTGGTTCCAGTATGGTGGTGCATTTTAAAATTAGGTTTTACTATTATTTTTTTTTAGTATTTTTGAAAGCTTCCTTGGACTTCCACACTACCCTTTCCCACGTGCAGTAATCCAAGGGCCATTCCGCTACCCTGTTGTCAGGTTGTGCTTTAGTCCCTCAGTGCTTTTGTAGCAAACCCGGTGCTCTATAAGGTTTAATGGCAGTCCATTCTGCCTCTGGCCTTTACGACCTCACTTTACCTCAGAGCACGCTGCAAGCTCAGTCTCCTCTTCTGGGCTAACAGGACCGCAGTAGCGTGGGGAGAGTCATGTTCTTATACAGCATGCAGTACTGACAGATTTTCTCCTCTGCCCAACCACTCGCTCACTGTCTGACCGACACAGAGTGATCTCTTTGATGTTACATTGGCAGACCTTGCTAGATACTGTGCTCCAGTCTTCTCCAGAAAACTGATACTACAGCCATACGGTGACCCGACTCCCCAGCCCTACGGCTGCATGGAGAAGTGCAATTTACCCTCTTCTGGGTTTTAATGTGTTACACTGCTGTCTAACAGAGTGCGTACAGGTTCACAGTGACTAAAAGCAAGAGTGAGGGTGTCTCAAAATAAAGTTACTTTGTTGACTATATCATGAACCCCCTTACACACACACGTGCACACACACACAGGACTAGAGCAATATGAAAAGCAAGCACAGAAGTGGCCTTCCCCAAGCCTGTTCCTGCCCAGCTAAAGCAGCTGTAATGCTCTGCGCCGCTACGTGGAGACCGCTGATGGTTTAACCAATTTAACAGAAGGATAAATGAAAGAAAGCAGAAAGGATTTTTTTTTTTTTTTTCTTGCTCTTTGCACAACTGTCTGATGGGAGCCTCTAACTCAGACACAGACTCTCACTACTTTAACCCTAACACCTGTCTGTCTGTCTGTCTGACTGTCTGTCTCTCTCTCTCTATATGACATGAGGGGTTGTCTTGCGTCACGTCCCCCTGGCCCCTTTAATCTCTGAACAGCGTGTTCCTTCTCATGCCCTAGCCCTGGGTCCTCATATCAGATCATTAATCACTTACTGAAGTTGTCTGATCTTGTGCTGCAAATGTATTTGGTGTGTATTATTGGGTGTTTTCTGTGTGCCTGTGTGTGTGTTTCTTTTTCCCCCCCATGTACAGTCGTATACGGAGACTCGAATCCTGAGCACAAGTGTTTGATTTTTAATTTAATTATTTGTAATTCTACGCTGATATCCAAAGAATAATCATGTATAATAATTCATTTATAATTTTCTTTTATATTGACTGTACAATAATCTCTCTGTAAAGGAAAATAAAGAAGTGCATTGATTTACAAATCATTATTAGTGTGCCATGTGATTTCTTTGAAGTCAGACAGTGTTTAGGAGCCCAATCAGTTCAATCATTCAATTGTAAGGGCACTAGACTGCATGTATTATTGGCCATAATGCATATAACCATGTACATACTGACAACCCTGCTAGCACCTGGCAGATTTGGCAGTGGGCTTAAACAGATATTTATCCTTACTTAAAGTAACACTATGGAGTTTCTGGAGCGGCCAGCTAGGGGGCTACTTTCTGCTGGACTATTCAGTAACTTATTTGCTGTCTTGCTTTGTTGCACTTGCTTGATGTTTGACTGTTAGGAAAGTTGTTGACTCGCTAGTTTGTCATTTGTTATTGTGATAGCTATGTTGGCTAGCTTGCAAACAACTTTCCTAACACAGTCAAATATCAAGCAAGTGCAACACAAGACAAAGCAAGACAGCAAATAAGTTACTGAATAGTCCAGCAGAAAGTAGCTCCCTAGCTGGCGGCTCCAGAAACTCCATAGTGTTACTTTAAGTGAGTTTGTGGTAATGATAATGTAGTTTATGAATTATGGTATTGATCATCCAGTCTTTGCAATGCATGGATACATTTCATTTTTAAAACACTGGCAAGTGACTCAGCAGTCATTGATGAGTTTTTATTCTCTAGAAGATACAATACTAAAATAAACACAAAGTTTAAAAAAAAAAAGTTTCGAAAAAAAACAAAGGATAAAGTAACAAAGCCATATAGATCTTATACTACAAAGTAATTACAGAACAGTCTACTGTCCAAAAAAGGCACTAAATTCTGAAATAGGAGAAGATACAGGACTTAACTATTTCAAATTGATACAACAATTTTTATCCATTTCACCTCATAGAACATCTGTTAATATATTTCATATATTCACATATTCAACAAGGGGCAGGAAACCAAGACGGCTGCGTTCTATACCCCCGTGTTGTCAATGGCAAACTACCTCCTTCAGGATTGGAGAGGGGAGATCTCTACGACAACCTTGTGTGACCACTACAAGCATTCAGGTGTAGCCTATCGGGAGTCTTCTAGGCTGTTACTGGTCTGCAGCCCTGTTCGGTTAAGTCTTTACGTCTAGAGACATTGTGTATATGCGCAAGCGTGGGCCAACAGTGTCCAGGAAGAGTAACGAGTGATTTTTATTTCCACAGACCTTGGCTACCTACCTGTGCAGGTAGACTACATGCTACATACTGTGCACGGCAACCATGCACTTACTCTCTGTTTTTAAAGTGTCATTAGCAAGCGAGCTGATGTGCCTACGCCGTCTATATTTAGGTATAGCCTATACAAGTTTCACAGGGTTAGTTATGTCTCATGATTGAAGGGAAAGTGAAATAGCTAGCATTTTATAATGGTAAGTTTTGCTCTAGCACTGTAACCTTGCGGAGGGGAAAAGCCAGATTTATTTTAGTTTTTATTCTTGTTTTTTTTGGACATAGCTGTCTGTGGTTTTCCTACAGAGCAGTCTAGAATGGCTCTAGAATTTACTAATTTCATTAATTCCAAAGTCCCAAAATTGGCGGATTTACCATTGAGAGAGCCCACCAGGGTAAACGCAAAAGGCAGATTGTGCATACATGATAATAAAAAATACAAAACAGATAAACATGAAAACAATAAAACATGATTATTTTAAAGAAGCGTTTGAAACTGGAAATGTGTTTCAAACACATAAAGCATTTCTTGACAAAATAACAAAGGTTCATTTGATGCTATACACTTCTGCTTGGCAGAACTTTACACAAAGAAAGAAATCAAAACGTATAATATTTCTCTGTCTCTTGATTTAGAATAGCTTTCCTTTATAGTCTCTTGAGATACATTTGATATAGAAGTAAGCATTAGGTTAGCAGATACTGATAGCAGAGCATTGCGGAGTTCTGTCTAGCTCTGAGGGAAAGGAAGTGGTGCACACACCAGCTTAACCATCATCCAATACATAATGAGGAAAGAGAAGGGATAGATTTCTTAAAAAGCTTATCTAGTCATTTTCCGTTCACATTGAAAGCAGCGTCCTAAGGGTCAAGGGAATCCGCTTATGATACAGCGGGTGGCACTGAATAACCACAGCCTGGCCGGTCCCTGTCCCCGTCTCACCCCATCAGTCAGACCTACACTCATACTTTGCCAATGGGCACGCTCGGTTTCCGTGCCAACATGATCCGCCTTGGCAGACCCCCCCAGGAGAACACTATGGACAGCTGTGGAGCGAAGCACGTACACGTGAAATGTGGAAGATCCGGGGCAAGGGAACCCAACGTTCTTTCGCCAGACCTGGCCTACTGATTTGTATTCTGACTCCAACACACCTGCCTGTTATCCTAACACACTTCTCGAAGGCCTGGATAGATAAACTGGGACGCAACCAAGCTCTATGCAGGGGGTGCAGAAAGAAAAGAAAAAAACTCTCTTTGGCTTGACCCCATACATGATCCCTTATAAGGCTCTTATTTTTGAGTACTTCTCATTCCCAAAGATCTGATTTTGACGGCAAAAGTGAATTTCAATTAGGGGTCTAGACAGAACTTAATGGTTTTGCACAGTACTCTTTCCTGGCAAACGCTTTCCTGTATCAGAAGCTTATCCATTTAGACCACAAAATCCCATCCACTCCATATCCTGACACTGCCAGACTATATCGCTGGTCAGTGTTCACTGGGATTGTAGTCAGGAAACTCTCAGTTGAGAAGAGCTGAGTCTGTGAGCTTTCTGACCAGCCAATCAATGAGCTGAGGAGGTGTGCTGAAATAATACTTTATAATCTCTATGTAGCAGGTCCAGACCCCAATCAACACAGTGATATATGAGGCATTGGTAGGTTATAAGATCCCCACACCACATCTGCCAACATCACTCCAAGCGAGCACCTAATGACAGCAAACTAATGTCAGGTTTCAGATAGACTCTCCTGCCTAAGGATGAGCACTCTCATAGTGAGATTGGAGGGTCTATTTGTACTTCTGTACTAAAGTGGCAATCTAGGGGGCGAATTATAAAAAAAAAAAAATAGCATATGTTGCCGTTATTTCTTTAACAATGACAAAAAGGCTACGGTAAATGTTTAGTGTGCTAAATACATTATTTAACACAAGTAGCAAAATGCAAGGACACACAGGCCGAGTGCTGTCCGATAGCTTTTTATAACCAGAGTGGACATAGCAGGTGACTGTGAACCCTCATCATCTCACACTCTGGCCCATTAAATGGAATCATACACAATCACTTTGGGTAAAGCCAGATACTTGTGACCCGTCAGCAACACAAATACACACACACACACACACACACACACACACACACACACACACACACACACACACACAGCTTTCCTATTCCTCGTCACTTGGCCTTTTCCATCGCCTGATTGTCAGGAAGCCGATTTCTCCCAACTGCACTTTGAGTGCAAGAAAGAAGCACCTTAAAATCTGCCTGAAAATCACCTTAAAATCGCCCATACCACCTTGAAAAAGCTCATACCACCTTACCATCGCTTATACCACCTTGAATTAGCTCATACTTCCTTAAAATCTCTCATACAATCCTGACATTGCTCATATTGCATTAGAATTGCTCGTGCTACCTTAAAATCTCTCAGTCTCCCTTAACATCTCTCACACCACCTTAAAGTCCCACTGGTTAGACCACTGTTAGCATCACACTATTTGCAACTGAAGAGTATGGCCTCTTCAACATTTGTACTGATAACAGGTTATTCTACAGCAGCTGTCAGAGAATATATTATTGTACATGACTCTGTGAGGTTATCTGTCGTGTGAGGAACTGTCTAAATGTCTAAGAACTCTGAAAAAACAGGACAAAAAAAAATCCCAAATGATTAAAACCGTTCAGTGTGGTACTGATAGAATACTCGCTGAATAGTGGAAGAACCTGTCGTATATGAACAGATGACAATTGCATTGATCATGCAGACGATCTGATTTCCAGTTCGCTTCTTGACCATTCATAGCCATTGGCATCTGGGGGAGAATCTAGATACACACTGCAGGAGTGGGGCATCTATGCTAGTGCCAGTTAGCACTGAAAGAGAACCATAGGGAGGGAGATCGACTGAGAGGGACAGCAGCTAAGAGGTACAGAGGTGGGTAAGGGGCCGTTACTGACTTGTCGGGGCAAATGCGCCAAAAAGAAAACGCATAGGCAACGTGGCGTCATACCCCAGGGGAAATTAACAGGTTCTGTGATTATTAGAGTATTCTGATTTTAGTTACACACAGACAAGAGCATATATGTTTCTGTTTCACAGACACTGAAAACTGCAGAGGATGTCTATTCTCACCTCTGTCTATAGGGGGCGCCCTATCACAACATGAGCTGTAAGGGGATGGTGTTTTTCGGGGCGGGAAGCAGGTAATGTCAGAAATGGCGGTGAGTCTCTACTTATATCATTATGTCTGTTTTTTGTTTGCCTTTGTTTTTTTTTGGTCATCGATGTCACCAACACCACCTTCCCCCTACTCATCTTCACATCACACTTTGACAAACACAGACTCCCTCTGTCTCCCACTCACAAGGTCTTCTCTTCCACCTCCATCTCTTCTTCCTCCCTCGCCCCCACCCCCACCTCATGCCTCACCCTGTGCCCCTCAGCAGTGTCTGCTCCGGGGGAGAGGGAGAGGAGGGGTGGCGTGGTGTGGGAGAGAGGGGAAGGGAAGGGAAGGAGGTTTTTTTGGGGGGTTGTGTGGGTAGTGGGGGTGGGGTCAATAGGACAGGACGGGTGGCTCAGTCGTCATCCAGCACCTCAGTCTTGATGTCCCCGCTGCCCGTGGTGGCGTGATGGGCGAGCGCCAGGATGGAGTGGTTGACGGCTGCCATCTCCACTGCCAGCGTGATGGGGTCCTGGTGCTCCCCGCCGTGGCCCGTGCCATCCTCCTGGAGGGGGGAGGGAGACCAGGAGACAGCGGTCAGTCTGGGGCCCTCTGATGACGCCTGCTGCTGCTGAGGTGGCTGCTGCGGCTGCTGCTGCTGCTGCTGTTGTTGTTGTTGTTGTTGTTGTTGTTGCCCCTGCAGCCCTCCCCCGAGCCGCCCTAAGGGGGCGCCACCTGCAGCTGCCCCCCTCTGGACTCCCAGGCCCACCCTGCCCGGGCTGGGCCAGGGGGAGAGCCAGCTGGGGAGCAGAGTGGGGACCTAAAACCGCAAGAAGGGGAGGGGTAGGAAGGGTAGGGGTGAAGGGGTTTTTATTGTCACAACCTGTTTGCTCTCCAGAGATTAACTGATGCCACATCTTTAACCACACTGGTTTTGGTCCAGTGCTGCCATACGGAGACCAGCGTGGTTACAATGTTGTCCCTAATAAACTTTGGAGCATTAACTGCTGACTCTCGTGCCTTCTTTTGCTGTAATCAATTCGAGTTTCCCAGCATGTTTGGCTGGGTACATATGGGACAGACATGCACTTTTCATCTACAAAACACTTCGGCCCTGCTTTACTAAAGTCACAGAAAACATATGTACTGTAATGGTTTAACAATGCATCGCTAAACGTCTTATACATTGCTGTACAAGTAAGATGTTTTTAACCCAACTTTTGTGTGCACATATAGGCATGGGTTTACAGCCGTGACCACTTTGGACAGAAAACTGAGAAACCGCAAATATAAAAGGACATTAAATGAATCAGCCTTGAAATACAGTATGTTGTTGAGATGCAAGAAAAAGTCAGTTACAAGGGGAAACACTATATCAGAAACTATTTCTTAGAAGGTTAATGTCGTGAGAAGACATGAAGAGGCAAGCCAGAAGAGCAACAAAAGTCAACAGTGTCCCGCCTTTCAACCCAACCCTCCAAAACCCAACGTCTGGATAGTGAATGTGTCTGATTAACTCGGCGCTCTGATGTTTAGAAATATCAGAGGCTAATCGAAAAATTGCCTGCATCTCCATACTCTCTGAAATGAATGAATCTGCTATTTCTCTGTCCCTGCATTTTATGTGTGTGAATAGAAGTCACAAAATGCTTATTCATGAGGGGACAATTTGGCCAAAACAGACTACAGGTGAGTCGTTTGCTCATTAGGCTCATCACAAAGACAGCATTGTCTGCATTTTGCAAGAAGATCAGCTAGGATGGGTTATGTGGGATGTTAAGTCAGTGCATATTTTAACGCATGGATACAATTCAAATGATTATTGTTTGTTATACATGTGTAAGACATAAACACGCATCAACCATTTGTAGAAACAGGGCCTTTGTGTTTGTAACTTTCTCACAGTCTCTTGTGCTAAGCTTTCACTGCGTGTAAATACGGCAGAGCTATTGTCATGGAGGTCTGAAATGCAAAGAGAGGATAGAAAAAAGGAATTAAAACAGCCAGGGTTTTTATTCCATGCAGTAATTTCTTGGTCACCAGCAATGGATGCAGAACAAAGTCAGAGTGATCCTCGGGGGAAAGCAAACGTGAGGAGAGCACCAAACAGAAAGGAAATCAGGGATGTTGTCAATTTGATTCAGGATTCTAGAAAACCATCAGGAATTGATGTCCTCTTAATCTACTGGGGGAAATGTTTTAATTAAATAAAATTAATTTTAATTTATGTGAATCAGAACTGAATGGATATCTTACGAGTTATAAAAACAACCAGTGATGTGCTACCACTGGCTATGAGGCACTTTTTTCACGAGTTTTTAATTAAGCAAGTAAGAAATTCGATTTCTATCTCTATTTCTATTTCAATCAAATTGACATCATCCCTGTTGAAGTAACCTAGTGGTGTGTTGTCACTGCCCACAAAGGTATACTAACGCTTAGCAAAGAAAGCATCTCCTTGCTAAAGAGAATAAATGGCAATGGTACAGATCATTTTAATTGGGTAAATTTGTAAAATGGTGCATATTTCTGGTTGTGTTAATCTGGTGAGTATATACATGGTGCATCATTTTGGTTTTGTTAATCTGGTGATTTTTTGTTTTGTTTGGTTGAGTTAATCTGGTGAGATAATTTTTTTTGGTTGGGTTAATCTGGTGAGATTCTTGGCATACCTGAGTGGGAGATGACAGGCCACCTCTGCTGAAGCCAAACGCTCTGGCCACTGCTCTCTTACCAAGATAAAAAGACCACATCACAGGTCAGCGCCGTTGCAACAGGCAGCAGATTTCTCATTTCAGACAAACGCTGGTGTGATTTACAGTAAGGGAGTCGCTAAAAGAATGCGCATGACTCCACACCAATAGAAGCTAAAGGAGCAGTATGTGGGCCTACTGTTTGTAAATGCTTACAGACTTAAAGTCTCAACTCTAAAAGCATCATAAAAATAACATAGTGTTCTCACATATTTTATGCATTCCGTTTGTTTGGCCAGAAGAAACCAAATGTCATCAACAAAAAGAAAACAAATCTTGTAAGGAACAAGACAAACTCAAATGTACAATATTACTATAAAACGCAGTCTTTGTGAATTACGTTATGGTTGCTGTCTGTAAGCATTTTTGTTTACTGTTCAGATACACAACCCCCCCCCCCCCCCCCCCATACTGCACCCTCAAACAAACGAAAGAAGAGCGAGGAGTTGGTGGAGCCTTACCCCGCCCAGAGCTTGATCCGAGGCCACCTGCTCAGGGTAGTCGCTGCCATCGATGTCGTCGCTGTTGGAGTGACCTCCAGGGCTCTGCACATCTATCCCATGAGTGTCCAGGATTGCTGCTTCTTCGAAAAAAAACAGACCTCGCCATAACATATCTGAGCACTGACCAGCAGGTGGCGCTCACACTGACCCAACACTGAGGTTCTCCCCCCTAGGGGGCTTCAACTTTACCTATGTTGGCTCTCCGCTTGATCTCCTTCCGGCGGTTGGCGAACCAGTTGTAAACTTTGAGGGACGTGACCCTCTCGAGGTCCGACAGCTTTTTCCCTGAGAGGAAGAGCAAGAGAGAGAGGTGACCATGGCGCCGAGTCTGGCGAATGGAGCATGATGTCGCTCTATCTGTCCTAGACTGGGTTGATCATTTCATTCTACATCTATTCTGAGAGGAAGCGGTTGTTGATCATTAAAAGGGTGTCTCTAGTTAACCCGGTTGTATATATCATTTTGCAGGTCCTCTCTTGTAAAGAGAGAATGGTAGTGTGTCATTAAAATTAATGTGTTTTTATTATTTTAAATCCTATGCATTTTACAAGAGTGGTAGTGTGTTATTAAAATGGATGTGTTTATTATTTGGGGAGAAAATGGTAGTGTGTCATTAAACATGACTGACTGAGAATCTCACCTGGCTTCTGAATGACGGCGTTGCAGGCATTGGCAATCTCCTCCCTTTTGGCTTCGTCTGGGTACTGATTATCATTAAAGTAGCTGGAGGAAAAAGAACAGGCATCGCACTCAGGTGAGCTTCTGGAAATTTCTATCCAGGACAGGTTTCCTTTCGGAGACACTAGGCTCCTGCCAGTCTGCTGTGCCCCTACCTTTGTGTCAGCTTTACCTTCGTAATGCCAAACTTGATCTTTGAGGCCTTTGGGTGAATGTGGGTCAGATAAGGACCTGTGCTGCCCTTGACTACAACCACACTAAATACGCAGACTGCGCAGGACACAAAGCAAACTGATATGAATATTTGAATGAATATCTGTGAAGGCTTTACTGAAAGCAACATCAACATTAATCATTAACATCAATGTAAAATCATCCTCTAAATTTTGGCATAGCACCAAATTAGTTCCCTTTTTCAAATTTCAGACGATTTTGACTAATGTGTTTCTTCGATTATCTTTGCACATTTCAAAGGTATTGACAGGACTAGGGCAAATTAACTGTTTGTAAGGACACAAGCAGAAGAACCTTTGAGAGCGTTAGACTGTGCCCTCTCTCAAATGGCTAATCCTAGTTTGTGCACTTGTGCCCTTTAAGTGCACATTAATGCACTACACTTTTGTGAACTGTCAGAATGGCTGACAACACTTAACTTTGAAGGAGTTAGATGGGAGAAGGAACAATGTGAAAGAGGAACCTTTTTGCCACTCTTCTAACATGTTACCAACACGGACCACCATTTTGACGGGTGAAAGTAACAGGAAGACCCTGTAGATGCTTTCATCCAGTGTGACTTCCATTACTGTACAGATCTACATCTTCATCAAACGGACTGCTCCCCTGGACACCAGACCCATAACCTTGGTATTGTTAACTAGCACATCGCTCTACCAGCTGAGCTCCAGGTGTAGCAGTGGCAGCCTCACCTCTCCATCACGGCCAGGCACTCTTTCCTCCAGGTGAAGCGACTGCCCCTGCGCAGGCGGAAGCTACCGGGGGTGGAGCCCAACGGGGGCGGAGTTTGTCGCCACTCCACGATGTCCTCCAAGGCCAGTGGGGCGGGGCGCATGGCCAGGGTGGCACCTGGGGGTTGAGTCAGAGACAAAATAATGTTTAAAAAATAAAAAAATAAATAAATAAATAAATAAAAATAAATAAAAAAAAGACACACACACATACACACACAGAGGTACAAAAAACACCCCCACACACACACACATACCACAGCACAGCACACGTTGAGCAAACACACGCAAATGTGCTGTATGCTATGGAAGGGGGATGATGCATCTCTTCAGAGGGGCGTAGGGAGTGGTCTCTATAGTGTCCATGGCTGGGGGAGTGGGCAATCACTCATTAGCGCCTGAATGCACATAGGCTAACTGGAGCAATGCCCTTTATTCTGTCAGGGCAGCAGCATAATACAGCATAATCAGTCACAGCTGCAGAGAAGCCGATTTGCAGATGAGGGCTTTGATTTCTACCCCAAAAAAAAACAACTGAAAGAAGCTGACCTGGGCATGTTTTTGACCCAGTTTTGTCAGAGCCACCTGGACCCTTATCGCTCTCACCTTGGCCTGAGCAGAGTGACAGACTGACAGACAGACAGGCAGACAGACAGACGAACAGACAGACAGACAGGTCTGCCTCAGCTCAGCTCTGATGAGCACTATGATGCAGCGCAACGTCTCATCTCCCCGGGAAGACTCCAGGGTCACCCCTCGCATCTCGCCACATCCTGTCACAATTATATCAATCACAGCGAAGCTAAGTCTGCCTCCTGCCTCGTATTAGGACTCTTTTATGTCTGAGGGCTGCTTGAACGCTTGCCAACCCATTCCTGGCTGAGCTCCCTGCTTTAACAGGGTGACATTGATCAGACCGGAGCCTGGGTGTGAGTCACGTTTTAGCTATAAGTGGGGGAAGGTTCCGCAGAGGCAAGGTCACCGCCTACCCTGCCAATCCTCAGACTCAACACTGCAGTGGTTTACCCACGAAGCTCAGGAGAAGGCAAGAAACTAAAGGGCCACACTTTGTACGCATGCTAAGACATTTCTGCTGGTTAAACAGGCAGCCGTAGATCAATGAAATATCCATCCACACAGTGACTGGGAGTCTAACTAACACACATGGCGGCTGAAATACACATACATACATACACACACACACACACCCACACAAACAGAAAAACACATGAGTATGAGCTTAATGGAATGATATATTTAATTAAAAATAAATCTGCTGTATAATGCAATGCAGATACAGGGATACTTTATGGATATTTTATATATAATTTACATAGTGACCTTTGGTCAGTAGCCTGTTAGTATACATACATGTGGCCACAGTTTTTACATCCATTTTTAAGCTGAGAGAGAGAGATCACCACACCCCCATCCGGTCACTGCAAGGCACAGCTCTCCACTCTGGCATATATATATATATATATATATATATACAAAAAAATAAAATAAAATAAAACTTGGCAAGAATCCCAGTCTATGTCCATGCTTAAAGACTGCACCTCCCCTATGCTCCATAGACCAACAGGGGGCGCTGTCCTCCTATGGAGGTAACAGGAAGTGGAGCAGCACTGTGGTGGCCTGAGGTTGATTACGGGTGGAGGCACAGCACAGACAGACACAAGGACACTGATGGATGGGGTTGGGATGAGTGCTTTTAATCATGGATTTACTAATCGGTTGACTGACTGATTGACTGACTGATTGATCAATAACTAATAATGGATCGATCGAGTCGAACAGCTGAAGAGGGGCTGCCCAGGTGGGAGCAGGGTGCTGTTGTCGTAGAGATGGGGGTGGTGGAGTTGTTGTTGTTGGGCATTACCAGGCGTGGTCTTCTCCAGCTGGTACCAGCGGAAGAAGGCGCGTTTCTTCTGTTCGCTGAGGTCAGAGCCCTGCTGCAACAGCCAGTGGGAGATACGACTCTGACTGATACCTACGGTGGGGGAGAGGGGGAGAGAGGGAAAGAGAAGGTAGATGGGAGGGAAGAATGCATGGAGAGGTAGAGAGAGAAAGAGAGAGAGGGGGGTAGAAGGAGTAGGAGAAGGAGAGAGAGCAAGTCCGAAAGAGATGGGGAAGACAAATATGCCAAGTAGGAGGGGGGAGGCAGTGCAGATGCACAGGATTTGAGAGAGAGGAGGAGAAAAATAAGGGAGGTGGGAGCAAAGGAGTGGGGGAGATAAAAATGAGAGGAAGAGAGGAAAACATGAGACAAGGTAAAAATATAGCTTCCCCAGCTAACGGAACACACCAACAGTGACATCAAAGCATCTATCTCCGTTCAACACATACGCATATGACTGTGATGTACACTTGTGTCAGCTAAGCAGATGCTAGACCCTCAACTGTTTCTACGGTAACACTTTTGTAAATGAGGTGGACAGAACCTGTGGGTAAAGCAGTGAGTGGGAGGCCTACCTACCTGTGACCTGTGAGACCTACCTATATGTGACCTGTGACCTGTGAGACCTACCTATATGTGACCTATGACCTGTGAGACCTACCTACCTGTAACCTGTGAGACATACCTAACTATGACCTGTGAGACCTACGTACCTACCTGTGACCTGTGAGACCTACCTACCTGTAACCTGAGAGACCTACCTATATGTGACCTATGACCTGTGAGACCTACCTACCTGTGACCTGAGCCACCACTGCCTGAGAGATCCGCCGGTTTCCCAGAAAGGCTTTAATTTCCTCCTTGATTATGGCACTGTCCCTTCTGTGGACCAATTACAAATCACACGACAGACAGACAGACACACACACACACGCTCAGGATTACACGTGATTAATTCTTGGGATGATTCAGAAGAATTTTTTCTCAGTTTGTGTCTTGGAACGTGAGAGAAACTGGAAGTAAAATAACTGCTTGAAAGTGTTAGTGTGAGATTGCTGCTCCTGCTGAGTAGAGCAGGTGGCTGCTAATGTCTCCAGTACACACACACTGACTTCAGACTCGCTCCAGAAATCCCTGCCACCTGCAGTCAGTGAACTGCACATCTGGTTTAGTTTATAGCCCACTGTTTTAAACTGCGAGCCAACGTGCTTCAACAAGAACGTACACTGCTGGTCATGGCATCCATTCTCCTTCCATCTGCTTTGTTTCTTAGAATGTGCTCCCTCCCTCCCTCCCTCCCTCCCTCCCTCCCTCCCTCCCTCTCTCTCTCTCTCTCTCTCTCTCTCTTTTTCTCTCTGCACATTATTAGCATTAGCTCACATTAGCATGTCTGTATGGTACAGTACAGGATATGTTCCCAACAGAAATGAACCTCCGGAGACAGAATTCTATACATAACACTAATCTGGAATAGACCAACTCATTTTAAAAGGCAATCTTTTTTTGTTCATTTGTGTGTGTGTGTGTGTTTTACGGGGTGTAAGAAAATATCGATACACTTGAGTATCGCGATGTTATGTTTCGTGATACTATATCGATTCTCAAAAACACTATTGAATTCTAATTAATAGTTCACATGCAATGATTCGTGGCAGACAGTGACTCATTTTCCTATGTTCAGATTGCGCAAAAAGTAGTGCTTTGATGTTGGATGTTACAGGGACTGTGATAAATGCAAATACAGATTCAACTGTATCATGGTACGTATCGCAGATGTCAGAGTCTTGCCAATACACAGCCCTAGTGTGTTTGCATCTGCACATGTGCATCTAAATATGTAATATTATCGCTGCAATACTGCTGTCCAGGCTATAGGCATAACACCAGGCTTTGTTTACGACACACTGACCTACAACCTAACATCCCCTTCACACCTTATTTTAATAAGCACGCAGGCTACAGAAGGACCATACACCTCATACACAGTGTACAACGACTCCATGTTTTCCTCTCCTTCAATCTGATACTAATACACTCTCCACTCATTAAAATATCCATAAGCCCTCAAAACTCATCCACTGTACACACTTCACAGCAACTCTGCATGTAGTCTTCACATTACATATTCATCAGCTGAGCTGGAGGGCAAATGAACGATCTGGTGTTGTTTCCCTGGTACCATTATTCTACTGCTGTGAATCTGTGCGGTCTATGAGAAACATGATATCATGCTCTAATCCACAAGACATGGCCCCGTTCTTCTCTATAAGACAGCTGTCCACTGGCCTATTAGGTGTCAAGGCTTGACTGTGTGTGTGTGTACCTGTACTTCCTAAGCTCCTTGGCTGATAACTTGTTCACTGATATATGCTTACGATTGCTTCTCAAAAATAAATAAATATATAAAACTTAAATTTTCTACCAAGGTGAAGTGAAACTGATTTCTGTCCAAATGTTGCATCTTTTGCATTTTCTACTACAACAGGGTTTGGGGAGAGAATGTGAAGAGTTTCGCACATATGTGCGGCACACGAAAACCTACGTAAACCTGGCCAAAGTGGACCTAACATTGCAAGGAGCCAGCTCTGGAGTGGATCGGCCAGATGAAGGCCAAAGCAGAACTGGATCTAGCTCAGAGGTAGCTGCTGTGGGACTGACCTCATGAGTTCCTCCACCTTGTCTTCAATGTCCAGTTCTTCCTCCGTGGGCTCATACCCGTAGGGCCGTGGCGGGGCGTTGGAGACGGGGTAGCGGGGCGGAGAGAGCTTCCCGTTGGCCATGACTGCCAGGCTGTCCCCGCGCCCGTTCTGCGCGGAGGTGGGCACCGGCAGGGGGATGGGCATGGAGGGGGGCGGCAGCGTGAGCGGCAGCGGCGGGGGCGAGGTGTCGTAGTTGTTAGCTGAGGATGGCGAGAGGGCGGCGCCCCGGTAGGCCGTCTGGGTGGCCGTGGAGGTCGTGGTGGTTGCTGCGGCGATGGCGATTGAGGCATTACAGTTGGCGGAGGCGAGGCTGGAGGTGTTGGCGCCGGACGCGGCGATGCCAGCGGAAGCGCTGCTGTTGTTGTTGTTGTTGTTGTTGCCGGCGGCGGCGATGCTGTTGGCGAGCGCCGGCGTGCCGTTGTTGGCGAGCGTGGAGGAAGGGGCCGGCCGGCGGCCGAACTTGTCGGAGTGCTCGCGGTCTAGCCGCTCCAGCGTGTCCAGCGCGTGCAGGATCTCCTGCTTGGTCATGCCCGTGCGACGCAGCCGCTGGAGCAGGTCGATCTGCTCGATGGTGTAGCGAGGCTCGTCTGTGTAATGAGACATTCTGCACAGACACATGACGAGAAGGGGGGAAAGGGGAAGAAAAAGGGAGATGGAAAGAGATAGAGAGAGAGAGAGGGGGAAAGAGATAGAGAGACAGATGGAGTGTGAGAACAATAAAGAGAGAAATAGGGGGAGAGATGGAGAGAAAAAGATTGAAAGAGAGACATGGAGAGAAATGAGAAAGATGGAGAGTAATGAGAGACGGAATGGAAAGGAAACGAGAGATCAAGGGTGAGGTCAAAGACAGAGGAAAAGAGAGATAAAAAGAGGATAGAGGAAGCGGGGATGAAATGGAGGGGGAGAGAGAGTCAGAGAGCAGATAGACAGAGAAAGTGAGAGACAAAGATGCAAAATGTAAAAGGTTAATTTTAGAAAACTCTTTAAGTTATGCAGGAACATAGTGATGTATCTCTGAGAACCAGAGGATTGGGTTCATATTTTTCCTCTACCCATCCAGTGTCAGCTGAACCTACTGCTGATTAAGGCCTGTGCATAGAGATCTGAATCATGACCACATGATCTGTAGAAGGGAAAACAAAGATCAAACCAACCACAACAAACTCCCTGCCCTTAACTACGGAAACACAGAGAGACCAATTTTAGCTCTAGATCAGAGTATTGATGTTATGTTCTTGAACCGACAGCAGAACAGAAAAAAATCCAAATGCACGACTTCTCTCTCATGTACAAAGTAACACATACAGAGAGGCATTGACCTCACAACATTGCAGTGTATGTGCCTGTGGTTAATCAACATCAAGGGCCAACTGTGTGTCTTACACAAAGTAGGCCCCGATTTTTCTTCTCATATTGCACACAAGACTACAAATAGCTTAGTTGTGATGTTGAAATTGTAAATGTGGTCTTTATGTACCCTGCAGCTTAGTGAGACTGGACTGTTAACAGTCCCCACAAATATACATGCATATATATACCTGTCCACGCAAATTACATTTTTGAAGTTCTGTACACCAGAGGTCTGCAGATTCCAAAAAGGGGATATACTAGGGCCCTGTGATTCGGTATAATTCAATCGGGAAAACAGAATTAGTTAAACGCGGAATTGCATGGAATTTGACATTTTTGTGAAAGATGTTGTCAGAGACAGCTAGCCAAAGTTAATGAAATGACAACTCGATGAATCTTATTATATCAACCTCTCGCGTTCGGTGGTTTTAAAATATAGTTTGCCACATTGATGGCGAACTGACGCATCCCTATGCATTGTGAACCAAACAAGAAATACGGTCACTTGCTGTA
This sequence comes from Clupea harengus, assembly GCF_900700415.2. Taxonomy (NCBI): domain Eukaryota; kingdom Metazoa; phylum Chordata; class Actinopteri; order Clupeiformes; family Clupeidae; genus Clupea; species Clupea harengus. The sequence goes on from NC_045165.1 coordinate 18,100,610, forward strand.
GACTGACACAGGAGACTAAAACTGGCCATTGGGGCAGCGTCTGAATATTCTTAGAATAACCATAACACTTACAATGTACATGTCGACTTTGCACTGAGTCAGTAAGCCACTTGTGTTCTGATAGTCTTGCAACTGGAAACCAGCGGGTAATCTTAATCAAATTAAATTAAATTGAAAATGATAGTAAATGAAACTGTAATTGTTGTCTTCAAGGTTATACTACCCCTATATTACCCTATATATACACCCTACACTCCCTACCCCCTTAACAGGATAGGTCTATCACCTAGACAGATAACAAATGTGTGCAAAAGCACAGTCGCCCATGTCCTGAGGACATCTATTGATTGGACATCAAATTGATAAAGCCAAATCTAGAAAAAATAAGACAGAAAACACAGAATCTGGCAAAAAAAAAAAAAAGAAAGGATATTGGCAGAGAATAAAACTGATTTCAGAGGGCCCTAGTTTACCTAGAGATGGGTTTTATTTTTGTGGTTGCAGTTTACCATCCAGTGGACTGATTTGTCTGTGAGTTCTAGGCTGTCAGGTTAGGACTCTCAACAACACCTAAAACAAGAGTCAAGGCTGGGTGGAGTTCCCCTAAAACACAATGGCGAAAACACAACATATCTGTCAGAATAGTCCTCTGGACTGCCTCAACCCGGCTCTTGCCCCCAAAACTGCTCCAGGTGCCTCGCACCTCACCCTCCACCTGCCTTATTAAAAAGAAAAAAGGAAAAGAAAAACATTCACCTCTGTCATTTCTCCCGCGGGGAGTTCTCTCTCGCGGAGATAAAAAGTGGTATTCAGCTGACCTCACGTTTGAATTAATACATTAAAGCCATGTTTACCTCACTCCAGAGCTGGTGTGTATTTCACATCTGTTATTAATATATAGATATTTTTTGTGCTCGTGTGAGGGTGTGTTGACCATTTCGACTCCTTTGATCGTTTTCCATTGCGCCAAAGCAGGGCAGCTCTAGCCGGGCTGAGAGTGATGTGGCACACGGACAGACTATTACATATCACTACATTCTACCATGACAACAGGGCCTTTGGCATGCTATTGTATGATATACAGCATAAATGCATGCACAGGCTGCCTATGCTTTAACACTCTATCATACAGTGCAGACACACACACACACACACACACACACACACACACACACACACACACACACACACACACACACACACACACACACACACACACACAAGGGCCCTTTATCCCACACAGAATCACATCTACCCACAGCCTGCGGCTCCTCAGAGATTTATCTCCTGCCTCCCAACCACCCAGCTCCGGCAGCATCCGCCCTAGGCTGCCCCCCACCCCGCCACCGCCACCACCGATAGCAGCGGCTAGTATCAGTGAACTTCAGCAGGCTTTTTTAAGCACGGCAGAATAATCAGACTTAGAGACGGCCGAGAGGGGTGGGTTGAGGTGGCGGATAGGGTTGACTTGAAGAGGGGGGGGGGTGGAATGGCAAGAATTGTTCCCATCTAAGACAGCAGACTGAAGACAAAAGTCTAGTTTTTAAATCTCCTCCTCCTTTGTGTCTTTGTTATATAGAGAGCAAAAGGGAGGATGGGGCATGAGAGTCTACTGTAGGGTCTCCTGTTCTATACTGTACTGTGCTCTACTGTGATATGCATGCACAAATGTACACAGCGTGCCATGGATGGATGAGCACTGTAAATGAATACGACACCTGTACATAATCCAGGCTGTGTTTCTGCCAAGGCATAGTCTTGTACTTCTGTCTGATAAAAGTTTAAGAATACGTCAGGAGACATCCCATTTGTGAAATTTAACATCATGCTTGAGGGTAAACAGCCAGCAGCCTAAAAACAATGTGAAATTGGAGTTCATTACGGACAATAATATTAAACAAGCAAATTGCTTTTGTCGTTAATTTAAATTCAGGTTTACTTCAGAGATTTAGTCCCTCAAAATCTTCAAACAGCACTTACCACATGGGCGGCAACACATTCAGCTAAGAATAGTTTGCCTATTTTAACAAGAGAACACATTTAAATGCTTACGTATTTACTTTCAAATATCTCACTGCAAAAAGAGGTAAGGTAGCCTAGATAAACATATAAACACATACCATGCATAAACGCATCACTGACAAACTGATATTCTAAAACTGAATTTGGTGCACATTAGTCACTTCTATCCTGTCAAAATATATATTCTGTATCCCTGTAAATGCGCATTGTATTTGTTATCTTCTTGTTAATGTGGCATATTTACATGCTCCTGTGATATATTTAAGGCTTACAGTGTGTGAGATTATACTAAAACTATTTCTACGTGTTGGTTTACAGAGAATCAAGTGAAAGACCGCCACATGGAGCAATAAGTTTGAGTTGAGTTTACGGAGTTTTAAGAGATGTACAAGATTCAGTCGGAATGATAAAGTTCACGCAGGAGCTTATCACCTCTCGGCTGAAGAGAAACGTTCTGACATTCACATACGCAGTTCAATCTTTTAAACTCAGTCGCAACAATGTTGCTTAATCATGGATCCCCTGGAGAGCTGTAACTAACTAACTCTTTAACAATGGGGCCTCAGTTGAGAACCTCAATTCTCACAGTTCAGCTATTAATCTTATCTTGTCCGTGTCCCATGGTGATCTTTCTGACCTAAAAAGTTGTAAGTTACTGTCACTGCTGGCCAGTGCTGGCCCTGTCAAATTCCACACCAGCAGCGACACCTCAGGGTAACAAGCCTCTTTTCTTAGAACTGTGAAATTAGTAGATGTTTGCTGCTTGAACTGAACTGCTTGAAATGAACTTGAACTGAACTGCTTGTTGATGACTAAACTTGATTTTTCTCTTACAAGTGTTAGCACACCAGCAAGTAAACATTCAGCAGGAAAAGTGACACGCGACAACATAGTGTTTTTTTTTTTTTTAAATGACACCTTTCCATCTTTAGCCAGTTTTCCTACAGGTGTGCATATTTTTAGCTTGTCGTGGCGGAGAAAAACACAGCCTTGCACTTGAATTCCTTCAGAGTTAGATGCAGCAACAAGGCTAGGTGACATCTGTTGCCAGACCACCTGCGCTAAAATAACACTCTCTTTTTGTTTCGTTGGTGTTGGACTTTGAAAGCTCTTGTCAGTTGCTTGTGAATGTAATGCCTGAGGTATAAGCTTAGCTACTAATGTACACGAATACCAATTTTGATATAAAACAGATATAAAATAGAGACTGAGCAGCCAGGGTAAATGGGATTTATTTATGACAGTGGCAGTAGTGAATAGAAGAAAACAACACTGGTGTATTAAATTAAAAAAGAAAAATGGAAAAAAGCCGATAAATCTGTCGCATCTGTTCCATCTTTTATAACACGTCTTCCCCTACAGCTGTTCGCCATATAATGTCAATCATCTCGACAGGAACAGTTTAGCTCTGCTGACAAGCGCTCGTCAGGTTTATTCATGCACCTTTGCTCAGCAGAATCTCTGCTGAAAGATTTCCGCTCACTCCAGCCTGCAGTATAGCCGCAGGCCTTTGAAGTTCCGAATGAATAGATGATTCCCAATCCTTGGGCTACGAGTTGGAGTCTTTCCTCTATGAAGTTTATCATCACATAGAGATGATTACTAGTATCCTCGGTGTTTTTATGTTGTATTGTATAACATAAAAATCACATAACAAACTGAGATTCGCTTATTTCATATCACGTTCGTTCAAAAATGTCTTTAACTGCTTATATTTTGCTGAATACATTCAGCTCAAAATAAACTGCAAATTGCTTCGTAAGTGAGTTATCATCATTGCCTAAACGGAAGGAACGTATACGGTAACGTTATTCAGCCTAAATGTCATTGAGCTTATGCTTTTAAGAATAATGGGTCGGGAGAAATGCTAATTTAACAAGACTCATGGCATACAACACAATGACCTTCAAGATGAACACTAAAAGCATAATTCCTGTCATGCCATCTGATTTTGAATACACTGTGTCCCTAACAGCAGCCTGAAATAGTCAGCCTAAATACTGGTGTGCCTAAAACTACAATTACAAATTTATTTTCACGTAACACGTTCTGAACACACAACTGAGTAGAAAATCGATTCACAAATCGCTTGTTTGACTATATGTAAATTGTTACAAAATACATGTTAGCACTCATGATAAACGTATATCTTTATGTTTACCACATCGTTTAACATCACATATCTCAAGTATGCAATCTTACGCATATAAATACACCTAAAGCAACAACGTCAATAAGTCATTTGGTGCACAAGTTCTGCAAAGAATGCTCCTTTGGAAAGTTGTGGAGCGTGCCTTGGACTTGGAATAAAAGTTCACGCAATGGGATGCGGTCGCAGCCGCCATATCTTGGCAGAGACGATAACGTTAACGTTAGGTAGTTCTCTTAAGTAACGTTAGGGGTTATAGATAGCAGTCCCGCCAACACAAGTACTTACGTGGGTCTTACTACTAAAACCCTCACGAGGATGTGATTCGGTTAGATATTAATGTATCAGAGTGAAGAGACCGCTTGTTCTGTAACAAGTTAAAGCTACTTTGCGAACTAGCAAACAATAGCTAGCAAGGTATAGCTCACCTAGCTCGCTAGCCAGCTCATTTTGCAACCACATATTTGACGATTGATGCAAAATATTTTCATGATTGACTTGGTTAGCTACCTAGGGCTAGTTAACGTTGTCTTGCAAGACACTCTATACGTTATAAAGACTACCCAATTAAATATAAAGCAACGCTTGTATTACAATTCACGTCGCATTTCGCTACCTGTAAATTATACAATTTGATAGCTAGCTCACTAGCTAATGTAATAGCTTTACTGTAACTAGATCTAACGTTACTGATGCCGACCTACCATTATGTGACAGTTCACTTTCCGTTAGCAAGGTAGGGAACTTTGCTAACTAGCTAGCTAGCTGTCGCAATACTGCACGACTTTGAACTGTCACGAACTTTTAGGATAGGAATTATATATGAAGCTTGCTTGAATCACAAACAGAATGCATAGTTAATGCTTACTCATTTGCATATAACGGATCCCTGTCAGTTGCATTAGCTAGCTCGCTGGCTAGCCACCATCAGTGATACTTCAAGCTAACGCCAAATCACAATTCTGTCTAGCGTGCTAGCGACAAAGCTAGTCATTACAATATTTTGTAAACCCTTGACAGCGTTGAGAGAGTATCAGATGCCTTGAGTGAACAAAAGCAAGCAGCGCTTGTTAGTTGTGTAAACAGACAATTAGTACGTATCTGGTTTGCAAGACAGGGGTCAACGCAAAATAATAGCCCGACTTGTTTGCAGAGCCCTTCTTGTTCGCTTCATAATTTGAGCTGGCGTTATAGTCTTACCTTGATCTGTGAATCTTGGGCCTCTGTCCACCACAGCATTTAATTACTGGGCTATGTATTGGTCCTACTGTAACTGTTTCCCCTGATTCCCGACACAAATATGCACCGAGGATTTTGTTTGCTTAGCTCGCCCTCGCTGTCCTCCTAAATTGATTTCATTTCGATGCGAGACAGATTTGCCTTTGTCTGACAGACAGAAGCCATATTGATATTAACAGTAGGCACTATGCGGTTTCATGGGAGTCGTAGTTCCCTTGGCATGAAGAACCGGGAAAGAGGAATGATAAGTATGAAGAGACTAGCAAACCCAGAGCAGGGAGCAGTCCGTCAGTCTACTTGTCCACCTTCTCTGCGATTTGTCTGCTTTCTTTTTTTTTTTTTTTTTTTTTTGCTGAAACTACGTTTGCCTTGATGATATTAGGCATGGAATATTGATGCGATATTACCTTACATTAAAAACTATAAGGGAGAACATGCATGGGAAATACAGTTGATAAGTCATATCTAGCAAAATATTTCGAATGCAAGGTTTTATTAAGTGTTTGAGAAATGTTGCAACATGTCTGACACGAGCGCAAGAGATGAGTGATGCATTCCAGTACAGTAAGCATGATGTAAGAAGTCAAGAAGTCTTGAGTGGCTCGAGAACTAGAATGACCGCTCCTTAGCACACGAAGAACTTAAAAATATAAGGCTTAGAAAAAATATTCTCTAATTAATTTTGAAATGGCATGGGCGCCATCTAGTGTTTGCAGATAACAGAAACCGTCTATAGTCTGTACATTTATTATTTACATAATATGGGTGTGGCAGTCGGACGTGTGACACATGCTACTTCCAAAACATAAACTAAAATGGAGAGTGGGTTTCCCATCCAACACTATCTAAACAAAGGATGCGTAGCTTCTCATCAGCCTACAGTAGACTAATGTGTACAAGGGGCAAAACTTTTGGTTCTATTCAGTCGACTTTTCGTTATTTTTAAACGTGGGCTCACTTTGAAGCAAGCATTGTAGTGCAACAGGCTTAACATTTTATAGGCACTACTGAAGATAGCGATTTTTTATTCATGGTAGAATTATGCACCTCAGCAACTCCTAAAGCATTTTTTGGGGCATTAAGAAACTGTTATGAATTGTCTCAATTTACTCAATCATACCCGTAGGCTGAATACAATCTCACATATTCAGGCTATATACCATTTAGGACATAAATTACATTTGCACATTTCTTGTTGTTCAGATGTACATAACGGAGAACTAGATGGAGCAAGCAGGGTTATTCATTTTATTATGCAGTGATGTTTGACCTGTTAGGTAGTTGCAGGTAGGTTGATGAGATGAGTTTAACAAATTTCCATATTAAAAGCTGAGACACAACATGCTAGACTATGCCTCTGGTGTTGTTATGGCACAGAGTTAAACCACTTTTAATGGGGAATAGGGAAGACAAAAATCCCCATTAGAACATGGATTCATCTCGTATTCATCATGCATTGCTCTGTCTTAATATGTACAGTAACGTGTCCCCTACAAACAGACGATTGGATTGCCATATCAACACAAAAGCCAGGGATGAGTCCTAAGGTACGCTATCTGATGCCCTGCATCATGCTCCTTTCAGCACCCAAACCAGAAGCTTTAGACCAGCTGCTATGTTGTCATTTGGAATGACATTCATTTTCCAGCTTTAAATGTCACAGCTGTCTTCCTCTATACTTTAACAGCCTCTGGTTGATGGACCAAAAGAATACAACCTTGGCTATTGGGTTTCGACAGTTAACAGTGAAACTGCACTCTTTATGAACACGCAAACCAACAAAAAATGTCATGTCAGTCTCCAAATCCTTACAGTTGAAGAGTTACTGATGGAAGTAATGCTTACCATGTTTGATACAACACAGGAAGTAAAAAGGTCAATCAATCAATATATTAACGACTCTATCAATCCAACAAATCAGATCGATAGGCTATTGGATTTTTCAGTGAGGAATTATGGAAACCATGAATGCACCACATTTCATTGTTTGTATGAGCTTTCGCATAACTATATACCTGTGCAATAAAAACAAAAATAAAAACAGTTTTTTTGTGTTAACATCATGTTATAACAAAATGCCATTCTGTTATAACATAACACCATCCGATACAACATTTGTTATAGATGGTGTTAGCGCTAGTTAGGTGTCCACCCATGAGAAACATACCATCTGCATGAACTGCAAAATGATTTTTGGTGTTACAAAACTGCTAGGTGAGGAAACACGAATCAGATAAGTCATGAATCATAAGCTTCATCATAAAATCAAAACAAAATCTTGCAATGTGGTTCCACGATCACCTTAAAACACAACAGAGAGTATCCATTTTCTGTCATTCTACCCAATGAACACATGAGTATACAATGGGGGGTAGGATCAATATGGGATAAATTAACTGAGAGGAGATTGAATTGCTTTTGTATGTGACTGTAATTAAAATGTTTGTGTTAGCTGTGACATTTCATTGATTTTGTTCACATTTCTAGGTTGTAGATAAATACCTGTCTAAAGCTGTTAACCTGCTTGTCATTTAAAGTGCTCTCCGTGGCTTGGGTATTAAACTGTACAGTTAGTCTGACAAAGTGCTTTGTACAACCAGGTTTAAAATCGAGTTGAATATTCAAAACCATCTACTACCAGACCAATACTTCTTGTGTTTAGCTTGTGCTGTGTCCAACCAGTTCAAACACACTCAACACTGAAATTAAATATTTTATCGACAATGAAAAATGATGAGAAACATACTCCTCGTTGTACTATTTCTTCCATTGACCCTCTTCAGAGATGACATCTCGGAGGAGGACAGTGCAAACTGGCTTATTGATTTGACTATATGTTTGGGCAGATGTTCCCACTCATCTGTCTACGCTGGTCTCTGCAAGGCGGTTATTCATGATGCCTAAGGCGCCAACACCTCCAGAGAACTCATTGTGTCGGCTGCTGGAGCCTGGGAGACAGATGTGCCCGTTGGCCGTCTCTGATAGCTGTTTCTGCATGATGGCCAGGTTCACCTTATTGGCGGCGAGGAAGTCCTTCATGGAGATCATCTCCCCGGACATCCTGCGTCCGTCGGTCTCGCTGTCATTGACAGCGTCCGTGTCGATGGAGATGTTGCGTCGCATCCGGTGGTTCCCTGGCATCACAGCGTTCCTGCGTGGGCGGAAGGCCTTGCGTGGGCAGTAACGACACGGTACCTCCATCTTCCTGAGAAGCCAGTTGAGCACCTGCTTGATGACGATGGAGATGACGTTGAAGAGCGAGTAGATGCAGCACACGCCCATCAGGATGAAGAGGAAGTTGCCCAGCCTGTAGGCCATCTGACTGCTGTACGCCGCCCTCTGGCTGCTCACCATGTCCCCAAAGCCAATAGTGCTAAAGGCTACAAAGCAGAAGTAGAGGGAGTCCAGGTAGGCCCAGCCCTCCACAGCCGAGTACATGGCTGAGGCACAGCAGGAGATGACGATGGCCGCTACGCACAGGATCAGCATCACACAGTACACCGACGGCTTCCAACCGGCCAGGCTGTCTGACGCCGCCCCCCTGACCATGGTGGCGGGGTTCCTGCTGTCCTGGGGCGCCACGCCTTTCCGCCGGCGCTGCAGCTCGTGGAAGGACTTCAGCACATAGGCCAGCACAATTATGATGCGCTCCAGGAAAAGGTTAAAAAACAAGATGGTGGCTGCACATCCAATCAGGCCATAAAAGATCAGGAATATCTTCCCTCCCACAGTGGCTGGAGTGGTCATCCCAAACCCTGGGTAGAGAGATAAACTGGATTAGCCTGTAATCTTTAATAACACGGGGAGTAACCCACTCAATGATCTTCCCTTTGAAGATGTCTCTGCTGGATCAGTGAGGAAATCCCCTAATGTGAGATTTGTGACACTTGCTGTGTTTTCTCTACCCTGTTCTTCAGCACTACAAAGTAACCCTGGTTGCCCCTGGTGACAGCAACTAATTCCTTTCTGCATAAAACAGCATCCATCTCTCATTGCTCAATCACTGAAATGCAAATAGCAGGGTTCTTCTCTTCTCTGCCAGTTTCCCTAAACAGTGTGAAAGCATTCTTTAAATGGTCTCCCTCAGCCAAAGTACCTCTCAAGGGACATCTTCACAGACACCATGGTAATGCAGAGACCGCATTAAGGATGACATTTATCAGCACGTTTAGTGGTTTAGGCCTTTCAGCAGGGCTTTCAATGCATGAAAATGCCATATGATTTAAGGGCTATATGATGAATCAGGGCTGCATGTGTCCCTCACTTATTTCATGGCTTTTGTGATTAACAGAACTGTTGATATCGCCCTCTGAGTAAAATATAATAATATCTGACTTCCCTTGAATCTTATATTAATTCTGCAAAGCTGTCACAGTTGTAAATGTAATATCACAACTCAGAATGTCTGACTGCTTAAGGCATTAGAAAGATCAATATAATTTCCCTTTTATTTTGTATATACGTACTGAAATTATTAATGAAAAGCATAACTACCTAAATTAAGACAAGTAATGGCTTAATCTCTTACAAATGTCTCACACTCTAATCACCCCATATTTTGTAGCCTATTCCTTAATTCTGTTTTGTTGATTTGGAAAGATATTCAGCTTCCAATTATATGCGTTTACCTGTATGAGAAACAGTTATAGTCCCCTTGAAGGAAAAGTAATTGTTCTCAGATTGCAAATTGGAATATTCATACGATTGACTTAATTAACTCCGTTATACAAGACGGCTGTGAGGCTTATCAAACCTTGATAAGAGACGTAATTCTGAGCTGATAATGAATTAAACTCAGTTTCACAAAAAGAGTACTGAGATATAACCAATAAAGTGCACCCAGCAGGTGTTATGCCGAATGTGTAAAAAAAGTCTACGTAAAAATAAAATGCTGTTGCACGTTGCCTCTCACCAATGGTGGAGACCACCGTGCCGGCGAAGTAGAAGGCGCCGGTGAAATCCCAACGAGGTCGGAGCATGTCCACACGGATGCCAGCCACGTTCGCCTCCTCATAGTGTCTGAGAAACTTCTCTAGGTCGCTTTTGGTCAGGTTGTGCCTCTGGCTGAACTGCTCAAACCTCTGTGCCCACTTCTCCTTAGCTTGTTTTTCTTTTGGGTGCTCAAGTGCTGAGAAGACAGCGGCTCCACAGAGCAAGTAGATGATGATCAAAAGCGCCAACATCACGAACCTTGCGTTATCTTCATTCACTGGACCAAACCCACAGCAACAAGCACTGCGAGATGCCATTATGTTATTAAAGTTGAACAGATCAAAAAGAACCTCCACATTTTCTGTATATACAAAATATGCGAGCAGCTTCCCAACGATGCATTTTCCCAACAACCTGTCATTGCGAAGTCGCAGCTCTAAAAATCGTTACTTTTCCATGAGTGTTTCATGCGCGTTGCAGGGGGTGTGGAAAGGGTATGAAAGACAAATCCCAGTTTATCGCAAGAAACAGTATTTCCTCAAGATGGCTCATAACAGTCATTTAAGGCAATTGTAACCGTGTACTGTAGCCCAAATTCCACATGAGAAACATCTCAATACCAAAAACGGGACCACAACTACCTTTCGCATCCAGTAACAACAGCAGGAAAAATCCTCGAAGTAATTAGGTGGCGATAGAGATAAGGAAAAGCCGACCTTATAGAATATAGGGTTTTGGACAATTGTCACTCGCGAAGTAGCCTCCGTTGTTGCTGCTGAAAGAGAAAATTAAGGCTGCAAAAAAACAGGCACCCTTACATCACATCCTTATTGCACAACGGAGTTAGATGTTTTTCGAATCTTTTAGGAGAAAGTGCGTGATTCTCTTCATCCTGATAATCCTGGACACTTTCAAATCGTGACCATTGGCTCCTCTGAGATAGAAACCTTTCAGCAGTCTTTTCAGTTAAGGAAGCAATCAACGATCGTTGCATGTTGCGCCCGTTTCTCTCTCCCCAGTCCAAGTCGTATGATATATAAGAAAAAAGGACCGAACAACAACCATATCCATTCACTGGAGCTAGTACACCAGGAACCACTCACACCAGACTAATGCTAAACTGAAGGACTTTACTCTTGGTGAATAATAAGGCCACATGTTGCACGTTGAAAAAATGATCAAGATATCCTATAAAACTGTGATGAATATAGAACGAAGCACTCAGCTGTATCCACTGTAACAATGTTCTTCTAGTGTGTTCCCCCTTATGCTCTAACGCAAGGCGGATAGCAAAATAAGTTGTGAAGTTGACCGATATGATTGATGCTCTCGTTTACCTGCTCCTTTCAGCCAGAGGGGGGTGCTACACAGCTGAAGGCAAGATGCGCGATTCAACATCACGGAACAACATTGTGCTTAGGTTTGCACGAATCCCCAGTGTTCAAACTGAAATATATCTTCAACGTTATTAGGGTTCCTCCGTCAGGAGGAAACCTATTGTTATTGTAGGTATTCTTATTATTATTCTTGTGCCATTGGAGTCAATGGCAGCCCCTAGAACCGTATGGTAACTTTTTCTGAAATTTGGCACACTCATTAAGGACAGTCCCTACTTTACTCACACCAAGTTTCATGTCTCCCACTAGACCACACTAGCGCCACCAACGGGTCAAAATTGGACTTTTGTTAACACTGTAACTTTTGAACCGTTTGACCGATTTTCAAAAATGAGGTACCATTGGATTCCTTGGATCAAGACGAATACACACACCCTATGGCGTCAATTTCCGGTTATATAGATTTTCCGCAATTTCCGGTTTTATCAAAAACATCAACTCCTACAATTTTTGTCAAATCTTCTTCAAAATCACCAGAGATGATCTTCAGACCAAGCCTCACAAAAGTTCTCCAACAGAATTTTGATCCTCACAACCGTTTGTCCGGTACAGCCACTGAAATTCAGCAGAAAAGATGCCAAACAGGAAGTAAAGTCATATCTCAGCAAATCTTTCAGATATCAACACCAAACTTGGTAAGCACGTGGGAGACACTACAACATGTTCCCATGTGCAAAGGCAACTTCATATCTTCAAAAATGATTGATATAAAGCAAATTGCATTAATCGCTAACGCTAAAACAATGCTTTACACATTTTTCATTCAAAAAGTGATACTCTGATTCAATCACAAGTTCATATGAAGACACTTGAGAATGTTTAGTACACAAATCTGAAAAAAGTTGACTGTAAGATGAAAAGGAGATTTTTGGTGAATATTTGAAACATGCATGCTTGGCTAATTGCTAGCGCAATTCCCAATGTAATGTAACCGGGTAGCTTTAGGACCCAGGAGTTTATAGGCAAGCCCACGGCTGACAGGCTACATTTGTTAGCTTTAGGATCCAGTAGCTTCTAGACAGCCCATGGCTGACGTGCTGTTTTCTTAAAGTGGCATTATACAGTAATTGTACATCAGGATTATAGTAAGATTCATGTTTTTTTTTTTCAAATAATTCAAATGAACCATTTTTTTATTTGTTGTGATTGTCTGATCAAAAATGACTAGGCCTTTAAAATGAATGTCCAAGACTGTAATACAGAATTTTATGAGTGAGATGGTAAAGTTGTTAGAGGTGACATTTAATGCAATCAGTTGGTATTGATATGAATAAGTGTGTATTTTCTTCATAAATCTGTCGTTTTTGACCGAAGACAGAAGTGTTATTTTGTTAATACATTGTTAAATACAAAACATACTAGTATTTATGAGATTGAGATTTGCACTAGTTGTATGTTGAAATTGTTTGTGAATTTCCCTTACTTTGAAATCATCTGAGTGGTACAACCTCATTAAAAGATGCTTTAAAACTAGAAATCATAAAGAAACTGTCATAAAGACAATACACAGCATGAGGGTTTAGTAAAAGTGCATATTAGCATCAAAATGTAGTTAAAGTATTAAAGTAAAACTGGAGTAGAAAGTGCAATATTTCCCTCTGAGATGTAGTGGAGGGGAAGTAAAGCAGCATAACATGGAAATACTCAAGTAAAGTACAAGTACCTCAAAATTGTACTTAAGTATACTACTTGAGTATATTATGTACTTAGTTACTTTCCACCACCTGATTTAGAGTTCACCATTTGATAATCAAGCTGTGGATGTCTACAAGACATTCCAATCATTGTTGGACTTTAAAGCATCCTCATGACATATAATGCAACAAAATGATGTGGGCAGTGAAACCGGGAAAAGCCTTGGTAATCAGGGAGGCGTGTTGATAGCAGGTCAGCTAATTAGTGGGAGGTGTTTGGATTGGAAGACAATTGGCAGATCATTAGAAAACAGTGTGTGAACATCAATGACTGTATATAGCAGCCATTTTGATATAATCAATTTATCAGACTAATTGTTCTCTGAGGAATTGTGGGTGAAGTTAATTTGTAGGTAGCTACCCACTGTTGTTATGATGGGCATGATTAGATTGGCCTATTGGTGTGCATGCCTGTGTCTGCACAGTAACCTTTTGTGTGTGTTTACCTAGATGTTTTATATATTTATTTTTTGTGTTGACGTGATATAAAATGGTAATTTTATATAAGGTTCATGTTAACTTTATACTTCCACTCCACAAGGTTTATTTATTTTCAGTGGAAGGGTGATTGCAGTTTGTAGTTGCTGTGGAACTGGCCATTGCTATTTCGACCTGTCAGCGCAATTATGACTAATTGTCTCCGATTAGTTTCCTCCCGATAGGAAAGGGGGAGTAATAGATAACCAAACATGTGTTGCTTACTTCCTGGCCTGAATGTAGTGGTTTATTGACCCCTTAAGCTTATTGTCAAATAAAGGAAGTATTTGTGTAGCAACTTTGTTGTCCAAGACTTTCTGACAGGACGAGTGGAGATTGGGGTGTGGGTAGTTCATTGGGGTCTCTCTCCTGGTACAGGGGAGTGGCGTCGTCGTTTACACTAGTTGGATAGGCCACATTAGGATTATTTACTATTATGATGCCAGAGTTAAACAGCCTGCATGTTGAAGTTTCCTGTAAAAAGACATGGATGTTTTGGCTTTCACCTGAAACAGAATTTGAATCATGTACTTCAGTCAAGTGGAACTCAACCATTCCTTTCAAAGCTAAAATCTATCCCAGTTTTCAGCAACCATTGTCTGTTTGAAGCCAATAAATGAGGTACTCTGCGTCCTTTCGGTCAAAAAACATCAAGGTTCTGCAAACCTTTTGCTTTGGATATCATGTCATGGAAAATTACTTGTTGTGTACATGTCAGTGTCTATGAAAGACTATGACTATTTCCAGCATTGTAAATCTACGAGAGTAGCAATAGCCCTGAACTCATAAAGAACAGCATTCCATTGCAGTCTGTCTCCATTTATTATTTCATGGATTCAAAATACATGATCTCTCTATAGAGGAAACAATGCTGAGAATACAGCCGATGGCAGTGATGAGGGGGCCAAGCAGCCCATAGTTGCCATGGAAACTTGATGTGAGTACGTCAAGTGCATGGCTTTAAGCATTCACAGCAGGCTTCATGTCCATTGACAAAAGATTGGCCCGACATATGTTCACAGCTCGTGTTTGGAGATTTTGATTGGCTATAACGGACAAGCGGTTTCGGAAATCTGAAATTTGGTTGATATTGGACAGAATTTGTGGCCTGTTAATATTTTTTTAAACCTTTTGATAAAATCCAGTCTGGCCGCCACATCTATTAGGTTGACACGACAAGTTGCCATGTCCCGGCAAACACATGAACAGTTGTAAGCCAGTACATATTTTTGATTTGTGCAGCACTCTTTAGTGATCAAATGACGCAACATTAAGTAAAGTGTCCTCCCCTGAGTATGACGAGGTCTCACCTTATTTGTTAATAGTGCGAACAAGAGACTTTAAGAGGATACAGCAGATTTTGACAGGACAGGATTTAACAAGGCAGTCATCAATGAGTCATCAAATACAGTTTAGGAGGAAACGGCAAGATTACATTTGAACCTCACAGTGATGTGTAATGATTTACCACAGCATATCATGAATGGGAAACAGACATAATTCATATCATTAATAATAACTGTTCATTTACACTGCCAAACATGTGTGTCACATTTGGTAGCAGTCTCACAGCTTGAGCTGGAAACAGATTCCTCTCATCTTGATCCTGGAGATCGATACTGACTGACCTTTTCATCCAGCGCTGTAGAACTTCTGTATTTGTTGTCAAAGTCCAAAATAGTTACATCAAATGTCACAAATCTCCTTGCGGAGGGAACATGCATAATGGATGGGCAGTTGCCAACGCCATATACAGCAGCTCAAACAGCTGCCAGCTGTAGAACAGACCTGACTCAGAAAGGAGTCAGACTCAGAAAGGAGTCAGACTCTGGAGTCTCCAATGGTCTGGGCTGAAAATCTGAGTTCTATGATTTAATCATAACAGAAATTACCTAAAATATATACCTTACTATTTAGCTCACACAGTTGCATTTGGTTGGCTGATGTTGGCTCATTGTATTGTTAATGTGGTATGATGCAGTCCGTGATTCAGTGTATTGTTGATGTGGTATGATGCAGTCCGTGATTCAGTTTCAGTTTCGCTAAAGGTTGTTGATAGTTAACATTGCATTTCAACTCAACAGCCAACCAGATTGCACCCCTCCCTTCTGTGCTCCTGAGGCACCGTGTTGATTGTTTAACATTTACAAAGCCACGACTGTGTACGAACACCAGAGTTTTTTTTTTTAAAGATATATTTATGCTTTTTAGCCTTTATTTGGATAGGACAGTGAAGTATTTGGACAGGAAGTGAGGAGGAGTGAACAGTGTTGCCAACTTTTCTGTAAGGAAAGTAGCTGTTAGCTCTCCCAAAAGTCGCCAGAAGTCGCTAGATGACGTAATAAACAAATTTGCATAATATGCAAATAAGCTTGCACATTACGCAATCTAGTCAGACTAGCCGCGCAGGCGCTGTGTGAGTGGAGAGGAGACGATGACAGCCCTCGCTGTACTCGCGGTTGTAATGTGAACTGCAGAACGGGATATGTGAGATGCTTTTTCAGTACTTTGTCGACACAATAATCCAATAATAATGACAGAAAAAAGTCGCTAGATTTGTCGCTAGTCGCTTTTTGCTAATAAAGTCTCCAAGGGGGTCTGGAAAGTTGCCAGATATAGCGACAAAGTCGCTAAGTTGGCAACACTGAGGTGGGGACAAGGGCGTCACCAGCATTGTGAGAGTGGGGGGGACATATTTTGGCGGGGGGTCTGGGGGTTCTCCCCCCGAAAAATTTGAAAGATGTAGATGCAATTTCCCGCATTCTGGTGCATTTACCTAGCCTGACGATGTCATACTCATAATTCTAGTCAGAATATGAGTCTGAGACCGCTCCGTTGGGCTGTGATTATGGGGCGTGTTTCAACCGAACTAGGGAAAAAAAGGCCTCTTCGCTCAATTGGATAGGCCTACAACCAATCAGAGCAACGTAGTATGACCATAACGTAGACCATGGGGCCAGCTGATACATTAAACTTTTACCGGATCCCGTAGGAAGGACGGCAAAAACATCTTTTCGATCGACAAATGCCTTGATCGCGTTTCTCTGTTCCTCTTTCAAAATGAATGTGCTGTCAATGTCTTCTAAAACAGACTCGAATTTCCACATTTCAGCTCTCCAACGGCAGCCATGTTTGTTGAAAACGAATTCACCCCAAAAGCTCTTTGGTGACGTGGTTGATTACGTTAGGGTTGATCATCTGTCCATCATCGTATAAAGCCCGCCCTGACAATTTGATTGGTCTATATCTCCTCACAGATTTTTGTGAGGAGATAATTTCTCCCCAACGGAGCGACACCAGACCGAACTTCCCGACCAAATAATTTGTGGGCGTGGCTAAGTTCGTCTGGCATCCAGGCTAGCATTTACCATGTTTTTAGATAAAAAATGATCTCTCTCTTTCATTGTTTTTCCTTGGAGTCGGCATGGTCTGCAATTACTGACTACTAAACATAGCACAAAAAGTACGGAAATTGTGTTTGGTAGATTATTTCTTTGTAACAATGCTTCTCGGCAATACATCTTATACCGTTGGAAAGCCTGTTTATTTCCCTTTTGAATGGTGCCACATTTGTAAGGAACATGCATTTGGGGGATGAGCAGCAGAGCTGAGTATGTGGGTTGCGCCCATGACAAATTTGCCAAAATTGCTAAATGCTAATTGCTAAATAGTTTATTCTTATGTTGGTATTCACTCTTGTTTTGAGTTGTTTAGTGGATTGGATGATTGAACTCTCGATCAGTAACAAGGAACAAACAAGACATATTGGCAATTTTACACTTTATTCATTTAATACACCCTCAGGAGCCTCAGGAGCGGGTGGAAGATCCATACGTAGCCACAACAGCCTGGCACCACCTCCTCATGCTGGTCACCAACCTGGTCACACATTGCTGTGGGATGGCATTCCATTCCTCAACCAACGCCCTGTTCGAATTGGCTTAAAATGCTCCCTTCCTTCCTTCCTTCCTTCCTATTAAGAGAGCAAGGACTGTTCGAATTGTCTTAAACCCTCTCTTCCTCTCTAGTAAGATACCTTGAAATACGTCACATAACGGTCATTTTTTAAGAGAGCATCTGAGCTGCCTTGCTGTCTTATGGCGGCAGGTATTACCCATAACTCTCTGCGCCATTCCCTAACCGGAGACAAATTTAAAAAAAGATGGCGGATGAAATCGTCGAAGTTCCACAAAAGTATTCACCGATGTACGTTTCTTTGCTTTTTTTGGTAATTTTTTAAAAAAGTTACAGAGAAATAAACAGTGTACTATGTACTTATGTCATGATTGATTAACAAAAATAGTCTGTTTCGTTAGCGATGTATCCGTTAGCCAGGTCGCTAACAGTAGCTGCTAGCTAGCAAATAAGCACACACAGGATGATGACACAGCGTCATGTTGCCGTACATCCTATCTTAATAGACTGTTCGAAATCAACGGTTTTTGAGATACCTTCCCCCGAAGGGACCTCTCTCGTCAGACACCTGTCCAACTAGAGATCAAGGATTAGACAGCTATCTAAGAATCCGAACACAGCCCAAGAGTCGTTGCAGATCAGCCATCGTGGTTGTGTTGGTCACTAACACGTACAGCACGCCCAAGCTGATACCAAAAGTGTTCACTTGGGTTGAGGTCTGGACTCATGGCAGGCCATTCCATTCTCTCCCTGATAGTGTATTAAATGAATAAAGTGTAAAATTGCCGAATATTTCTTGTTTGTTCCCTGTTACTGATCGAGAGTTCAATCATCCAATCCAACAAACAACTCAAAACAAGAGTGAATACCAACAGGAGAATAGGAGAATTTTGGAAAAATTTTCATGGGCGCAACCCACATACTCAGCTGTGCTGCTCATCCCACAAATGCATGTTCCTTACAAATGTGGGACCATTTAAAAGGGAAATAAACAGGCTTTCCAACGGTATAAGATGTATTGCCGAGAAAATGTCCTTACTTTTTGTGCTTATATATTTATTATGTTCTGGTACTGGGTAAACCCAGACCGATCTGCAATCTTAAATAACATTGAGCTTGGTCTGGTGATAGCCAGGATAATGTTTTGGTGTAATACACAGAGGACTGACAATGACAACTTTGGCACTTTATTCTCCATTTAATGAGAGCAACATATTTAAAAGGAGGATTTAAAAAGTCGTTAGAAAAACTAGCATGTTAGCTAACGTTAACTCCAGATTAGCTCACAGTTAAAAAACAAACCACCTTCATTTTTTTTTAAGCTACTTGAAAAAAACATCATCGCTTTCTGCCTGAAACAGACGCCTAGGTCTGAACACGGCCAAAAGCACAACATATTTCAGACCCAGAATAAGAAATCAACAAATGCTGTTCCACTTGTAATGGGTAAATAAAATATGGTATTGCCTAGTGCTAGTTGTAGGTAAATAGCTTGCTTATCTAGCTATAATCATTATGTTTGCAGAAGGATCTTTGTGACATAATGCTATTATAGCCAGAGAATGTCTCATAAGGGTGCTTTGGCCACTAAAGGGAAAACTTGGACAACTCTGACTTACTTTCCTCTTCCTCGGAAAAAAAACACCTTATGTCCGTCTCGTCTGTTGAACAGCTAACGCGATCAAACGCTTGGATCAAAGAGTATGGGAGTTGAATCTGGTGCGTGATGTGTAGGAAACCAGGAAAACGCGGAGTGGATTTCTATTGCTATGGGTATTTCCCCTACTGATAAAGTGGAACGGATTTGATTGTGAAGCAATGGAAAGAACGCTGGACTAGTAGACCAGTCACGCACTAATATTTTGATGGCAAATGTGGGGGGGTCCAAACGACTTTCTTTTTTTTAAAGTGAGGGGGACGTGACCCCCCCCCCCCCCCAAGTTATATTGTGGCGACGCCCATGGGTGGGGAGAGGATTGGGAAACGACATCAGGCCGGAATCGAACCTGTGTCCCCGTAAATGGGGGGCTTATTGGCTCGCGCCACAGTGCCCCCCAACACCAGAGGTTTTTTTGAGCGCAAACACTGAAAACAGCTCAAGGACTGTGAGGAGCAATTCGATGAATTACACAAAAAGTGTATGGGATAAGAATCTCGGACTGTACAGTGCAGTTACATTTGGATTACCTACGTTTTGAAAATGACAGAGAATATGTAGGACAATGCAATGACAAAACACGTGGAAAAATGTGATGCTGCCTGGCAACATGTTAAATGTTTAAAAGACACATTTCTGTCAAATTACTATTTTTTCCTGTCTTTTTATTTTTAGCCATGTGTTACGTGCACGGCTCAATGCAGGAAACATAAAGGGGAGGCCACGCAGAATTTATAATAATAATAAGTTATTTATGATACAGGTTTATATTTATATAATAATTGAACCAAAAAGTGTGGTGAAAGTCAGTGTTGTGAATAGTAACCTAAAATGCAATGCAAAGTCAGTCTAGGGATAATACAAAACAAACGATGACGACGACAATCCAAAATCCAACGCGTATCCAAAATCCAATCACTATCCAATGACCAACGATAACCAAATGCCGGGAAAACCAAAGCTCTCCCGACTGCCGGCTGGTCAGGGCTTTTGTATCCCAGCCAATCAATGACACACCTGTCCCCAATCACAGAGACAGAGAGAGAACAGGCATGCAAATATCACAGGGCGGGCCTAGACCCGCCAGGGTCGTAACATACTGTATGTCCCTCTGTGATCACACAAAAAGACAAACAGATTCAGGGACACACACACCCTGTGCTTTGGTCATGAATGTTGAAAAACCAAACCAAACCAAATTCCCCTTAGGTTTTTAAGAGGACACACAACTCTCTCACCTCTCATATTGAGAGACTGCCCCTCCCCCTACAACCCAATCCATTTATTTTCCCTTTTTTTCTATTTCAGTTAGATGGGTCTCTGAAGTCATATTTCAATCCTCCAAGCAATCTAAGAAATTACTTCAATAAATTGGCTCGAAAATGAGTGGTTGTGGTAAGTCCTGACGTATCTTCTCTAGAGACAACTTGACATGTGATGATTGGAGCCTGTTTATAATGGCATCATTTTCAAAGGATTACAGGTCTATTGCATCTCCAGCATCCCCAGTGAGAGTGTTTCTCCCATCTCCTTGCATTATTTTCTAAGTGCTGCACATAAAAATACAAAATCAACATGTTACAAACACATTTTATTAGTTGCAACATACAAAAAGAAAACATACCTTTGTGACACACAAGATATACTTACTATACTTACTTATACCTAACGAGTCTTGTGTTTACGGCATCACTACATTATTATCAACACTACAGGAGGTAAACAAAAACATTTTTAACTCCATTTGACTGACAGATTCCTCTACTTTACTAGACAGCGTCAGCAGTGGTGATATGATGCCTGCCCGACAGACAGACAGACAGGAAGAGCCGATGGCAGTGTCTCAGACATATGTCCCTCTCTCTGACCACTCAATATTGTCCTTGAGCCATGCGGGGGATGCCACAGCTGGACTACCTCAGGATGGGACCCATATGTTGCCGTGAGTGTCCGGGGCGTGGGTGTACGGAATGTTCCAGACCCAAGGCTGATCTGCAGGCACAAAAGCACACATAGGACATGAAGCATGGTAACGCGTCAGGGTTAGGTGTGAGTATGTGTGTGGTTGTGTTTATGGTTGTGTGTGTGTATATGTGGTGTGTGTGTGTGTGTATGTGTAGGTGTAGGTGTAATGTGATTGCTTCAGTTCGAGCCTCAGTCCTAGTCTCTTGTTTCCCAGAAGAAGCAACAAACAGGTAGAGGCTAGCGACACAGAGAGAGTGTGGCGTGGTATACGGCAACATATACTTTGTGCAGTCGAACATCATGATGCTTCATGGTGAAAAGACTATACTCAGAGTACGTAATGGGCTCTCTCACTAAAGTGTCAAAGGCAGGGACTTCTCACATTGACTGTGATTAAAAAACATGGGGAGATCCTGGTTATCGTGCTGCACAGGAATAAGCGCCAAACAAATAACCCTACTAGCCCAGCGGCTACACGTCCCAATGGGATTAAGTCATGGCTGAGAAGCAGGATCACAGGAAGCGCTGGCACAATCCAGTGTCCATGGAAACCAGCAGGAAAAATAAATAGATTGAAAACAACAAAACCTCATAAACAACTGCTGAGCTTTGTGTACCAGGAGATTTCATAAGCACATTACTGGAGCAACTGGAAGGGAAAAGCCACGCTGACTTGTGGGTCTGACTCCGCGTGAAGTAGATAGCAATGTTCAGCTCACTGTTCAGGCTTTGGCCCTTTTTAATCATCTCCTGGGAGTTATGTGTGAGGAGTCTAAAAGCTGTATGTGAGTCAGAATAAGCTGTTACAATATCATCAACTCTACAGATAGATATCAATCAGTAGCAATATCATCAATTCTACAGATAGATATTAATCAGTAGGAATATCATCAATTCTACAGATAGATATCAATTAGTAGCCTCTGTGTGTAGACAGTCCTGCAGTGTGTGACGTTTGGAAGCTCATCGTAGCAGTGTATGACATCCAGATACACTTTGGAATTTAGTGGACCAAAAATGTCTTTCTCAAGCTCCATTAAGTAGCGACGTCAGCCTCTTGTTAAAAAATACCAGGCATTTCCATAACAACCATTTCCCATGATTAAAAAGTCACTATGAAAGCTTCCCACGATTTTTTCCCCCCTCAAAATCTAATGCACTGCAATTAGTAGCTATTTTGAACCGAGGGCAACAAGCTATCTATTGATGGACTTGCATGGCATTTAAATGTTGATTCAATTCCGATTGAACTGAAATGCCACTGGTCCTCCTTTCGCTCTGACTGATGTTCTGTGTGGGTGCGTGGCATGGCAGGTGGTCTGGCACCATACCGGTCAAGGGGTGTCGTTAGTCTGTGGTGTGGAGTGCTGACAGCGGTAGATAAGCGTGGGTGGGTGGGGTAGCAGAGACAGAAACACACGTGTGCTGTCTTTTTTTTCAATCCCACCCCATACTATGAGGGAACACCTCAATGGACAGCTCCTATTGTCCTCTTGTGTTCACAACCCCCAACAGCGGTTGACCAGAGGTGACCAACACATGCAGGAGTGGATCTTGGGCGCCACAGGGGATGGCAGGAAAGGCTTGTGAGAGAATGGAGAGAATGAGGATGGACCTGATTGAAAGCTACTGCTTACCCCGTAATTAACCCACTTCGGTAACACCCCCCACACCAAACCTGCTCCCCCACTCCCCCCCCCCTCCACCCGACTCCTTTCATCCAGCTTACGGGTTACCAGAGACTCTGAACAGAGTTAAACGCTCCAATTACAGAGCAAGCCGTGACTCGCTACCCACTGATTCTAGCGGCCTGCTGAGACATAATAATCATGCCATACAGTGATCAGCACCTCAGCAGTGCGGTGCCTTCCATACGGCATATTACTATGTCTCAAATCAACACAGTTGGACGTTTACAATAACAATGACAATGACGTTGGCCTTGCACACGTGATGTTCATATTTCGGCTCCGTGCACTACTGGTTGTGATGGTGGTTAAGCTGTTGTTAATTATTATACCTGCAGGGTTTAATATTTGCTTTACAAAAGGTGCGCGCAAACACACACACACACACACACGTCGGCGGCATGAGACGTGCCTAAGAGACACAGGCATGCACGCTTTAACATTTCTCTGGTGCACAGGAGAGCAACAGCAGTAAAATCAGACGGAGGAAAGAGAATAGGCTAGAGAGAAAGAGGGAAGCCGGTTAGAGGAGTCTAAGATGGCAGGCAGTAACAGCAAGTCAGAAGGACGAAAGAGAGAAAAAGATGACATAAAAGATGATATAAAAATAGTAACAAATGCTGATAACACAGAGGCTGGAACCTCAATCATTTTTCACAAGGCCATTGTCGAACACCTATTCCCCCATCTCTCCTCCCCCACCTCAGCCTTGGAAGACAGTACTGTCCACTGTACATTTTCCTTTTAATTACGCTGAGAGCTTCAGGCTTTAGTAAGCCCTGCATACCTTCCTCCCCTGGCGTCTCATCAGCATGCTTCAATGGGGAAGGTGTTGACTGGCACATGATGTCTGGACACGACAGCATTCCTTTCGCATTCCCTTGAAGTAACTTGAAGAATGCTAAAAAGTGGGAAAGGGGCTGAGTGGGGGAGGGTGTACACTCCTGTGCCAGCCATTTGGTGACGTCCCATGAAGTCCCAAATAGTGGAATCTATGTCTACCTACTCTGACCTCCGAGAGTTTAAAGGCATGAAGTCAGCTGCAGAGGTTCTTTGTTTCTGATTGAAAGGCTGGGTAACATTAGTTTTGCTATGTTTTACAGAACCACTAGGTCAGTATTGTTTTGTCCCGCTTGCTAATATTTTGCTTCAATGTGAGAAAGAGACATCCACTTCCACGTCGCATGAGGCTGAAATGTTAGACCCTCTCCACCACCTCGGGCACCAGACACTCTGGAATCCACCATATTTCTCTTTCGATTAGCCAGCCGAGTTGTTATGGTGCATTCCATTGGAACTGGGAAGTTGGAACTTGGTTCCCAAACCTCTGCCCGCTCTCTTCATATTCACACATACTGATGCAAAAAAAACAAAAAAACATTAAAGCTCTACGTTGCCATAGAAACGAACGTCCCTCTGCATGGGTTCATAAAGTGATGACACCCTCTGTGTCGGCGCCGCCATCACTGACCGTGTGATTAAAGGTCAGGAACCAAGTCAGGAGGGCGAGGCCAGCTGACGCTGTGATTACTGTTTATCCGCCCAATGGGCTCTCTCTCGCTCCGCAATTAGAAGATGCTGCAATCAGATCGCTGGGACGAAACTGCACTAAAATCATATACCTTTCATTCGCCAATTCTGCTGAGGGGGTCTGGGAAATGACTACAGCTTGTGTGTAGTTCAAAACCAACTCTGGCTGTGTCAAAAGATCCCAGAGATAAGATGAGAGCAAGTCAGGTGAAACAAAAGAAGGCATTGGAAGAATGTTCTAATCAGAGACGGCGTTCTCTGGAACGCTCTCTACATGGGTGTCGCTATGACAGCACTGGCTTTGTTCCGACTTCATTTCAGTGTTCCAGAACCCCTCATTTCAGAAAGCTTTCAACCATTAAGAATTAAATACCAAGTAAAGTCCCCGATTTCCATGACATTTCCACCTGTCACTTACCTTTCTTAGATTTAAAGAAAAGACTCGAAGTTTGGCACACAAAAACCACTGCTCTTCATTTTGAAATAATGATTTCAATGTGCTGCAATTTGCCCCTTTTGAATTTGCCACTTGACTTTTCCAGGCATTACATTTAGTTCTGGACAAAGCCCAACAAATTTAGAATTCACATGACATTTGTTCATATATTATTTTAGCAGTTGCTTTTATCCAAAGCAACCAACAAGTGAAACACAGGACATAGTCATGTTCTAAACATACCAAAGGTGCTCTTTAATAAACTGATAACTTCAAGTGGTAATGCTGGACATTTCTTGGTTAAAGGTGAACTCAGCTATTATCCAAGAGGCACCACACCTTGACAAATAGGATGAGCGACATTCATCAAGACTGACAAGACATCTTACCACTAATTCATTACTAATTTCGGCTGCTCGTTTAATAACTCGTCAAAGTCAGTTACATAAACAGGGGCCATGGTACATAAATACCATCAGGATGCAGAAATCAACAGCAGTGGAAGGAAGCTGGTTTTCCAGAAACATTTCCAAAGATTTGCTGATGATGCTCAGAACTCTGCACCCGAAGACAATGTGCCCGAGAGATGTCTTTCTCTGACAACGAAATAAACTTCAACGCTAAAAGACGAAGCACTCTCCTTCCGGAGCGCTGTCGAAAGCAACCTTCAGGAGATCAGCAGGAGGTGTGTGTGTGAGTGTGTGTGTGTGTGTGTGTGTGTGTGTGTGTGTGTGTGTGTGTGTGAAGTTAAGGGGTGAGAGACAGATGTGTGAGTCACTCGTTTGCTTTTTCTCTTCTCTGTTGGAGGAGAACTCTCTTGCTCACAAAGACTCATCTCACCCCATGGGGGTGAGTTCACCCCATATGCTACCGCTCCGCTGCGACGCAATTAACATCGAGATGCACCATGCGAGGATGCCGATGAGTCTGACAAAGACAAGGTGAGGGTTCAACATTGCCTCGACAATAGTCTTGCCTAGAGGTCTATTATCATGACGGGAGCAAAGATGTGGCCCACTATGGCTTCATGGAATATACATTATTTCCAGCCGGAGGAACAATGTACAAAATCAAGGTACAAAGTAAAAAAAACAATGAGATGTGTGTTTTAGTGTATTGCTACTGGCAAGGCCTTGCTGTATGAGATTTATTCATAATCTCTACCTACAGTACTATATTATTAGAGATGTCTTTCATTGCTCAGAGCAACAACAAAAAAACTGGCTGGCTGGAGATCCCAGGGGCGTATGGATATGTAGTCTTGTTGGAGGGATACGAGTAGCAACAGACAATACAAAATGAAGAGATAGATGAGAGAAAAGATTAGTAGAAATACTTACCAACGAAGATAATACTTTTATTTCATAGATATTTCAATGCAGATAGGAATAACTCACACACGCACACGCACACACACACACACACACACACACACACACACACACACACACACACACACACACACACACACACACACACACACACACACACACACACACACACACACACACACAAAAACTAGATGATCTAGATGAGCATAATGATGTTCCTGACAGTCTTGACAATCATTTAGTTACCTTTGCTGGAGTAGCGCTGAGGTGGCAGGTCAAAAGGCACGGGGAACCCAGAGGAACCTCCATTAACAGAGAACACGTTCTTCTGCACACGGAACGTGCTCATGTTCTACAAAACAAGCACACAAAGACATCAGACGCCTCACTGATGAGAGACATGTCATCAGATAAAGTCTGGATTTATTAAAGTTCATGTTGGCATTGCAGCATCAAAGGGAGAAGACTAGAGAAGAAGGAGGCTTACGAGAAATTATTTAGCCTAATTATTAACACAAACTGAAAGCACAGTGCCACAGTTCAAATAGAAGAAAACTTTTTCAAACTAATCTCTCTTTCTCTGTGAAATTTGTTGCATCATGTCTCATCACAGACAACAATTTTGCAGTGCTCTGAACACAGAAAATAAATCACAGTAACAATGGGACAAAACAGCATGTGGGCAATATGACAAGGAAACGTTTCAGATGTGTGACAGCAGGGTGTTTTCAGTCATCCCTGACCAAATGGTATGAATTCTCTTTTCCTAGGATGAGTCATTTCTGGCAATATTAAATCAACGCAGCTCTAACAGGCAAATAATTTGAGCATTCAAAAGAGTGTGGTATTGCTGGAGCATGTTGCTTAACCATGGGCAATAGTAAACACACACACACACACACAATCCACCCCACCGCACCACACCACACACACACACACAATTATGTCCTGCAGCTGTGTTCCTGGGGGAACCCTGGAACCCTGGGGGAACCCTGGCCTGTGGCATAGGCGACAAAGGTGGTTATCTAGGATGCAAATTGCCAGAGGGGTTACAAACTTGGAGGCCTTATGTCAAAACATGATTTAAAAAAACTCATTAATTGCCTTTATCTCCAGCAGGGTTGACTACTGCAACGGTCTTTTCAAAAACAGCTTCAGCTCGTACAAAATGCAGCTGCCAGAACAAAAAGAACTGACCACATGACTACTCCAATACTTAAGTCCTTACACTGTCTTCCAGAAGTCTCAGAATTGACTGCGGCTTGTTAATAGATCACTAAATGGGACAGGACCAAATTACCTCTCCGATATTCTTCAACTGTACACACCTGCTAGACCTCTCAGATAACTGGACAAATATCTGTTGGTAATACCTACTGTCAGAACTAAACATGTTGAAGCAGCCTTTAGCTGCTATGCTGCTTAGCTCTAGAACCAACTTCCTGATGACATCAAAGGTGCTCCAACTGTAGCCAGTTTCAAATCTAGACTAAAGACTCAACTGTTCTCAGATGCTTTTTGTTAGCTGATCGAATGCACTCTACTTTTTAGTCATTCAGTTTTTCGATGTTCTTTACAACTCAACAGTTATAATGCACTTTAATTCTGGAAGTAGACCTCTAGTCATTCCTGACAGGGAAGTGATGTCTCAGGCTTACAGTTAAGTCCTATTGGTGTTCCTCTATGTAGGCTCTATGCTCGGGCTAAGCTCCATCTTGGGCCTGTGTCTAGGCTCTCTTGGGCTCTATTAAGGATTGTATTCGGGCTATTGATCTTAGGCTCTATATTCGGTGTTCTGAAAAAGACTGGCTGGCGTATTTTAAGGCTCTTGTCTCGGGCTAAGCTCCTTGTCGGGGTCTTTAACTGACAATGGCTATCAGGCTCTTTTGGGCTCTATTACAGATTTGATTATGGATTTTATTCAGGCTATTGATTCGCTAGTCAGCGGTCTGAAAGAGCACAGTCCGGGCTACTTTCCACAATGTTATTTTATTCTATTTTATGCACTTTGTACGTTCTATTAATTATGTTCTTTACTTCCTTTTAGTTATAGTTTTATATTTTCACTTCGTCTTTATCTTTCCTTTGGATGTTCCTTTTGTTCTTATTTATGTAAAGCACATTGAATTGCCTTTGTTTATGAAATTTGCTACATAAATAAACTTGCCTTGCCTTGCCAAAGGTAGGATTGGACAAGAACCGTTCTGAGGCAGGACTTTGTGAAAGGTAAATTGTATGTAGAACCTTCCTCATATAAGGAACCTGATGGTATGGCTAGATAGTAAATTCAATCCAGGCTGGTAACTGCCATAAACCTTACAGAACTCTCTATAAGATTCTACAAGAATCTGTCAAACAGCTAGAACATTGAAAGTTTTCTATAACAAGCTGGAGACCTCAGGAGTGGAACGCCCCTGCACTTTTACCCTGCACTGTAGGGGAGTAAACACACACACACACACACACACACACACACACACACACACACACACACACACACACACACACACACACACACACACACACACACACACACAACCACACACACACACAGCATGCTGTGATGCCTGGACTTAACTCGCCTTAGAGCAGGAGTGGCATAATTTGTCAGCATCTCGCTGTGGGAGCATCCTGGCAGACATGTGGAGCGCCGTGTCGCAGAGGCTGGTTGCTAATGGATGACTCCCAGCCGCCAGAGCACATGTTTAGTCCAGAGGCTTTTCAGCAAACAACAACGTGCCAGTCTCAGTGTGCCAACACTACACCAGCCATCACACCCACTGACACTCTCCTGGCTTCACATGGGCACATCGTGGGCAGGGGCGGTTTTAGCAAATTGGAGGCCCTGGGCAAAGAACAATTTTGAGGCCCCCCCCCCACACCATAATGCTGGGTCTTCACTGATCACCATTGGTGTTACTCACATTAGGTCTCATTCTCTAACGCAGTTAAGAACAAGTTTAGAAGAAATTTCGGATTTAAATAATTATAATAATAATAAATACGAGGAATATTTGTATCATTAACAATTGCGTTTCACATTTATAGTCATGATTCTACAAGGCATTGTGATATCCTAAAATAAATAAAAGCACTACACGAACACTGCAAATGTAAGTGAATAAATAAATAAGCACTAAACTCAATCACATGGATATAGCCATAGTGGAATAGAATGGACACATCTACATTCTGCAACAGTACCTCCACCTCTGCACCGTTGAAGTTAGGTCTGCGTTTACTCGACCGGTGCTCGCTTTCCGCTTAGACATGATTTTGATCAGCCTGAAGTTGCTTTCGCATTGCCTGTGGATTGTGCACACGTCTCTTCAGTTGCATGCCATAAGCTTACAGGAGCTGGCGGGGCGCTTTTGTATGAAAACTCAGGTGCACGAGAACGCGCGTTCAATTTAAGAATCAGTACACAGCTAGAGACACTTTAGCGGTTTAAGAACACATTTCCAGGCGTTCATGAATCCGGCGGAGATCTTTTCTTTGGTTGGTCTTTTGAAGTCTGTAAGAAGATATTTAAGAAGACACTTAAGAAAATGTTCGAGAACGAGGCCCATTGTTGATATCACTGCTCTCGTTATCATCCAGCTGTGGTTGAGCAGTGATAATGACCATGGCAGTCGTCAGTGCAGGTGTCAGTGCTCAGCATCACTTGAAACATTATCAGATGAACTTGAAACATTATCAGAAGTTTCTTCCACTTCCACTTCCACGGATGAATTCCTTGATTGGAAATATTGTGTTACCTTAGGTAATTTCTCCCTGAACTTCTCATCCTGCCTTTTCCTCTTTCTTTTCTCACTGCCTCATTTTCCCGTGACAGAAACGTCACGTGACCTGGAATCATTTGGTCCATGATGGATTTCAGATAAATTGTATGCTAAATGTATACATAAAATAAAATAATCGTGTTTTCATGCTTATTATGAATTGTCATTTGTTTGCAATGACAAGTGATTCATTTTAATTCTTAATTTTTTTTAAATAAAATCGGAAGTACGACGAGGCCCCCCTGGTGGCCGAGGCCCAGGGCAAATGCCCGCCTTTGCCCAATGGAACGCACCGCCTCTGTTCGTGGGCACCTGTACTGGCATTACTGGGCACCTGGGCCACAGCTCAGACCCTATGCTGAGAGCGAGGATGACAGAGATGTGTCTGAAGGCAATTTCGTTTATCTCTGAATGGCTATGACGCAGAGGAACATGGAGCTGCTTTTTATACCAGTTTGGCAACAAGTCAGGAACAGAAGGTTCTGTTGTGGTATAAGAAAACCCTGACCAGGAACTGAGACGGATTTCAGCTCTGAGGCAAATGCACCAGCCCGATACACACCCACACACATATTAACACATGTACACACACGAGCACACACACACACTCACACAAAGTCATGGTTATCTTCACCTCATCCTCCTGATTAATAACAACCTCCATCTTAAATGTCTAACTCATTACATTTTGAAAATGTGCTTTTCCCTAAAGCAGTCTTTCACCTGAGAGTGCCTGTGTTGAGGGCTTTGTACAAACGAGGCAGACAGCAGTGCTCCGATGCCAGGGTTTGGTCCTTCCGGTAGCCACAGAAATGGCTGCAATTTACAATGTTGGATTGTAGTGACAATGTTGTGAAAACACTGAAAATCAAAATGATCACTCCCCTGGAAGCTACTCATCAACCCATACCCTCCAGTTTTTTGCCCTCATACCCCTCCCCCTGCTTTTTCCCCCCACCTCACACAAATATGTATAAACATTTTTGGTGAGAAGCGGCGTATCAGCTGTATAATGACAAGTACATGACAACTCAGTAAAGTTTTTCTGTAGAGCGCTTTCCACAGACATGAATCACAAAGTGCTTTATAAGAGTAGCTTCAGCAGTCGGCAGTCTTCAGCTGCCTTTTTAAAAGAGTCCACAGAATCAGCATACCTTAAAGGCGTGGGCAGACCATTCCACAGTTTAGATGCTACGACCATGAAATCTCCATCACCACCTCTGCAGCAGGATAAATCAACAACAGAACTGCCTTCGTGAGCATTTCACTAGGGTTTTCAAGCAGGCACCTTCCTTCATTAGTGTTTTGTTGAATTAGGCCCACAACACCTCTAGAAGGCTAGAACGGTGGTGTCTGGCGTCTCAGACCAACCCCCCCTCAATACTTATGATGGGTTGGGACACATGCCACTACTAGAAACAACAACAGATACACCTCAATATTTCACATATCTCAAGTGTTAAGTCAGGTTAATTCACAACCCCTAGTAGTCTGTGAGTGCCTCAGCCACAACCACTGGCTCACTTTTTCAGCACCCTCAGACAACTCCTTTCAATTTCCTTTGAATGACCCAACAGAAGTGTTGTGGTTGATTTGACTACAAATCATCTATTACCTATCTCCACTGGTGTGTGCTTGCCAACCTCGTTGCTTCGATTCCACTACCAGCATATCCGCATACTTTAGCTTCTTCCTTCCTTAGCTTCCTCAGTCGCATCTTCAAAGGGAATCCTTAATTCAATAAAGTAAACAATGCGCTCACATTCAGAATACAAAACCATGTCCAGTCTCATAGCAGTCACAATACACTGTGGAACTTGAAGTTGTCTTTCTAAATCAGCCAGCAATCTCTAATCCTGCGCTATGCCCCATTTGCCAGTACTGTTGGTAAGTGCCTGGTGTCCACTTTTCTGCCCCTTTCACACAAAATACATGTTATTGTCCCTGTCATTAACTGTTTTTATGCCTCCACCTGTAGTGACCCTGGGTCAGGCTAGTTTTACACCCAGACAGAATGTGTTTTAATGAGCCAAGATCCAAACGCAGTTTCCATCGTCACCCACCCACTGACTAAGGTTCTGCAGAGTTGAGGTTCTGCGGAGTTGAGAGGTCATTGTATGTGGCTCCAACGATGAATGTGATGTGGTTAGCGCTCATCTCATCTCATCTGGACCTCATGACAGTTCATCCATTGCCCTTGCTTTGCTTGAGAAGCCGATGTTGCTCGACTAGTTTCCTCTTCTTCCTCTTCTTAGTTGCCACCTGCCTCCTCTCAAGCAATGTAGCGTTACCCCATGCTTTCCAACTGTCACCTAATCTAAACCCTGCTCTTCAACTCTGTATTTGCCCAATGATATCCCTATGCTGTACTGTGCCCTGTGCATGTTGAACTGTTTCTCGTGGATTCCACTTCTTCCCTGTTTTTACCGTTGGAGCAGTGTTCTTGACCACGGGATCCTTAGACTGTAACAAAATTATCTCCAGGCTAGTCTTAGCATATTTGAACCCCTACACCAAGAAAGAACATTAAAACAATGTCGGAGATCTTTAAGATATAGGCAATGCACTTCTAGCCCAGTGGCTTTACGTATACGTTCAGTCCTGCGACACTTCCGTTTCAGACAGCGTCCTTCAAGTGTTGCAGATGGCCCTAGTCTTGACCTTCAAAGGTGCCAAGTTGGCAGTGCTCCTTAAATGACTGCATTAAGAACTCAACAACAGTAAGATTTGTATTAAGATCCCAGCAAAAAATGCACTGAGAACCGATTAGCCTTATTTTGAGTAAAGATGCGAGGATGCAACATTCTTTTAAGACACAAAGGGTCAGCATTTACAAAGAGATAAAAAAAAAAAACATTCACGATCACTGATCAAAAGGTCCTCACAACAGATATGCTCAATATCTAATCCCGGAGGAAAAGACCCATGTCCAAAGCATGGCCACACGTATCACATGTTGCTTAAAATGAAAAGATTCAGTAATGTTAAGAAATTAAGTGGCCATGCATTTTGAAGCATCATCGATATGCAGGTTAAAATGTCCAACTATGATCACTTTACAGTAGAAACAGTTCTTAAGGACCTTCAGGGTGGTCTTCAGTTTCAGAATGGAGGGTACAGACTAAATTAAGCATGACTGTTTGACTGCAAGATGTCCTTCTATAACAGGACACTAATTACAGCTCTGTAATTGCCTTGGCAGCAGTAGCCTTGGTCTTGTTTTCAGATTATACTGCTGTGCACTAAACACAGACAAGAGATGCACACAAGAACTGCATGAACTGAGTCCTCACCTGTTACATATTTTTTGTCGAAAAGCAGTTAATCAATCTGAACATGTCATGAACCTGCCCCTTCACTCTTCAATGACAGACATTTGATGGACAGTTTTTAGCAGGGGAAAAAATTATGAAATAAGTTTGTACTTGCATCAGAACTTCTGGTAGAGACTACTAGAGAGACACTATGGCCGGCTTGCACCGTGTCCTATTTCATACTCTCCTTTCTTTCCCTCCTCAGGGCTGAGAACTGAACCAGACTGTTGCTTAGCAACTTTTGAAGTAATTCTAAAGCCTATCCTGACAACAAGGACAAATTACCCTGTGAGTAGGTGAGGATAACACAAAACCATTTCCCCCTCACACACACACACACACAGAGACACAGACACACACACACACAAAGGAGAAAGAGGAGTAAATATGTCCCCTGTGCCTCGCATACACCTACACAAAACCAAAGTCTTATTTTGAGTCTTAAGTGGAAACCAGCTGACAGGCTGTCACTTCACTGCATGACAACGCACACTCCAAAGACTGAACTGCCTCTCTGTTCCTTGGTGAAAAAGGTCTTGAGCCTTTCGAAAGACACAATCCCAACAAACGACTAGTCCAGTCAGTAAAGCTCTGCTTCGCTTCACTGTTTGAAAAAAAATCTCTCGGCCATTAAAAATCAGTTTGAGAATATAAAACACACACACGCACACTCACACACACAGTGACAGCCACAGTTAATTAAAGTTGCAGTTGGGACTAAAAAAGAAGAAAAAATAGAAAATGTTCAGTTGAGGTGGAGAAACTTACAAAGGCGGACGGCACGAAGAGAATTCCTAACTCATATGAGCGGACCATCACTTGCGTGTTGTTCTTCTCAAGTCCTCCCCAGGCGGCTTTGGACAGGTTGGCACTGAGGCGGACGAGAGAGGTAGTACACTGTTAGAACAAAAAACACTAATATACACCAGGCTTACAATTCAGATAGGGCTTTGAGGCCATTTTGCTGTTAGTAGCCATCTTCTGGGAACTGCGGCTGAGTCAGATATGAATGGGAGATTGAATTAGCCTGACCATTAAGCAAAGGGACCTGACCATCAGTCATGTGTCTGTGCTTGGGCAACATGTCTGTGCACACTTTGGGAGAGGCTTCAGTGAGAGAACTAAAGAGACATATTTCAGTCAGGACCCCTCTGGTGTTGTTTGGCAAGCTCAGTAAGCCAATTAGCATGATTGCAGACCGGCTTAAATGGACTAATTCAGAGAGTTAATGGTGGTTGGTGAATCAGCTTAGTGTCAGCTGATGAGGACTTCTGCCGCCCGCATGAACTAATGCAATGCTTGATATTTGGCTGTTGAACTTCAAAACTGCTAATGAATGTCAAAAAGTATGACCACACCTTTGAGACTTGCTATTCTGATTTAGAGAGGAAGTTTACAGCTGTGAAGAAGAAAAAGAAACCTCAAAATTATTTATAAATTTCGGTGAATAGCTTCTTAAATGTGCTTCTTTTTCTTACCCAGACAGCATTGTGACGCCCACCTGTGCCCCCTTCAGAGAGAGGCTTTGCCCTGCCAGTGCACGGGCAGGGGCTGAACCTGAGCCTAAATGCTTTATTGTCTGCAGGGTGGGGCTATAAAAGGGTTTCTCTCTCTCTCTCTCTCTGATGAGGCACTTCTTTTCGGTACTTGTAGGCACTATATTGATATTCTCTCTCACACAGGCTCTTTGACTTCTTTCTAAATCTGTCCCCCTTTCTATTTCTTTAGCTCTCACTTTCTTATTAATTTACCTAACAAATTGATACATTCATTCACCCATTCATGCACGACATTGAACATTACCTTTTTCATACCCCTATTTTGTTGATTGTTAATATTGGTAATAATAAATTCGTATTATTGAATTTAAACTGTCTTGTGTCTTGTCCCTCATTATGTGACGGTAACCTAACGAGTCTGCCGTTACATAATTTGGGGGCTCGTCCGGGATTTGAACCCGGGACCTCTCGCAGAAAACACTTCCTGTGCCTTCCCTGTAAAAACACACTGAAGCAACAGAGGCCACACATTCTCTGGCCATTTAAGAGTGGTCGCCACTCTCTCAAAGTGAGAAAAATATTTCTCCACGTCTTTCTCTATAAAGGGTGGTACAAGGCATATATTCTTACTGACATCAAAACCAGGTTGTTGATGGGCAGGAGAGGGGGGCTGAGATGGCAGTTGTTTAAGTTCAAGATCAAGCTTCTTTAATGTCAAAGCATGTTCTCGCTCATGCTCACGCTCCTCCATCTCCATACGCTTTAGCTGGAGCTCATGCTCGAGTTTGCGAACCTCTAAAGCCCTTTCTGATTCAATCTCTTTTTCTCTAAGAAACCTAGCCTCCCTCTCAGCCTTCAGTTTCTCAAATTGTAACTGATCTGAATCAGATTCCAAAACTCCTTTAAGTATAAGCTGGCTTTTTATAGACTTAAACAATGTTTCTTTCAAGCTTTTCTCTAAAGTAGTTAAGGCCAGTTCATAATGGTCAGCCACTGCACAGAGTTGCACCTTAGTTAAATTAGACAAACCTTCCTCAGACGGCTGGGCAATAAATTCTTCAGGGGTTGCCATTTTAACTCAGTCAAACTCACAAACCAGTACAGCCCTAAACCCAGTTCACTCAGAAGTATAGCTATGTGCTACCTATTCTGCCACAATAGGAATTTAAAGAAACACAAGCTATGCTACCATGCACAGCAACGGGCTACCAAGCGGACACAAAAACAAAATCAAAATTTGAGGCACAAAGAAAATTACAGACTAGGCCACTAGTTCTCTTTCACACATGTAAGCTACACACACAGGGGTTAAAGCAAAAAAAAATCCTGAGCCTGAACTTTTTTTTGTGTGTGGGAGCGGGGGTATCGTCCTGTGGCATGGACACATTTGCAGGGTCAAAAAAAAAAAAAAAACATTTAGAAATGAATGATTGCAGATTATGGTGAGACTTTTGAAACTGCAATCCCAAGAAAGGTCAGCAATAGTACTCCACCTCACTACAATATGGTACTAACACATGTAGCATTTACGATTTCTTTTGATATCAAGTTTAGCTGCTAAGCTTTGTCCTTGAAAGGTTACAAGATGACCTACAATCACAAGGTGACATGTTATAAGGGTATGGCAGTGGAAGAAGATTTGATTTGTTACCATTTAATTGAGGATATATGAAAAAGGACAGCGATTTACTTTTTAAACTGTTGCAAGAGTGAACTGTAGATAATAATGTAGTTTTATATTGCAACATTTCCATAATTACTTTGATCAAAAGAAATAATCGTAAATTAAATACTAGGAAATTAATAGAAAATATATCAATAAAATAAATAACAAACAAAACATTAAAATGTTACAAGAACTGGTAACTAATGTTGGGAAATAAATACAAAACAGGACTTTGTCCATGTAGCCTACTTGTTGGTGGCTTCGTCGACATTTAAGGAAAACATGCAGTTTTTTTTTAGCTTTTCCGAAATACGTCTTTTAAACTCTGGTGTTATGCCGTGTGTGTTAAAATAGCCGCACGCTGATTGGATATTGACAGTTTAGTGAAACACACGTCACACACACGGTCAGTTATTGATGCCGGTACATCAGCTGAGGATGTTGCTCCCGGTAAAGGCGTTGTGTGTTGGAGAGCTAGTTGCATATATTAGCTTTCTCGAGCACAAAGTACAGAAGCAAGCACCTGCTTCTCTTAACTTCTTACACCAGCTACCAAAAGGCTTACTGTCCTTCCCTTCCCATCTCTTCTATCCATGCCCAGCGCCATTTATTTTCATGAACTTACTTTCCATCCTACTCTCCTTTGGTGTGATGTCTCTCTACTCGGGCAGCTACGCTAGGCAGAGCGATAGAGAAAAGTCTGAAGCACATTTTCCCAAGACCCGCCCCAATCTACTTCTGATTGGCTAATAATGTTAATTTGAGAGCGGGAGAGTTGTGCTCCTTTCATTCTATTGGCAGACGAACTCATAAACTCGAAAGTGATGGTGATGATATCGAGACGTGTTTTTTTTTATATAAGATTTTTTTCGCAGCCAAACGCCGCATGCCGGAAATCCGGAATACTTTAATCCCTGCACACAATGGCAAACAGACTGTGATACACAAGCAGTGCACCACACCAATGAACTGGTAACTAATAACCAGAACCAAGTAGACACAAATCTACAAACAGATAACTGTTTACCAATATTTAGCTTAGCTAAACATCAAGAACGTTAAAGTTCAAACAAGCACTCACTAGCTCAGTTTACTGCTTCTCAAAAGGCAAAGTTACTGAGAACAAACAAGCCAACGGAGACACCTCCAAACAAAGCACAGTAACTTCCAAACTAAGCGTTTTTCAGCTACAAGTTAACCAACTTGCACTGCAAACGCAGACAGCAGTAAACTAATTTACAGACTAACAAAAGAAAAGAACTCACCACATCCGCAAGCACGTACCAAAATACTCCCATGCATCCATGTGAAATCGTCCATTGATTGCCGGCGCTAATTCCCACTGAAAAGGTGTGTCTAATAAGGCAGTCCACTGGCGTCCTAAATATCTAACCAAATAAGCTAACTGTCCTAGCTAGCTCTTCTGAGACGTGCTGGCCTTGAGGCGACCGGATAACGCTAAACTCGCTACAGACAAGCTGCACGAAGCGTGCCCCTGACAGAGTTATTTAACAACAACTTCGGACCAGGATTGTCTCAAAATAACAAACTAAAACAATAAAGAGAAAACAATAACCAATGCTCCGACGGAAAGGCAAGGCCCAGCTGGAGCACTCTTCCTTAGCCAGAGACTGCACGAAATTACTACTAGCCAATGCAAAACAGACGTTCTCACCTGAACTCACGAAAGTCTTTGATCCGGATATTTTTTTAACAGGTATCCCGGACGAGTCCCCAAATTATGTAACGGCAGACTCGTTAGGTTACCGTCACATAATGAGGGACAAGACACAAGACAGTTTAAATTCAATAATACGAATTTATTATTACCAATATTAACAATCAACAAAATAGGGGTATGAAAAAGGTAATGTTCAATGTCGTGCATGAATGGGTGAATGAATGTATCAATTTGTTAGGTAAATGAATAAGAAAGTGAGAGCTAGAGAAATAGAAAGGGGGACAGATTTAGAAAGAAGTCAAAGAGCCCGTGTGAGAGAGAATATCAACGTAGTGCCTACAAGTACCGGAAAGAAGTGCCTAATGAGAGAGAGAGAAACCCTTTTATAGCCCCACCCTAAATACAGGTGCAGACAATAAAACATTTAGGCTCAGGTTCGTCCTTCCCGTGCACTGGCAGGGCGAAGCCTGAAGGGGGGCACAGGTGGGCGTCACACCATCATATTATGTGAAAAAGGAATCACATAGTCAAGTGAAAATATTCTCCAACAGCTCTTCACAATACTCTCAAATAATGAATTGCTATTATTATTAAAATTAATAAACATGTTGTAGTGATGTGGCATTTTACAGGAATAAGTTCACAGAAATAAAGCACTTCAATGTACATGTGAGAGAACATAGTGTTAATTATGCATAAACTGCAGTATACTGCCCAAACATACAATGGTGCTAGAAAGTTTGTGAAACCCTTTTTCTGAAAATCTGCATAAATATGACCTAAAATGTGTTCTGCTTAGCCATCACAATTGATAAAGAAAAGTCTATGAAATATTTATTCACAAAAAAAACTTTTTATCATTTAAATGAAGATCACATTTTAGGTCATATTTATGCAGATTTTCACATTTCTAACACCACTGTATGTGCCTCTAGTGGGGTAACTATGGTTACCTACTGGAAAGGAGGAAGTGAATTGAGAGCTACTCATGTTGTTTGGCATGTCCAGGCTCTTTTTCTCATAAAAAATGAATGAATACAAAAAATGTAAACATTTTCCAGCTGTAGGTCTCTCAATCACTTGCTGTATTTTTGCCTCAAATGATGTACATGA
This sequence comes from Clupea harengus, assembly GCF_900700415.2. Classification (NCBI taxonomy): domain Eukaryota; kingdom Metazoa; phylum Chordata; class Actinopteri; order Clupeiformes; family Clupeidae; genus Clupea; species Clupea harengus. The sequence continues at coordinate 18,140,097 of NC_045165.1, forward strand.
TGGATATGACTGAAAATCAGAGGTCCATCTGTCAAGTGAAAAGGACAAATAAATGGCTGAATGAATGAATGAATGAATGAATTAATTAATTAATTCATTCATTAATAACTGAAAGGCTCATAGACTAAATTAATGAATTGCTGAGGCAATGAATGAACAGGCCCATGAATGTTCTCTCCCAAGAGCTGTTTCCCAACCTGGCCAGCAGAAAGAGGGTGAGAGAAGCAGAGAGTGAAGAGTGGAGACCCTCAAAAACCTCTCCTGTCTGATACACACAACATGAAAGAGAATACGTAGTCCAGGCCTACACAAACACACTCTCTGTTGTACCTAATTCCACCCCAACCACACGCACGCACACACACACACACACACACACACACACACACACACACACACACACACACACACACACACACACACACACACACACACACACACACACGTATGGTCAAAAAAGAGAGAGGTAATTGAAGCCCTCGCCCCGCGCCAAATATCCATATACTTACATTGCCACCAACCCCCCGACATCCCCGGCCCACCCCTATAGGCACATAGAGTCAAATGAAATTCTGAAAATTCTTCTTCCTCTTCTTTCTGGCCACCTCCTGCAACGTATCCAGGGCCTTCTGTCTGGCTGCATTCATTTTCTTAACATGTTTGAGATGTGTCTGCCTTTCTTTGGCCAGAGCAGTAGTCTTGGCCTTCTCGGCACTTTCACATGTAGCACTGCAGCCATACTCCGCCTGCCTCTTCTGCTTTGCCTCCGTCCTCTTCCCTCTGTCGGTCTTGTCCCTTCTCCCTGCAGCCCTAATATTCTGGCAGAGAGTTTTGTCAACTGGCCCCATGTTGATGTCATCTCTTTTAAACATGCCAATGCCAGTCTTGCCCCTGGACCTCAGCACATATTTCACAGTCTGCACTGCATCAAAGGTGGAGATCTTCATGTTAGATCTTTTAGTGTCAGTTAGATCTTTTAGTGTCTAAATAACCTTACCAACATGCCAAACAAAAGATTAACGGGACTACAAAAATGTAGCAAAATAGGCTGTTCTGCCCTCTGCTTATTCAGGTCAGCAAATGTATATTGCTTGTATTGTTGTTATTGGACTTTTACTTTGACATCATTCAAATGTTCGTCTCGTGGGAATGGCAACAGCTGTTATCTAGAAACATAGTTATGCTATGTTATGCTAAACACGTAGTGAGAACAGTACATAGACTTTACTTATCCACAACGAAGTGCACCTGTTGGTATTACAAAAGGACCACCAGTAAGACTGAATAAAATGTTATGAATATCTCAGCATTCACATAAAACGAAAAAAAAAAAAAACGATCCGGTGTCACTGATCTGTCTCCTCGTCTGACGTCCTGCCTGCCTTTCTGCCGTTCTCATTCTATGCTTATCAATCGGTTTTGCTATCCTTGTTGATTTATTTTATCTGTATAGGTGTTCGTGTTGTTCAATTTCATATATTAATTTAAAGTTGTCCAATTTCAAGTAACCCATTCTTCAACACTATCTGCTACCTTATTTTCAAACAGAAAGTAACGTTAAATCTCCATTGCAACAGCTTTCGAGGGTTTGGGAAATAATCGCTGCTGATTTGCTTATTTCTTATTTACTTGTTTGGTGGAGGCAATCCAGAATTACTGTTGATAAAATTATAATATAATCAGCCCCCCCCCCCCCCCCCCCACCCAAACTGACGTGAAAAAAGCGTGAGGCGCCGAAAAGCGCGCTGTTTGCATCCCTGACACACACACACACAAGACTGCCAACAATTGTATTTATTTTAAAGGCCTTATGGCCTTGTCTATAATATATTATCTCAGACAATGGATGAAGTACGTTTTACTGCATCCTGCAAAGCAAAGCTAAATCATTTCAGCTGGTGTAAATCTGTGACCATCTCCACCCTCTCCTCCCGTTTCTCTGGCCAGTGGGGTTTGGCCAAGGCCAATAGTGTTTAACAGGGAGAGTAATAAGACTTCATATGAATCATTTGTATACTATTTTATACTATCTATTTTTCACTGAATTACCTTGAGAGAATAATAGTGAAGCTCTCCTAGATTTAGGCCTTTAAATATGTCAAGATTAATCAAACTAGTAAGTCTGTATGATGTGAGGTGCAATTACCTGTTATTGTCATGTTTTCATACAGGTATACCATGTTTTTCTACCAGAAGTCAAAATCCTGCGCAATTATTTTCACTGATCTCCCACCATGAGAAATAGTTTTTTCAGCGTGAGACTCCAAGGACGTTTCCCTCCTCTCCACCACAGCCTGTGTCTCTCACGCTTTACTAAAGGAAGAATGGAGTGGCTCAGCACTGTCATTTATTTTCCATCATTTCAGATATCTAAAAGGAATTTTCCATTTTTCCAACCACTGCCACTTTTATGAAAGAATTAAGGGTAGTGCTATATGCATGTGTCAAATGGCAAAGTATGCATCTGTAATACCTCACTGCATTTTACAATCCTCAGTCCATATCCACTGCATTTTAACACCGAAACTAATCTTTACTGGAAAAACACTCTTCCGAGATCATTCACACTTCACATACAAGGCTAATTTTAAAAGAAGTTTCCGGAGCGGAGGCGATAACCATAAGATCCCTGGATCAGAGTCCACTGCGTCAAACGTCCACTCAAATTAAACTTGACATGAATAAACAAGGATTAGACATAAAAGTGCCATGGTGGAAAATGGATATGATTCTAGTGCCTGGCAATGGCCAATGAGACGTGCCGCCATGTGACTAAGCAGACATAAACACACATGGCAAGGGGCTAAGTAAATATATACATGCATGACTCACATACACAAGCACACGCACACGCACACGCACACACAAATCCTTTCTGTAAGCAGACTGTAAACACAGATATCTGGGCAAATAACATTACAAAACAGGACCCCTTAATTTATACCTTCTATTATCCTTAAAATGGTGCAACCCCACGAACACTTAGAACCTGGAACAATGGTATCTCCAAAGTGAAGGACATTATAATGAAAAAGAATTCATTTGAATGCGAGACCTGTTGACATTAGTGTGCTTTGTTGATATGATTTGTTATATGAATATATCTCATGTGAGTAGGGGGGGGGGGGTTATGGCATGTTTGGGATATGTTATGACATATATGCTTAATAAGAATGTATGAAATATTGTAATCCCAATTTAAACCAAAAAAAAAAAGTGCGAAATTTAAGCAGATTTGTGCACTGATTAAAGTTTTTTTAACGGGTTAAAACAATTAATTTGTCCCTTAAAGCAGCAATAAGGAGTTCTGTTCCAAAAACTTGCAAGCTAACTACTTAAAAGGCAGGCAAAAACCTTGCAAACACCATTAACAGCCCAACCGACACTGATAGAAGCTTGCAGTATAGCTGGCAATGTCATGCTGTGAAAGCTTTTCTTCCATTTTTGCAGGGTATTCCAGCCTGATATATAGAACTACATATAACTACACAAATTGAAAAGACAGGTGTTTTTCTATCAAAATGAATTTGAGGATGGTACCAACACTAGTTGCCTATAAAACCATACCTCAAAAAGTGTCAAACTGTTGCATAGTGTTATTTTAAACAGTGAAAATGTACCCCTTAAATAACTGAAAAGGTCGTCTTTCTTATCTTAATTTAAACATTACATTACACATACCGTTCAATATTCCTGAAAGTATAATATGCAGTAGACATAGTTGTGTAAATAATCGTTTTTTTCTCTCTACTTTTACTTTTACTTTTTGTCTTTACTTTTACTGTTACTAACCCTTAAATCATGACTATGTGGAACTGTTTACAGGCACAAAGTAACTGCTTTCTAACAGTTCACAGCTTCTGTTTTGATTGTTTGTATAAGCAAGACACACAAAACACTCATTGTTTATATTGCTATAAAACATTGCCATTTTTAAAGCAGCAGTAAGGGGTTTTGGTCTAAAACTAGTTAGCTAATTACTTAAAAGTAATGCAAAAACAATGCAAATACCACCAACAACTAAGTTGGCACTAATAAAAGCTTGCTAATGTGCTAACTAGTGTCGAACTGTGCTTTCGAAAGCGTGCATTTTAAAAATACATCAATTTCCCACAATACTCTTGCTTTAGTTTTCACTCTAGTGTTTGTATATAGATATACAAAAGGGTTCACTCTAAGTAGGCTATGCACAGTCAACCAGAACCTTGTGTTTGAAATAAACCTTGAACTTTACATTTAAGGTATCCGTCATATTGATTGCCTTGATGTGTAAACATGTAACTCCTTTATAATCCCTTCAATTTTGAGGAGCTCAGGAAAGACCTCAATCATGCCTTATTTCACATATTTTAGGACATTGACTTTAACAAGTAACTAAGGGCTTGGCTAAACTCAAAGTAATATTAAGGGAGCCTGTTTGTAAATAAAGCACTTTGGGATAGTTTCAGGGGCAAAGCAAAGAGAATTTAAGTGTTTTTTTAAGTGTTCTGTTTTGTAGTGTAAGTCTATGTAGCTTTGATTGCACCAGTCAACTGAAGGTCAGAAGTTTTCAGAAAGGCTTCAGAAGGTGTCCCCCCCCCCCTTCTTCTTCAATCTTCAATTCTTCAAGTTTTGGTTTAAATAACTGCATCATGTTAGGGCCAGCTTCTATAAATGTGTAGCCACTAATTATACCCAGACACTGATTGGCACGTATATTTCAGCAGTGTCATGCGCACCATTTAGCGAACAGATGGTTATTCATAAAGCTGTTCTCCATAACAGCATGCTCTTTCAGCAGGGGTGAACCCGTAAAAAAAGAGGAAGGATTAACAGGAATTAATTAGGGCCACTTGAGAGTCTTTCAAGTGCCTGTGGGTTGCGATCTGTAGTCAAGTCTTTTTGCAACTTCCCTCACAAATACTGCTGACAGACTGTCTATTTATGCATACTAATACTGCATACTAATGTCTCAGTTCTCTACTGGCTATTTGCAAACTGAGTGGTTTATAAGGGATTGATGACATTTTGGATTTCAGCATAAATGTTGGACACTTTTTTCATCTTCGACGGAGAGACAGCCAAAGACTGCATGAATAACTTTGCCTTTCTGATATGACAGTATGAACTGAGTATATATACACACCCCTTCAACAGCCACACTGTTTAAAAGTGTTTGGGATGGACTGTACTGAAAGGATCCTATTCTTTGGGGAGGCTGCTGAAAAAATTCTGACAAGGCATGCCTTGAGACAGGAGACAAAAATATTACATATTCTGTTTGAAAGATATCCATTCATAATGTGAGCACAGTGGCCTCTTTATGTAGTTGCCATGAATATTTTACAACTCCTTAGTTACAGCTTGAGGGAGAAGCCATGTGTCTTTTTTTGGTATTCTTTGTCCAGTAAACAGTGGCATCCTTGAGAGGTTATGATGCAGGATTATGGGTTGACATTGTATCTACACATCACATCAATACGGTGTATACATACATTTTTGATAAACTGTATATGATGGAGTCACTTACCTAGTGACTACGAACCAGGCAAGCTCTGTAAAGTCTGGAGAAGCCCTCATGTAGGTTTTGATGTGGGGCATCGCATGGCTTCTTCCTGTTGTCTCTGCACTCCACCGACTGAAACACAACAGCCACTGTTAGTCACCACGACAACACTCCAAGACTACAACTAACCTTTATCTCCCTGACAACACTCCAAGGCTAACCTTTGCCAGTGTGACAGAACTCCAAGAATAAAGATAACCTTTGTCACCATGACAACCCTCCATTTTACATGACTGGCTGGGACATGTCTTTTCACCTTTCCATAAATCAGCAGTATCTGTGTATTCCCTAAGTGCTGGTGTTAAAAGGCAGACTATTTCACTGAAGAGCATTTTCCTGACTGGCAGGATGAGACCAGCTGAATCACGTAGGTGAGTCAATATACTCGTTGAACTATTCATTCCCCTTATTCTTTTATACAGTTTGTGTATGGGCAAGACTACAGAACGGCTCTATACGGTAAGTCCTTTATCAGTGTTGGTGCACTCTGCCATTTGAAAGTCTTCGCTATTTGAAGGGTTGTCTTAATTAGCTGTAAAAACGGCCCGCAGGTGAGGACACCATTTTAGAAGGACAGAAATGAGCCAGTAAGGTGAAGGAGGTCCAGATGGGCAACTTTTCATCCGCAGGAGGTGACATTAGCAAGACAACGCTATCAGTCCCATCAAGAACCACTCTATTCAATTCAATTTTATTCTATTAATAACATTGTCTCTAGGTGCTTTACAGAGCCCAGGGCTTGAACCCCCTCAGACACACAAAGACGGGCTGCTGATTAGATGTGTCAAAGGAAAAGGGGGTTTATACTACACAAAACTACAGTTGTGCTAAGTCATATATATGTTTATGTGTACAAAGCTTTAGTGGATGTTTATTGCTATGTAATAGGACAGTTAAATTGGGGGCTTCACACCTTGCAAGGTTTTTAACAGGAAACTAAATATAAAGGTAATCATCTGTTCAAAATTTGAAGCCTCCAGCATGAAAGCTTTGAGATAATAAATAACGAATATCAAACTTTCCCCTCGTCCGTGAACGTGCCAAAAATGTCAAGGAGGTGCTATGTTCAGAATATTTTTTCTCAGAAAGTATGTGATATGTCAAGGTGATGTAATGTAATGTCACACTTTATGTGGTAAAGACAATCTGAGATGGTGGAGCAGAAGGCATTTGTCTGTTTGTTTGTTTGATTTGAGGTGGAATGACCCAGTGCGCTAAGCTACTAGACACTCACTGGAAGTAGTTGTGAAGCCAGAGCTGGCGCTGGGCTGTCTGGATGCTGTAGGGCAGGGAGCCTCCGGCTGTAAACACACACACACACACACACACACACACACACACACACACACACACGGGTGCACACAAACACACACACACACACACACAAACATACACATGCGCGTGCACACACACAAAGATTACTACAGGTGAGACGCCACTGAGGCATAAGCACTGATTATAACTACACATATAACTACTTTCTGTAGCTGAACTAGTTGAGCAAGATTTGAGCAACACCAAAATCACGGGTTTGATACCCAGGAAGCTGAAAAACATATACCGTACTGTGAGCCGCTTTAGACATGAGCCTCTGCTAAATTAATAACCGTAAATGTCAAATGACAAATTAAGCAAACATGGATACCTGGGTAGCCCTCCAGACTCCTCCTCACGTCGTCCACCGAGGGGTACACCTGAGAGAGAGAAGCCATGTGGGCATGAACACACCCCTCCCTCAGAGGCTCACTAACAGCATTCTTCATCCTTCTCAAGGCTGATCATAATTATACGGTTAAATAATCACTTTCTTGTCTTGCACATATGCACTGATTGTTAAGGGTATTGACACAGAGTTTCATTATTTCTACTGAAAACTAAATCAACACCATCCAGGCACTCACTCGCACCAGCCAACAGCCCTGGACACAAAAGCCCGGCTGGAAATGGCCCTTTGGAGAATCGAGTGTTTTTCCAACGGACATGTGATGTGCTTTTTTAATTTGCATCCATCTGCAGCGAGAATCGAATGTGTTATTCAGTTTCTGAGGACGCTTTCACATGATAGGCTGACTATGAGACTCAGGGAACTGAAATAATTATAATAATGAGAATAATAATGTCTGGAGTTATAATGTGAATATTAAATCTAATACGTGTTCATCAGGTGAAATTAGAGTGATTATAGTCCAACACATTGAGAAACAAAACAACAAACAACAAAAATGAAATGGAACAGAAATGGTCTTTTACACAACTCTGAGGCATCTGAGGGGATTATACATGACAGGACACACACATGAACACACACACACACAAACATAAATACAAACACACACACAACCAATTACTGCCCGTGTGAAGTCCAGCTCTAATTAAATGGGGGAGTTGCCATTAAACACAACTAAATCCTGACAGGCATTCTGGGATTTGTGACGGTCGCAATGCGACCGCACAGGAGCCGCACACTCCTGCCTCATTATTGCAACCACTAGCGCAACCAAACAGACATGGTTTGCACACACACGCACACACAAACACACATACAAACTTCCACAAAGGTGAAAAAGGTGGTTGTTTTTACAAACATGTAAAACATTATTATGTATTGCAGTTATTTCTTTGTTTTAAGATACGGAGGAAATACTATGTTTGTCTCAGGGTCGGTCTTGTCATTGTGTATTGGTTTTTGTGTCCCCTCTCTTTTTAGAAATGGTGCTGGCCACCTTCTATATATGTTCATTGTTCTGTCTAGGAGGAGTTAAGATTTGTCTTGTTGTATGTGCATTTATGTTGACCTTATGACTGCTGTTTGTTGTCCTCTCTTTAAGGTGAGGCTTAGCAGGTATCTTTAATAGATTTGTACTACTGAATGTTGTCCTCTACTGCGTTTAGAGGCATAGCAGGTTTCATTCCCAGAGACTGCTGATTTTTGTCCTCTGCTGATCTAGAGGCTTAGCAGGTCTCCGGGATATGTTGAAGGGTTAATAAAACGTATATTTTTGAACCCTCATTTTGTCTGAGCTTTTTGGGCAAAACCCACATTGTTGACGGCAACCCGAGGCTCGGTCCGTCACAGGATTCACGGGAACATTCAGCAGCATTTTCAACACCACTTACTAGTTATCATCATTAGCCAAACATACCACTATAACCACTAACCATTAGCTACTTCATTGGTGATACCGCCAAGGTTAGTTATCATCATTAGCCAAACATACCGCTATAACCGCTAACCATTAGCTACTTCATTGGTGATACCGCCAAGGCTTGAACTATAGTATGCGGCAATAGTAATAAAGCTAAAGCTTTAAATACTACTACTTGTGGACTGACAGCAAAAATCTATAGTTCAACTATGTACACTGGTGAAACTATACTGACGTGTTGGTCTGTCTTTCTAATGTCTGAGGAATTCACCCATGCTAGGATTTCTTACAACAATTAATTAAACATTTCAAAAGCATGTTACAGTGCAGCTGGATGAACTCATAAATGTAACAATCACATCACTCACTAATTAGTTCGATATCTAACTTAATGAACTGATTATCACTCAAACTAGCTGTGTAGTGGTTAATTATGTGTATGCGTTTTTCTTGTGCGTGTGTGTGTTTGCCATGAACCAGTTACTGACCAGTAGCATGTGTGTGTGCGCGTGTGTGTGTTTGCCATGAACCAGTTACTGACCAGTAGCATGTGTGTGTGCGCGTGTGTGTTTGCCATGAACCAGTGACTGACCAGTAGCATGTGTGTGTGTGCGTGTGTGTTTGCCATGAACCAGTGACTGACCAGTAGCATGTGTGTGTGTGCGTGTGTGTTTGCCATGAACCAGTGACTGACCAGTAGCATGTGTGTGTGCGCGTGTGTGTGTTTGCCATGAACCAGTGACTGACCAGTAGCATGGGCGGTTCTGGCCTGACTGATTTCCCTCCTCTGCCCAGTGTGGTTAGCGTGCGCTGGAACTCTGCGGCCAGCCACTTGGTCTTGTCCAATCCCATGGAGCCGATGCTGGAGAACTGACCAATCACAGGCCAGGCCTCCTCATTCGGCACAGGCCTGGTGTGCTCATTTAACAGCTGTGGGGAGGTGGGGGTTGATGAGATGGAGAGATGGTGGGTTGGGGGGAGTTGGGGGTGTGAAGAGAGAGAAAAGAAACACATTTGTTATTCAGTGTCTCTTCAGTGACAGACTCACTGGCTCATTGGCTCTGGCTGCTGTGATTAGGGGGAGACACAAATAGAATCAGTCTGGGCTGTTGGGTGTGTGTGGGTGTGTGTATGTGTGTGTGTGTGTGTGTGTGAAATCAGCACCTTCCTCAGTCGGAGATGGCCCCACTTCTCCATATCAGATCCCACATAACGCCCAGGTGTTGAGCCAATCAGGTAAACGCTGCATACAGATAAGAGGACTTAAGCACTGAACACACACACACACACACAAAACCTCTTGAAAAAATATCTTGAATATCAATAATTAACTATCCCTTCTACACACACACAAAATCACAGAGAGGATATGTTTAACATCAATGATTAACTTTCTTGTCCACACACACACACACACACACACACACACACACACACACACACACACACACACACACCTTCGCTCTCACAGAGAGGACTCGTGAGCTTGGAAGAGAGAGAGGTAAAGGAAATAGCTGCCATCTCAAAAAGATTGCGGTGTGCCTGGAACATGATTACTGTCTAAAAGCACACGCCACACAGCCCAGGTCACATATCACACCATGTGACAGGTGGATACAGAGCCTTACACTTAGATGACTGGACTGAATTTAATGTGACAATGTGCCTTTAACAGAATTACCTTTAGATCTTTCAATGATGTGCATAGACTTTGGGTCCATCACTTTGGACTAACTTCCAGCGCTCTACACATTGACTCATTGATGTGAGACTCATTGGGTCTTATCTGACATGCAGGCTACAGCACTAAATGTCAATGGGAAATGGACTACACAGGTGCATAAAAAGAGGTACATTTATACAAAGAAATGCATAGCCTAACCACAACCTAGTGGGATAGATCAGGACAGAGTGAAGAAGGCACACACATTACACACAAACAACACACACATTACACAGAAACAACACAAACATAACACACACCCCCCGTGGCAGAAGTCCTACCTGGTCTCTGAGAGGTCATGCTCTTTGATGCGCTGGATCCACTCGCTGAGCTCGGGGGCCCGGTAGGCCTGCAGGTACTCAACAAGGTCCCTCTTGAAGAAGGTTGGAGACTCCCCGGCAGTCTCAGGGCTTCCCTCAGGCAAGAGTGGGTACAGTGGGCTCATCCACATCCTGAACAAATGCATGCCCGCACACACACACACACAAACACGCATACACACACACACACACACACCTCATTTACATGCATGCACATGCCTCCACTTGCCATTTAACCACAAGTCTACATCTGATCTGTATATATATGAAAGACAATATGTGACATTAAAGGTCAGCGTCTTACATATTCTTATGAATATTTTTCCATAAATTACTCAAAACTTACTCAAGAACTCAAAGAACTTAAAAATGCATAGCCTAAATGTCAGCAAATATCCATTATGTATGTACACACATTTTAGGCTAAAACACAAACGCAGTATGTGTATCCAGTGTGTCAGCTAAGTGTACTGTGTGAGTATGAAGCCTGTATAATAAAGCTATTAAACTAATAATAGCTAAACTGTACACAAAACAGGAAAATTATTCAAATTAATTAGTATGATGAAATCTTCAAGTGTATACAGTTTATGACAAACCCAAGGTGTACTTGTGTACTGTGTATCCAGTGTGTTAGCGGGGTGTACAGTGTGAGTGTGTATCCAGTATCAGGGTTTAAAGCAAAAAAAAATCCTGAGCCTGAACTTTTTTTACAATCACAAGGTGACATGTTATAAGGGTATGTCAGTGGAAGAAGAGGATTTGATTTGCAACCATTTCATTGAGGATATATGAAAAAGGACAGCGATAACAGTGAACTGTAGATAATAATGTAGTTTTATATTGCAACATTTCCATAATTACTTTGTTAATAGAAAATATATCAATAAAACAAATAACAAACAAAACATTAAAATGTTACAAGAACTGGTAACTTTAATGTTGGGAAATAAATACAAAACAGGACTTTGTCCATGTAGCCTACTTGTTGGTGGCTTCGTCGACATTTAAGGAAAACATGCCGTTTTTTTTAGCTTTTCCGAAATACCTCTTTTAAACTCTGGTGTTATGCTGTGTGTGTTAAAATAGCGGCATGCTGATTGGATATTGACAGTTTACACACGTCACACACACGTCAGTTATTGATGCCGGTACATCAGCTGTGGATGTTGCTCCCGGTAAAGGCGTTGTGTGTTGGAGAGCTAGTGGCATATATTAGCTTTCTCGAGCACAAAGTGCAGAAGCAAGCACCTGCTTCTCTTAACTTCTTACACCAGCTACCAAAAGGCTTACTGTCCTTCCCTTCCCATCTCTTGTATCCATGCCCAACGCCATTTATTTTCATGAACTTACTTTCCATCTTACTCTCCTTTGGTGTGATGTCTCTCTACTCGGGCATCTACGCTAGGCAGAGCTATAGAGAAAAGTCGGTGTTTGAAGCACATTTTCCCAAGACCCGCCTCAATCTACTTCTGAATGGCTAATACTGTTATTTTGAGAGCGGGAGAGTTGTGCTGCTTTGATTTCATTGGCAGACGAACTCATAAACTCGAAAGTGATGGTGATGATATCGAGACGTGATTTTTTTTATAAAATAATTTTTTTCGCAGCCAAACGCCGCACGCCGGAAATCCGGCACGGTGCCGGAATACTTTAATCCCTGCAGTATGTTAGCCGGGTGTACAGTGTGAGTGTGTATCCAGTGTGTTAGCGGGGTGTACAGCATGAGTGTGTATCCAGTGTGTTAGCGGGGTGTACAGCATGAGTGTGTATCCAGTATGTTAGCGGGGTGTACAGCGTGAGTGTGTGTCCAGTGTGTTAGCAGGGTGTACAGCGTGAGTGTGTGTCCAGTGTGTTAGCGGGGTGTACAGTGTAAGTGTGAAGCCTGTAATAAAGGTGTGAGGGTGAGCCCTCTGGGCGAGGCTAAACTGAGGGGCCGTTTACGCGGAGCCTGGATTGCCTGAATCCGGAAAGAAATGTTTCCGGATCGGCCTCTCGTTTACACGAACCCGGCGGATTGGGTCACTGAGTCTACAGAGTGAGTAGATTCGAACCTGCTAGCGGATCTGTGTTTGTGTAAACGCCCAATCCGCACACTTTCTAACCCGATGACGTAATTGCCCCACCTGAACGCCTCGCAACCTCAGCCTGAACCCTTATTAACCCCGCTGTGTCACTTCACAACAGCAACAACATCAATTAAATGTATATGATGTGGCACCGCCGTGAGTGGCAGCCTGTTTTAGCAGCTCTCCGTTTTTCTACTTTTTTCCCCCATCTTTTCGCACCTTTTTCGTGACTTAAGTAACACTATGTAACAATTCTACCTTAAAATAACAGCTTGACTTTTTTAAAATTTAATACCTGAATTGGTTGCCATGGCGCAGCGAGTGTGGCAGCCTGTTTTAGCAGCTCTCCTGCTAAAAAGGATTCCTATTCCTATTACCTTGCTGCTATAACACCTGAATTTCCTGATTAATAAAAGTTTATCTATCTATACTTTAATCTATCACTGAATCTATTTGCATCAGACCATTGTTCTTAAAAATGTCAGCAATATGAGCAAATCTGAGGTGAGAAGATTTTTATTATAGACGGAAGATTCAAAACGGTAACTTACACAAACGAGGGTTATGGCGAAGTACGCGATTGTAACTAGTCCTGTTTGAGTGCTGTGGTAACAGTGATTTTAGGTGGTAGAGAAGTCGTTCAGCAATCGGAAGATTGTTAGTTGGATCTCGACTTCTGACTTCTCTCCATGACGTCTTTACAGCAGATTCAACCACTCTGCTCTAGCGTTTTCGTGTAAACGCACATTTTTCTTGACACGGTTCCGTGTGAACACGATAAAAAAAGGTACCGGATCCAAAAATGTTTCCGGATTCAGGCAATCCAGGCTCCGTGTAAACGGGATCTGAGTATCTGATCGGTGATAATGAAACAGCCCTCTAACAGGGCCGGACTCCAGACAGGACTGGATGAGGAGCTGCCCTGAGAGCCTAATCACATTCATTGAGTGTCTCATATCCTCTTTTAATGTTTGCCAGATGAGGGGGCGCTGCTGGGTTTAACACACAGGAAACACTGAGTCAGTAAGAGAAAGAAGAAATGGAAAACAAAAGGAGCTTCGTGTTCGACAGACACACTACACATCATCCTCTGCTAAAGTGGGTAGGAGTGTGTACCTGTGGGTACGTGTGTGAATGAATGGGTGTGTGAATGTGTCTGTGTATTTGAGATTTGAGTGCATTTCTGTGTGTGTGTGTGTGTGTGTGTGTGTGTGTGTGTGTGTGTGTGTGTGTGTGTTTGTGATGAGAAACCCAGTGTGGCTTCTTTTTTCAGTGATATTAATGGCTGCTGCCAGCGTATCGGTGACAGAGAGCAGCACCAAAGAGGCTGCTGTGTGTGTACTGCTCATTATCCAGCCCTACATACACCATCATTACACTTTCATGAGGCGACACCGAGTCCTAGGCGACACTGACATGCTGTGCAAAAGACATGACCTTGTTTTGGTTGGCCCTGGGTCTCCAAATACACAGAATTATGACACAGAATTATTCCCCTCTGTCTGGGGTCGCCAGCCATGTCAAGTGCTTATTGCGGTCTTCGTGTGGGATCAGATAAATGTGTAACATGGGGCAAATTCATTTCACTTAACTTGACTTGACCACAGACATCTCAGAACTATTCTCTTCTCACTATCTGTTTTTGCTAGACTTTCAGACACCATAGGAAATCTAACATGAGAAGTTAATCCGGCATGATCTCCTTCCAGCAAATCAGGGGGGAAGTATAACTGTGCCAGTGTCTGATGCTGCACCATTCTATTTGGCTTAAATCAGCTTCTTTTCAATTTCCTGTATGTTGTCATGGCAACCGCCAGATAACGTGCAACACGCACCATTTCTGGATATGAGACAAACGCTCTAACTCTCATGAGGCGATTCATCCGGGGGGCCATGGCGGACTCGAGAAACGTAGGTGGGTGTATGGGGATACGCGGCACGTGAGCCCTGTCTGCGTTACCATGTGTGACCCTGATGGCCAGTCTACGGCCTCCCTTTGAGAGTACGGTCTGACAAAGCACCACCAGGCCTGTCACACACACACACACACACACACACACACACACACACACACACACACATCTCTCCTAACTGCCGGAGATGGCTCTCACCCCTGTGTCTTCTGGTACCAGTCGGCGCGGATCATGTTAGACGTGAGGATGACGACCCGGAACCCCTCCACATACCAGAGCAACATCATCTTCCTGAAAGGGACATTTCATACCAGGATTATAAGATGCCCAATAGAACAACAGCTGTCTGAACACACAACATTGATGACTTTTACTTCGGTGCCAAGACTGACAAACAACCAACCCAATAACAACATTCACCACACACCCATCACACAACATTTCTATGAAGAGACCAAAACCTCTGGGAAAGCTGACACACAGGTTGGAAAGGATTATGGCATCGCTCTCAACGGGTGTTTATTGACTTCATTAATTAACACTTTCTGGCTTGGGGAGTGGGAGGCGTGGGTGTGTTTGTGTGTATGTGTGTGTGTGCTTGTGGTGGGGGGTAAAGAGGGGTAAAGAGGGTGGAGGAGTCAGGGCGGCTAAGACAGAAGGTATAAAACATTTGTTGCTCCTGAGGGATGCTGCTGCTTCCATCTTGTGCCCCTTGCATTAAACATGCAGGACATGAAAGGATAAGACAGAAGAGAGAGGGAGAGAGAGAGTGGGAGAGAGAGGGAGAGCAAGAGTGAGAGAAAGAGAGAGAGACAGGGTAGGGGGAGGGAGAGAGAGAGAGAGTGGGAGAAGAGGTGGTGGTGGTGGAGGCCATTAATATTCCATCCTACTAATGCTCTGAACCTTTCCCCAAACTTCACCACACACAGCCAACCCAGTGGCGCTTGCTGAGCACAAAGACCATGCAGAATACTAATCAGAGTAAATGCCCAACCGGTCTCCCCAACCAGTGCATTCCCAACAGGTCTATATGTGCATGAATGATGGTTTTGATTAGGCCTTGTTTTTTAACGTCAATGAAGTGGAGGCGCACCTGGGCGCATGGGGATGGGGTGAGATGAGACATGTGGAGATAATTACTGTCAGACAGCAATTACAGCACCCCCAAAACACCCCCA
Source organism: Clupea harengus (assembly GCF_900700415.2). Classification (NCBI taxonomy): domain Eukaryota; kingdom Metazoa; phylum Chordata; class Actinopteri; order Clupeiformes; family Clupeidae; genus Clupea; species Clupea harengus. The sequence continues at coordinate 18,155,991 of NC_045165.1, forward strand.
AAAAAACACATCCACGCTTTTTACATGCAAAAGCATAATTATGAAAGGCTATGATAAGCTGGTGTACACTCGTTCTGCTCTAAGCTATTTGCTAGGCTGGTTGCTAGGCTTGGTTGGGCTTGAGAAGGATTGTGTGGTTGAAGCTAAATGCATGAGGGAAACAGTGCATTGTCTAATGATTGCTCTTACAGCCAGCATTATTATCTTATAGAAACTCCAGCATTATCTCCAAGATGGTTGCATTTTTATAGCTGTCTTTTGGATAGGTCACATGTAATGAACAATTTCTATGAATTTCTTACACTAAGTCTTTTATTTATGTGAAAACCAAGACAAGCAGGAAAGTGAGTTTAGAAACTGGTTTACATATTTCACGATTTAGAGATCCATCACTCTACCAACTAGATCCAATGATGGCAAAAACCTTGTGTAGCTAAAGTGTCAAATACAAATCTAATTGAAGTGCAGGATGATGTAAATGTTTTAATACTCAGAGGAAGAAAAAGAACACTTACGTGTGATGTGTGCCAAAGGCAATATCCAGTTTAGCCTGTCAAAACATGATACCCAAGTCAATTCAATTTGATTGACAATTAACTTTGCTAATTTTAGAAGGCCTTTTATTTCTCACAATTACCTTTGCATTCACTAGAGTTAATTCATGATTTCATTTCTGTGACTGAAAAAGTGGGTATCCCTGAGGATTTATCATCTTAGGCCTGCTACACGTCTCATTTATGCCACAGTAACACACACACACACACACACACACACACACACACACACACACACAGACACACAGACACACACACACACACACACACACACACACACACACACACACACACACACACACACACACACACACACACAGAGGGACCGGCCTCTGCTTCCCCCTGGCAGTCAGATACACACACTGCACTCTTGCCTTCCGGTGGGAGAGGGGGAATTTATATTCACCATCTAATTTCTTCCCTCAAACAGATTGATTAATTGTACTCAACCTGGCAGAAGCGGATGTGGGCATATGGCTGTGCCTGCTGGATTAATCGGGCCTTGGACTCGCGCTTCTCGCCATGAACAATCAAGACAGGTTTATCACTGAGACACAAACAGATGAGCCCATGTGAGTGTATTTGTCTGTGTGTGTGTGCGCGTGTGTGCGCGCGTGTGTGTGTGTGTGTGTGTGTGTGTGTGTGTGTGTGTCTTGAGAACGAAAGAGCATCACTTTACTCAGAGGATAGTCTTGCCATCGATAATTAAGAACAACAACAACTACAAAAATAATTATTCAAGATTTTGTGTTATTTGCTTTCAGTGCATAAAACATGTCCCTGTTGATGTTCCATGATGTAGTCAGTGTGGTGCAGGTGGATTCATACCTGAACTCTGGAGGGTACTGTTTCACCATCCAAGGGATATCAAAGCAGTAGTTGAACTGCAGAAGTAGATAAACATGCTTCATTAATGCAGACACAACAAAGACTCCCACACACACAGATACACCAGAATCAATAAACGCTGTTTGTAGCAGTAAGCAATACTATACCTGCACGGACTCCTTCAGAGTTCCAAACATGGGGGAGAGAATTTCTAGATACAACACACACACACACACACACACACACACACACACACACACACACACACACACACACACACACACACACACACACACACACACACACACGCGCACAAAATAACACAAAACGTCACATTAATATGATAAAACTCCAGCGTGAATGAGTATGTATTTGGTGCATCACAGACAACTATTCCAATCCTTAACATCATGACACAGTCCATCTCCCAATCTACTGCCTAGTGTACATCACTTCACAGCCTGTCTTTGAGTCTACAGCCTGGTAGTGTGGCAGCCTGGTAATGTACCTCTGATGTGCACGGCTCCAGTGTTGTACTTCTTGTCCAGCCCCACCACTTTGTTTAGATAGAAACGGTACGTCTCAGTCTCCTCGTTGATGCTGGTTTCGAAGTAGTCTGGAGGCTCGTCGATGTAATAGGTCCGACCGTGGGGGCTGGGTGGCCGAGTATCCTCTTTCTTCACCCTTTTGGGACTGGACTGGACTGGGGCTGCTTTTTTGGGTTGGGCCTGCTGTCCAGCTTGGATGCCCTTGTCTTTGTTGTCGTCGTCGTCATCGCTGCTCGACAGGGCCCAGCCTGCCCCTGCGTTCTCCGTATCACTCCCTCTCTTCAGGCTCGGAAACGGCATTGGCTGCTGCTGGTTGGCATGAGCTGTCTGCCTGGCCTCCGAGCCCATTACTGGGACTGAGGGCTTCTCCTTCTCCTTCCTCACCACTAAGGATGGCTCAGATTTGCCATCGGTGGTGTCTGTGTTCGAGTGGAAGAAAGAATCAACCTTCCTTGTTACTGGTTCCGTCTTCCTTGTGTCTTGTTTAGGGGGTTCTACTCGTTCTGTTTTGATGTTGTTTGTTTGGGATGGCGGCAGATCATCATCATCATCACTACTGGAAAGTGTCCATTTGCCATGTGCACTCTCCTGAGACATTCTTAAACACAGCAAAAACACACAAACAAATAAGTAATAAATATATAGACAATGCTGTAGTTAAAACATGCATGTCTAATGCATGCTTACGATATGCAAGGAAGAGACTGGACATCAATTATGTAACTAACCCTTGACCCCTGAAGGCTGTAGAGCGCCAGTTATTACCCCATTGAATTTCAAAACTTCAAATTAATCAGAGCCTTTTCTAACTATGACACTTGAGTTTGCAAATCACTGCAGCTGCAGTCATCACCGCAACTGCATCTGCACTCAGACCGCAGCTTATCTCAGGAATGTGCAGATATCAGATCAAGTAATATGGGTATCCTAGCTAAGTCAGATAACTACATGAGATCTCTGTTGCTGCACATCTATACTATACTGGACAAGAGAACTGGTAAGAATTTTCATTAGCCGACCCACTGTTTAAATCCTACTTGCTTGTTACATGCTACATTATAGCTATAGCATTACTGCTGTATGCAACATTGGCTGCATAAAAGAAAGACATTTAGACTTACTTTAGCGGCGGTAATACTGATTTACTACCAGCAAGTTCAATTGTACACGTTTACATGGAACACAATGCTTATGAGTTAGTGGCAGTAATGTGAGTTCATCATTGTTCAGGCAGGAAAGAAGGACAAGAAAACAAAGCAGCTGAGATTTAAGCTCGACGTTTTTCAGTTGACCACGGTGCTCGATTGTCCCATCACATGTGTTCAAAGGCTACTTTGTTGTGTATTTTTTTGACACAGGATGTCACTCTGTTATTCTTCCCGGCAAACGCTGAAGCACCGTTATTGGTCCTACTCAGCGTTAAAAAGTATGTAATGTATCGTCTGACGACTTACTTGCTTCGTGTTAACATATGTTTCCATCATCAGCCATTTTTAAAGTAAATTTTACTGTCGATGAATGCGAATAAAAACAAGACATTTGTAGTGATCTCCCCGTGCCTTTAACAAACGCTTTAGAGTGGCGCGAAGTAAGGAACCAATCGTAATAACGGATAGTCCAGACCCACCTTTTTAGCAAGACATTACTAACCAATGGAGTCAAGACACAGAGTTTCCATGGCAACATCAAGACATTTGGTACACAGGCCAGGTACCCAGGCCATTGATTCTACCAACGTGTGCGATTTCGAAATGTTTTCCACTTTTAGTTTCTGTCAACGCGAAAAAAACAGAACTGATGTGGATACAAAGCGTTTTGACGAGGTAACCAACGTGTAACAACACTTGCATATTTAGTTTTTCTTTTTGTTTGCTGATTGTTGTAGCTATGTTTGCTCTATGTGCTAAAAAACCTGTCATGTCCAAAACAAATGAGTTGAGCCAGCTCACTGAGCCGTCTTGACAAGGCTCTTGGTTGACTGTGTTATCATTAGCACTAACTTACTGAGGTTTGTGAATTTAACTTGTTATGGTGTTATTAATGTATTGATTCAGTGGTAAGATATTATATATAAAACTGTGAGGTTAGGCTACGTACTAACTGTTATTTGTGAAGTATCAGATTTACGATGTAAACTGTCTCCATGGTTTGTATTGATAAAGGTTTTCCAACTGTGTGACGTGGACAAGAAAGGTTACTTGAGCGGAGAGGACATGAAGCTGGCGGTTGTCATGCTTTTTGGATATAAGCCATCAAAGGTGAATTTTGCTCTGCCTTATTATTTAAAGTTTATGGCAAGTGATACCTCTTGTTCACGAACTCTGAGTGACTAATTATCAAAGTCTGAGTGACTAATGTATGCGTCGTTTTTTCACTAGAAGGCGCCATTGCTCATTTTTGTAGATGGGCGAATAAGTTGTTCATATTCCAAGTATAGGTTTCCATGTTAATGCCTTTATTGTCTTCCCTCTCACAGTCAGAAACTATTAACTTAATGGCCAACTACACATCGACAGGTATGAATCACTAAACTGATTTAATTTACTGCTGTTACAATCTCTACACATCTTATATGCATTAGTTTATTTTTCATTGTCATTTTTATAATTGTATGATTGGAATTTGTAATAATATAATTTGTTTTGTCAGTCAGCGTTTTTTAACAGTGCAGTTTTCTATATCAACTGTATTAAGCAGAATGTATTTATTCATTATACACCTCTTCTTCTGGCTTTATTAGTTGTGATTTCTTTCAAGTGACTATTTTGGGAAATTGATTAAAACAGTATAAAGAGAGAGGGAGAGAGAGAGGGTCATGGCCATGATCTGTGCCCCTGCAGTAGGCCTTTGCCTACATTCAGAAACTTACCTCATGCACACCTCATCTTTCCAGACAGAACATCCTCTGTGTCCTCACACAGCATATATATATATCAGATATCCTGGAGGAGTGATGTGCACACATAGTCCAGCAGTGTATCCAGTGCAGTAGGCCTAACCTAGCAGCCGCTAGCTCAAAGTGTGTTTATGTAGGCTATATTTACACATGCTTGAAGCGTAGACATTGTCTCACTCTCATTCAAAGCCAGGCTTTACTTTGCATCATACATAGCATTGGACATATTCAAATTATGGGCACTGTAGATATACTGTAGCCCATGCTGTGTTATTTTTTATGCATAGAATCTGTTTACACATTCATTATAGAGTTCAATCTTTTCTTGGCCTTAAGGTATACTCTTGCATGCATTACAGTGCTGTATTCACCCTGCATAGTGTCAGTTGGTCACTTAGCAGGGTAAGAAGCTGTGAACAGCCACCTATGGTTTCATCTATGCTATTGTATTGGCTTCAGCTGTTTCAGTTCATACCAATTTTTACTATGTGGTGAAAAATAAGCCTGAGCTTGAAATATGCTATTTGATAAATGGTTTGAAAACATCAGAATTGATAACCTGGACTAATACATATTTCTAAGAAATGATGTGTGCGCCCTCAACCATACAATCTCGCAACCCCACAACCACAATTTTTTTTTCATTATTAAATTACAGGGTTGGTCCATTTGAAGTGCAGTTAAAGGCCTTGTAAATGCACACTGTAATGGTCTTCATTGAGGTGTTAGAGCCAGGTTGCTCTCGGTGATAAGCTCCATGGCAACCATAGCAATGTCGTGCTATTCCCTAATTTTGTTTTAGGTGCTGAGAGAAATCATGTCTCTTAAATGAGATGCAATGCTGTACGAAAGGAGGCTTGACTTAGATTTTGTGTAATCGTTTTATGCACTGCTGGTAATTAAAGAGGACTGACAAAAGGCAGTAAATAATTTCTGGCACGGAACATGCGCGGGCCCTCTGACAGACAGGAGCGCTGAAGAAAACGACGATGAGAAGGCGGGGCTGAGGGGCGCCAGTTGGCGAGACCTTTTTTTTTTTTTTTACGAAGGGAGACATTGAATGGTTGAAGACCTAGATTAGGAAGTAATTTGTCTCTTGTTTTCTGCCACGAGCAAATTGCTTTTGTATACTGGCCCCATAGGAAAGCAGAAGATAATCTAGTTAGGGTGGCACGCTTGGTGTGAGGAAACACTCCACCATTAAATCTCGCTCAGAGCAAACGGAGAATTAAATTGCTCCTCTTCTGGATTTCATGTGATTACTAAATTAGTGATGGTGGGGAGCGAGTGGGTTGAAGAGTGGTGAGACGTGGGGCTTGGCTAGACTGTCTCTGGCTCTTTTGGCAGACACTGATAGAGAGAGAGAGAGAGAGAGAGAGAGAGAGAGAGAGACGGAGCACATTTACGGTTCCTTAGTGTACCCTACGGTACTCAGTGTCTGCCTTTGTCTAACCTACATTTCTGCCCAGCTCTCTGCGTCTGTGCCTCTGTGTCTTCACAGCAGTGGGGGACTATTTAGAATCCTGTGAAGAGCAGGCATAACAAATGGTTATGACTGCAATTATTTCATAATGTCTGAGGCCTTAAGCACTACCCTACCATATACATATACATACACACACACACACATATATATATATATATATACTGTATATATATATATATATATATATATATATATATGTATGTATGTGTGTGTAAAACTGTGTGTTTGTCTGAATTCATATCGGTATGTTCTGAATTACTCATGTGCAGCAATTTGTATGCGTGCTATAAGCATATTGCATTTGGAAGTACATTTGCTAGTACACAAGACACATGTGTTTACGGTGCACATAGTTTTTACACACAACACACACTGGCATCAGTGGAGAATGGATCGCAGGGCTGAAACTAATGTGTGAATTAACTGTACCAAGCAGCTGATGAAAAAACTGAACCCATGCATAGGCAGCATTTAGAGCATAGGTGTCAGGGAGAGTGAGAGAGAGAGAGAGAGAGAGAGAGAGAGAGCAGGGCAGAAAGGGAGAAAGAGTGTAAGAGAGAGGGATAGAGAGAAGGTCGGGATTGAGGAAAAGAGGGAGAGACAGAGGTGGGGGTAGAGAGAAGGGAGGCTAGACAAAGAGAGGGACAGGAAGAGAGAGAAAGTGGGGGATATAGAATGTGAGGAAAGAAAGAGAGGGTGTAAAAGGATGTCTGCTTTGTATTCACATCTCGTCGGGGGCGCAGCAAACATCCAGTAAAATATTGTTTGTATTCCAGCTTCAAATAGTTTGCCCCTCCTCCCCAACCTGTGCTCCGGTCGCCTGCTGATTGGAGAGGTGTGACAGAGAAGAGATGGCCACTGACTTTAAAGAGCTCCACTAGACGACACAGCATGTGTTAAATGTGTGTGTTTAGTATGTTAGTGATTTAACATATTTGTGTGTAGGTATGACAATATGTGTGCAGGTGTGTGTAGTTTGTGTGTCTTGTGTGCAGGTGTGTGTAGTTTGTGTGTGTGTGTGTGCATGAAGGGTGTGTGTAGTGTGATTGTGTGAGGAGGGTGTGTGTAGTGTGTCTGTCTGAGGAGGGTGTGTGTAGTGTGTTTGTGTGAGGAGGGTGTGTGTCGTGTGTTTGTGTGGGATTTAGATGTTTCATATGTTTGCATGTTCTGGTGACTTTACATGTTCCCGTATCCCAGTGTGTGTGTGCGTACACAGGTGCTCTCTAGTGTATGCATGTCTCGAACTTGTGTAAGGTTGACTGTGTGTCTGTGTGTTCTACCATGTATAGGATTGATTGATTGTGTGTGTGCGTGTGTGTGTGTGCTTGTGCTTGTGTGTGTGTGCTTGAGTGTGTGTGTTTGTGTGTGTGTGTCTGTTTGTGTGCATGTAAAGTGTGTTCCCCGGTGCTAAGTGACAGATGACGTAGACCGCTGGGTGACTCATGCTGGAGTTGGGAGGAAAAGAGAAGCAATGAGCAGAGAGGACAGAAGACAGGAGAGCAGAGGAGAGGAGAATGAATCAGAGGGTGGGAAAGGAGATGAAAGGAGTGGAGAGGACAGGAAAGGAGTGGAGAGGAGAGGAGAGGAGAGGGGAGGAGAGGAGAGGAGAGGGGAGGGGAGGGGAGGGGAGGACAGCAGAGTGGAGCGCGAAGGAGATGAATAGAGTGGAGGAGGGGAATGGAACTAATGGGAATTACCTCCTCTCCTCCCTCCCTCTCTCTCTCTCTGCCTCTTTTCTGACTCCTTTCCACCTTCCTCTTATCTTCTCTTTTCCCCTCTCATATCTCTTTTTCACTGAGGACCTTTCCTTGTCTTTCCCCTCCCCTCCTCTCCTCTCTTCTCCTCTTCCCTGCTCTTCTCTTCTCTCCTCTCCAGTTCTTCCCCTTCTTTCCCCCTCCTCTTCTCTCCTCCCTTCCTTCCCCTCCTCCCTCTCCTCCTCTCCTCTTACCTGCCCTTCTCACACTTTCTGGCTTCTCACTTCTTTCCTCTCTGCTCCCCTCCTCTTCTCTCCTCTCCTCCGTTCTTTCCCCTCCTCCCATAACATACTTTCTTCATTCCTCCTTTCCCCCCTTCTCCTGTCTCCTCTTTACCGTTAATCCTACTCTTAAAACAGACTGACAGACTGACATGATTTTTGGAGGAGTCTACCCATCACACATCCTTTCATTTACTGGCAGGACACTCGTCTGGCATGTGCAGGGAGGTGTGTGTGTGTGTGTGGTGTGTGTGTGCTTAATTCCAAGGTGGCTAGTAGACGTGTGTATCTGCATATGCCAGATTTGTTTGATGTTTTGTGTGTATGTGTGTCTGCCTGATAATATATGCTTATATGTGTGTACCAAATCTGTCTGTGTGTGTGTGTGTGTGTGTGTGTGTGTGTGTGTGTGTGTGTGTGTGTGCGTGCGTGTGTGCGTGTAAGTGTGTGTTTGCACACATATTGTCAGTGTAGACTCCTTTGCTACGCTGCAGTATTCATTCGACAGCTGATGGAATTATTGTTAGCGTTGAGTCTGTTTTGCATGCTGTCTTCTCACTTAATACATTTCCCTTTAATCTGCTCAGATCTGATGAATCCCTGTATAGCTGACACTCTGACCTTTCGCTAAGGTTGTTTTCCAATGAATATTCTCTGGGCCCCTGTAGCAAATACTTAGTCTGTCTTTTTTTTATATATATCTTCAAGATACTCGAGCACTAATCCTCGTGGCTGTGTTGATTTAATCCACAAATTATGCAATTGAAAAGCCCTGGCTCCCAGGTGCAGATGCTTGTCGGTAGTCAGTAGTGCTTTGATGGCATCTCCGTGGCTGCTTGAGTTTGTTTGCCACTGGGAGCAATGGAGAGGGAACCAGTAAGCCTGGCCGTGGGACCTGTCTCTCTATTAATTACTGTCCCCATCCCCATCCCCGTTTGGTTTGCCCAAGTCTTCGTACCACATACACACCAACACATGTTTTCACACGCACACACACACACACACACACACACACACACACACACACACACACACACACACACACACTGAGCTCAGTCAGTCTGTGGCCGCCCCTCTAAACCAGTCAGGATGCAGTGGAGGGCTTGGTGTGTGCGGCGTGGCGTGGTGTGGTAGGGTGTGGTGTTGGGCTTGGTGTTTGGCAGTTCTCAGAGAGAAATACATGACTGCCATGTAAGGAAGCACAGGCACTTCACAGGAGAGCAGGAGAAACCCATCTCTTTGCCCTAACTCTACTCTCTCCCCAAGTCACTGAAGGATGTCTGACTTTCTTCACGTAAATGGTGTTTAGACAAAGATCTGTGGTCAATTGTTAATAAAAGTAGTTTATATACTCTCTAACTCTCTCTCCCTTTCTCTCTCTTTCTGTGTGTCTCTCTCTCTCTCTAACTCTCGCTCCCTTTCATTCTCTCTCTTTCTCTAACTCTGACACTCTCTTTCTGACTATACCCAATCTCTCTAACTCAAACTCTTAACTCTGATTCTCTCTTTCTGTCTCTCACCCCTCCCCTCTAAATGTTCTCTCTGTCTTTCTCTCGCTCCCTCTTTGTCACTCTCCCTCCCCCGCTCTTGGCTCTTTTTGATAGGGGTCCCTCTGGAGCAGTTTGTGCCTCTCATGGGGAAGAAGTTGTCTGTGGAGTATCGCAATGAGAAGACGAGGCGGATCTTCAATGCGTTTGATGCTCAGTGTATGTTCACTCTCTCCCACCCTCTCTCTCTCTCTCTGTTTCTCTCTCAAATTCAAATTCAAACAAGCTTCATTGGCGTGACTGTGGAACAGTATTGCCGAAGCAATGCAATGTACATACACTACAACAAAATGTAATCCGTAAAAATATTTCCAATCTAGTTGAATTTACTTCAACTTTTTTAGGTTTTCAAAGTGTGCTTTCCAAATGTTTCTGTTTTAGATCGCCAAATGTTCTTTGGTTTCACAGAGTTTGCTCCAGTTTTGCCAGAAGCTGTTCATATTTATAGATTCTTTCAACCAAAGCGTAGGTTTTGTTTATTGGGGTCCCTGTGTTTTAGATTAGAGTTTTGTCTGTGTGTTTTTGCACTGATCGTTAAGTATTCAGTATAAGATTTTGCTTTGTCCATATTGCTGATTGATGAAATATACTGTATTTGTAATGTTCTTTGGTAATAAATGAAGGCCTTCGTCATTGTGAGGGTATATTTTGTTTAGAACTGTCAAATAGCAGTTGAGTACGTAGGTCCATCTGTAGGGATATTCTATACTTGTCAGATGAGTAGGTTCTCTGTTTTGTTTAATTCTGTTCTTTTTGAGTGAATTGTCATCTTGTTGGATCAACTCCAGTCCTTGCGTTTTAATCAGCGCAAACTAGAACATTGCCTTCTGCCCGAAAATGGCTTTTCTCCTCCATTAACATGGAGAAACACTCCTCATTATGGTAAGGGGATTCAAAAGGAGGGATCTATGCTGCGTATAAGAAAATATCATTGGTTTTAGAGACAGCCTCTTTTTTAATTTTCAGTTAAATGCAAAATTATTCTGTTTTAATGGTTTCCAATGTATGTGTCAGTTCTGCTTAAACCATATTAGCTTCTCTGCCCTGTGTTACCCCTTTTAGTTTTGTCGATGACAATACTATTTTCCCCGAAGCCTATTGGACTGCCAGTGGATACATCTCCTCTACTCCATGTCTCTTGTAATATTAGGATGTCAGAGGTCTTGTCTGGATTTTTTTTATCTTAACAGCCAATATTGAGGAACTTAGGCCCTGCATGTTCCAACATGCAATTTTCAATGATGAATCCATTAATATTTAGGCTCTAGCTATTTTACATAAACAACATTGATGTTTATGTTTAACATTTACATACACATACCTATACACATATAGGGGTGTTGGTGGTACAGTGGTTAGCGTCGCCACCCTCCAAGTGGACCCCCTCCAAGCGCCATTTCGATTGCCTCCTCAGTGAAACTCTGCTGTTGCTGTAGTAGGCTGTAAGGCTGGGCAGGAGCTGGCCTTTGGAAGTTTGGATGCTATCACCTGGTCGTGGGCTGTCCAGAGAGGGTTGGCCCAGAGCTATCCACTGGGTTGTTCCAATTTCTCTGAGGGAGTTGTTGAGGCGGAGGGACTTGCTGGTGTGTTTGGGGAAAGGTCCTGTAAAGTGCCTCTTAGGTGTGAAGAGGCTCTCTGTGGGGTGCTGAGGGTGCGATCGAGAGCCACATCCTTCAGGGTCTTAGCAAGAGCTGGCATTGCTTCTCTGTGGAGGTGGACGTGGTCATAGAGGCCGTTCTGGTTGAGGGTGGGGTGTAGAGTCAGAAAAACAAATGATGACTGATGGAAGAAGCACTGAAGTCCCTAGATCTTGATCCTTTAGCATTCAGTCAGTGTAGTGGGTGGCAGTGAGGAGGTTGATGCAGTCGCTCCAGTTGTTTTTCACTGATCACTGTGTCACAGCTTTTTCCGTCAGGCATGACAATTGTCTTTTATGTGCATCACTGTCTTCTTTTAACTGCCTGAGCTCTCCTGTCATTAAATATAGCTGTTCATTATATTTGTCCATTTATTTTTTGAATGCCACCCTTTTTTTATATATAATCACTAGTGCTGTCAAACGATTAAAATATTTAATCGCGATTAATCGCATTTTTGTCATAGTGAACTCAAAATTAATCGCGATTAATCGCAAATTTGTATCTATTCTAAATGTCCCTTCGTTTATTTATTTTTTCCATCATTTTATTTTTATTTTAATGCCCTTATCAACATGGAAAAGTGGATTGGCTTGCTTTAAGCAAATGTTATATTTTATTGAAAACCAACATTGCCAAACAGGGCGGTACAAAATAAAATTATAAAAGTGCACATTTCAGGTAAACAAGGACTCAGCCTATAGTGCAGTTAAACCATGGCTTAATATTTTCTTTTTTTCAAGTTTGCTGGGAACATAGCAGTCAGGCCTCTTATTTCAGAAACAATGAACCGTAACAGGTTACCAATAAAAGGTAAGCCTACTACTTCTTTGATTTCAGCCAGCTGCCTGTTGACATTTTCAGACAACAGTGAAGCTGGCTTCTTTTGCACAACACAACTTTTAAAAGTAAACTTTCCATTCAGAAGCTTTTTATCATCCATTTTGCCGTATCGCGCTCACCATTCACTCTAACCGTAACGTTAGCCTACTACACAGTTTGCGAGGCCAAAAAGAACGTTAATCTAAAAATTAAAAAAAAAAAATTTAAAAATAAAAATTATAAAAAAAAAAAAATCGCGTTAATCTCGCGATAAAAAAATGAACGGCGTTAAAATGGGTTTGCGTTAACGCCGTTAATAACGCATTAAACTGACAGCACTAATAATCACCCTTCTTGTCATTTTTGTTTATGGGTTCTGTTGGGGTGGGTGCCAGACTACTCATAGTCTCTCTCAGTTGCACCAGCTCTACCTCCACATTCGTAAGCTGCTCCTTCACATTGGCAGAAACAAAATCTCTGTAGAGTTATCGGGGTCACCGTCGTCAGCAGATTGCTCCTCTGTAAGGTTGCTTTGTGTCTGCTCCATTTGTGTCGCGTTGAACCAAGATCTTTGGAACCATGTTCTTTTGCAGATTAACCTTTTTCTCTACTTTCATAGAAGTCTTATTCTAACTGTTTCAGATTTGTAAATGTATCGTTGTTGTATAGTCCGAATGTCCATTCTGGTGTATCTGTTATTTCCATCAATTACTGACACCCTTTCGAAGATGGTGGAGTAATGGTGTGTAATTGCAGTGTGCCATGTTTCTGGGTTGTTTGAAAAAATATAAGGTTGCTGATTCCACGGTTCTGAAACTGGTCTGTAAAGAGCCTCTGGTCTTTCCTTTGGTTATTTAGCCGAGTCTTCCCCTTTTCTTAATTCTTCCTCAGTGTGTTCATCAAGCTTAAATGTCTCATCACAAAAACAGCATTTAAAGCAACTTTTCACTTGCTGTTACTCTTAATTGTGGAATGTAGAATCTCCCTCCCTCTCTCTCTCTCCCTCTCTCTTTTGCTCACTCACTCTCTTTGTCATTCCTTCCTTCTCTCTCTCTCTCTCTCTGTCTTTGAACATCACATACATTCCTGACTCTATGCATTACTGGGGGCTTCATCTTGGCTGTCAGATCAGCAAAATGGTAGATGTCCTTCAAAGCTCCTCTGAAGGCTGGATCTTTTAAGCCAAATGAAGGGCTGTGAGCCTGTCACACGTGCAGCCGTTTCCCTGCCACTGTGGCAAAGTCATAATGCATCACAGGCCTGCACAGGGTGCTAGTGCACAGACGCTCAGCAGTAATAAGAAGCCACGCAGTGCTGTGTAGTTATCATCGCGGAAGTGGGGCAGGCGGGCATCGCCAGAGCCGCTGCTGCCCCAGAAACCCTGACTCAGTTTGGGGCATGATTCACAGGGTTCAGATGCAGGCCACTTCCAGAGGTGCCCTCCTACCCCTGCGCCCATCCCCCATCTCTTTCTCTCTCTCCCTCTCTCTCTCCCTCTCTCTCTCCACAGCCCTCTACCCACCCAGGGCTACAGGAAACCTCAGTCTACTGGAGATGCAGTTTAATGACCAAGAGACCCAGTTTCATCCACTGTATCTGTTTTAAATATATTCTCTGGAAAATAGGTTGGGCTTGCCTCTCTCTACCACGGCATAGTCCATTTAAACTCTAACAATGGCAGTTGCTTTGTTTGTTAAAAGTCCATTAGTCAAGTTAATGTTTCAATCCAGTAGCACACAATGCCTTGCAGTTTTCCCCTTTCCCCAACAGAGGGTGCTAGGTGCCCTACTCTACCTGTCTGGCTCCTTCCCCTCTCCCCGTTAAATGGGGCATTGATCCATGCTCTGCCATCGCCCCGATCCATTTTAGCAGGGCCGCTTCCTGGGCCGACTGGCGAGGCTGCTAGTTTCATAAATAAATAGGATTTGTGTTTCATTTCATCTCGTGGCCCTGCCGCTCCGTCTCTCTCTCCCTCGCTCTTTCCCTTACTCCTGCCCGGCCTCTGTAGGCATGGAAACCCGCGCGTGGCAACGAGCGGAGCGGTCGATACAGCTGTAAGTCAGCTGCTTAATTTAGGCCACCGCAAAAACCTCCCAGAGTGCCTCTCCTCTCTCCGTGGCCAACTTCCTGCTCGTGGCCTGCTTATTTAACCAATTCTTTGAAACATATCTTGTCGAATTCAGAGTCTGCTAGGTCGCCTTCAAGCGTATAAAAATAACATTTACCGTCTTTTCCAGATTGCGCCTGTCTCTTGTGAAGTTGTTTGCTGGGTATTCCATCGAGAGATAGGGGTATAATTAACTAAATTAATTTTGTTACTGAATTTATTTCAGCTGGCGAGTTGGGGGACGGAGTGTGTGTGTGTGTGTGTGTGGCCATAGCGAGACTGTACCAGGTGACTGTGATTCAATCTGGTTGAAATGGCCTAGGGATCCTACTTCATTAACCCCACTTGACCCGCCATTAAAGAGGGAAACGCTTGTGTTTTGAGAAGGCCTCCTTGTGCATGCGAAAGCCTCTCCCTCTGCAGAGCACGCTCAGTCACGCCTGGGTGACGTTGGTCTCCGGTATTCCTTCTGCCGCAGTTCCTCCAGGACTTCGACTGAGCCTTAAATCTTTACACCTTACACCACCTCCTCTCTGGACAGCTCCATACCATAGCAGTGAATGGGAGAGACACCCAAGGGCTTTTACAGCCAGCTCTGGTCTACGCTGAGAGAAAAGTAAAGAACTCTGAAGGGGTATTTGCGTGCTATAAATGTGGTGGTCCTCTAAGTCAACTGTATGTGTTGGAGCTTCTGCATCTCCCACTCTTACGCTGGATCAGCACCAGAACAGGGCCAGACCAGGGCCGGAACAGGGCCGGAACATGACCAGAACAGGGGCGGAACAGGGCCGGAACATGACCAGAACAGGGAAGGAACAGGGACAGATCCATGCAAGCCATGTCCGCCATGATTCCACAAAGATGTTTAAAAAACAAAAATAAAAAAACAGGTGAGAAGTGGATTGAACTTATGCCATTTCCTGCAGTTTAGCGTAGTTGGGATTCTTTGTCAAAGGCCACCACTATTTGATCGAAAGAAGTGGTCAGCAGCTTCATGTGTGTTGTGGAAGGGGGAATCGTTGAATTCACAAACAGAAGCGGTAAGAGTCCCACCTGTTTGGATGTAGTGATTGTTAGTAAACACATGCTGATCGCTAATTTGTCACAATTTGTCGCTAATGCTGCCATGTTTTCTCAAGCACTTGACATCGTATCTTTCCTTTGAGCAGACATGACTGAACACAAAACACATGTATGAATACATTACAAACAAACAAGCCCTGGAGCATCCTTTGACAAGGAAGACAGTCTGTATCATAGCCCAGCGTCTTTCTCTTCTAGCCTCTGGCGGATTGAGGGGGAATAAAAAAAAGTGTCTGTTCCCTTGCCAACTTAGCTTAAAAAACCCGATGTCCAGACTTTGGCTGTCTGATAGCCCTGACAGGATGCCAATAATGGTGTGGGCCTGTGCCCGCCCCCCTCACACACATACACACACACTGTGCAGAGCGCCGAGGGGATAGTGTGATGATGCCCCCCCTCAATGCCGCCAACCCCCCCCACCTCAATCTGTGTCTTCAATGGCCGACAAATCGAGGGGAAACGGTGCCTAAGTGGCACTCTTCCGCCTCACGTACAGACAGCAGGCCCGTCTATCACAGATCCGCATAGAGTCTGTCAGCGCTGGAACCCTGTCATTTTCCAGTCTGTGTGTGTCTGTGTATTTGTGTGAGTGTGTTAGTGTATGAGAGAGAGACAGAGAGAGAGAGAGAGTATGTGTGTGTGTGTGTGTGTGTGTGTGTGTGTGTGTGTGTGTGTGTGTGTGTGTGTGTGTGTGTGTGTGTGTGTGTGTGTGTGTGTGTGTGTGTGTGTGTGTGTGTGTGTGTGTGTGTGTGTGTGTGTGTGTGTGTGTGCATGCACTTCCCAATAAAGAAAACTGTAGTGTCTGTCAGTGTCACCACTCACCAGTTCATTACCCATACTGCACTGCACTCTCTAACCCTATTTATTCACTGTTTCACCTCTCCTTTACGTGTTTACTCATAGTACTGTATATATCAACTCCTAGTTTATTCATGAGACCTTCATCTCTGGTCTATTGAATTCAAGTCTATTAAAAAAACAGTGGTTTCATGTGTAATTGAGGGTTTAGAGACAAACTATCACGGGTGCAGCTACCATTTTGGCTCTAACTGTCACTGATTGGCAGATGCCTTGTCACTGTTCAATGACATGCTGTCATAGAGGAGTGACAGCCCACTGTATTAAGTTGCATATTATAAATATGAAGATAATAGAGAAAAAGAGCGAGAGTGTTGAGCTCTATGTGTGTTCAGAGCAGGTGGGACTGAGCATGTAAAGTCTGTAGTTTTTCACCGTCCTCCTTGGAGAAGAGCGACCCTGTGGTCTTGGCTTGGGCCGGTTCCCCCGGCAGTTCTCCTGGGCACGTTGGCATGCTCCCCGTGTCTCTCATTTAATCCCCCCTGCGTTCTCTCACTTCGATCATCAATTCAGCAGACGAGCTAAATAGATTCTCCTCTCAGCCCCGCCTTTGGATGGGGCCACGGTGAGGCCCCTCAGGGGAACCATCGCCTGCAAATCAAAGTTTCCAAGTTGCCCAAGACCCAAAGTGACACGCAGCTGCTCCCCCGAGCGCTCAGGAAATGGCTCTCACAGACAGCACAACACTGGGCTCCTCATGTAGTATCTTACCCTCTCTCTATCTCTCGTCTCTCAGTCTATTTCTTTCTCTCTCTCCCTCTCTCTCTCTCCCTTGCTGCAGCTCATTGTCTTTAATCATCTTTCCTAAACCACAACCCCTTAAATTAGAACCTACAAAAGTTCCTGATCACAATTACTGATGTTAACACTCCCCAAGCCAAAGAACATGGGCTGATTTATTTAGACAATTAGGCAGTGTTACCCAAACATTTTCATCTGTGGTCATCTTTCAGTATTGTCATCTTTCCCATCTCGTAGTTTCTTAACTGATGTTATCTATCTGTCTGTCTATCTGTCTTTGTCTGTCTGTTTGTCAGTCTGTGTTGTGTTTATTTGTTTAATTATTCATTTTTTTGTTTGTTTAACCACCCATTTCTGCTGTGGGGTCTCATGCTGTGTGTTTTTTGTGTTCCTCCCGCAGGTCGTGGCTTCCTGAAACTGGAGGACTTCAAGCGTGCGTTCAACCTCGTGGCACCACGACTGCCAGAGAGGACGGTGCTGGAGGCTTTTCGGTAAGACCACAATGTGGCTATGTGTGTGTGTGTGAGAGTGTGCATGTGTGTGTGTGTGTGTGTGTGTGTGTGTGTGTGTGTGTGTGTGTGTGTGTGTATCAGAGAGAGTGTTTTTTTTATTAAGTTTTCCATCGCTTGTCACTGCTGCGCTTAACACTCGTAAACAATATCATGGGATGGAAACGGTTTAGTTTGAGTTGGAGTCTGCCGCCTGGCCTGAAACCTGAAGCAGAACTAAACGGAAAGAAAATAAATAAATAGATAAATAAATGAATGAGATGTGGTGGAGGTCCTGTCCAGGCAGCTGTGCGCTGTGCTGGGGCGGCCAACAGAGATGGCTGCAAATGGGGAGCGCAGCGGGAGGGTGGTGGTGGGGGGTACATCTCTCACTCTCAGTCTCAGGGACTCCCGGGGGTGCAGCGCTGGCATGGTGGAGGCTGCAGACTGATGGTGTGTGAATATGTGTGAGATTGTCTGCTTGTGTGTGGATGCACAATGTGTATGTGCATGCGTTTGAGTGCTTGCAAGTTTGCGTTTGTCCATGTGTGTGTTCGGTGTGTGTGTGTGTGTGAGTTTGTCCATGTGTGTGTGTGTGTGTGTGTGTAGACTGCTGTGGAATCGAGCCAGTAGAGACCCAGCTGCATCGTTAAGGAAGGTTAGGTTTTGGTGCCCACTCCGTTACCTCCCGCAGAGCCTGAAAAATGGGCTTTATTTATTTATTTTTTTATTTTTTTATTGTGCTTGCATGTGTTATTTATTTATTTGCCTTCATTGGTTCCCTCCACCCACATCTCAATCTCACCTCGCCACCACTCTGTCTTTCGCTGTCTCTTTTGTGTCTACCTAATGGCTTACTGTGGTTGCCAACAGGTGGCTACTCCCTTGCGACTCTGTGTGTGAATGTGTGAGGGTGTGTTTGGGCGGGGGGGGGGGGGGGGGGGGGGGGGGGCTGCAAGTAGGTGGTATTTTTCTATGCCTCTGTGTGTGTGACTCTGGTGGGGTACAGTATGTATGTATGTGTGTGTGTGTATGTGAGTGTGTGTTTGTATTTGTCTCTGCATATGTGTGCGTGTGCATTTTATTGTGTGCATGTGTGTCTGTGTGCGTGTGCATTTTATTGTGTCCATGTGTATCTCTGTGTGTGTGTGCATTTTTCTAATTTCACACGTCCTCAGCTTCACTGCCAGGCATGTTGATGAAGACTTGTGGCGTTTGTGTATATGTGTGTGCGTATGCGTGTGTGCACATTTCTGTGTATGAGTGTGTGTGTCTGGCAGCGTTGTGTATTCCCTGAGGTGTGTCCGCTTGGCCGTATAGGGAGAGACTTGTCTCTCTCAGCCCTCCTCTCAGCTCTGCTGAGTTTCCCAAAGTAGGACGACCACTCCGGGCTGCTGTATGCTAACACGCTATTATCATTCTCCCAGCTCCCGCTGCTGTATGCTAGCATGCTATTATCATTCTCCCAGCTCCCGCTTAACCTCTCCCTGGTTACCCTGTCCTCGCATGTCATGTACATGCATCCGTATCTTGTGTTCATATATGTGTGTGTATGTGTGTGAATTTAGACCACCTGACTGATTTGTCTTTCAAGGAGAGGGAGAGGTATGGTGCTGGGTGCTTCACCCGGTGTTCTCTGTCAGTTATGCATTCCTATGTGTGTATTACTGTGTTTGTGTGTGTGTATCTCGGGTGGAATATCTTAGTAGAGAGAGATGTGGTGTTTGCCACTTAACGTACAGCCCTGAACTGATTTATTGTGTGGTGTGCGCACCTGTGTGTGAGAGCGAGAGTTTGGCTTTTTATTTAGCCTATGTGTGGTAGTGTATGGGTGTAAGTTCTTTGTGTGTTAGAGAGTTGATTTGAAATGTGTGTGTGTTTGTGTGTGTTTGTGTGTGTTTGTGTCTGTGTGTCAAACCGATTTAGCTCCTAACAAGCTCTGCAGACCTCCATGAGTTCTCTGTGTGCACCTGATTTCAGCCACGTTCAGTTCAGATTCGCTGTTGGCTTCATCATACTAGGTAATGGATTTGGCTCATACAGTGTGCAACACTACAGCCTTTTGTTCAGTAAAGAGTGTGTGTGTGTGTGTGTGTGTGTGTGTGTGTGTGTGTGTGTGTGTGCAGCACCTGGCCCCCGCAGCACATCCCTGCCTGAGTGTGTTGAGCGCACAGGTCCTGAGCCAGCCCACCAGAGACGCACGCTCAAAGTCATAACCTTCACGCCGCTCTGCCATCCTTTTTCTTCTCCTCTCTCTCTCTTTCTCTAACTCGTTTCCTCTCCTCTCCACTCCTCCCCTCCCCCTCTTGTCCTCTCCTCTCCACTCCTCTTCTCCCACTCTTCTCCACTTCTCTCCTCCTCTCTCTCTCCTCTTCTCCTCTCCACGACTCTCCTCTTCTCCTCTCCTCTACACTTCTCTCCTCCTACTCTTCTCCACTTATCTTCTCCTCTCCCTCTCCTCTTCTCCTCTCCACTTCTCTCCTCTTCTCCCTCTCCGCTCCTCTCCACTCCTTTCTCCTTCTCCTCTCCTCTCTCCTTCTCCTCTCCTCCCCCTCCTCTCCCCTGCTCTCTTCTCCTGTGTCATCTTGCTGCCTGTAATGCAGTGTGGCTCTGAGCGGCAGGCGTGTATGAGACGGGAGAAGAAAGCAGTGAAAGCGGGAAAGGAGGGACGTCAGGCGAGATAGAGGGGAAGAAAGCGAGTGAGCGTGGCGAGGGAGAGATACGCAGCTTAGCTGAAGTGTTGTGTTTGGGAGGTTTATCTGGCAGCCCAGGGCAGTGTTTAGGACATATTATCACAACAAAGTGAGAGATAATAATGCCTTGCCTTAGGTGCCTTACTCAAAGCAGCCGTGTTGGCTTGGTCCGACACAAACAGCCTGGCTTTTTTCATGTGCACCTTGAAAAACCCACCCCAGCATCTGTCTATACATGTGTTTATGTATGTGTGTGTGTTTATGTATATGTGTGTGTTCATATGTGGGGGCATTCTGGGGTCCTTCTCAAAGCAAAAGACCAGTACCCTAACTCTGTCCTCAATGTATGTATCTGTATATATCCATATGGGGTTTTGTGTGTGTGTGTGTGTGTGTGTGTGTGTGTGTGTGCGTGTGTGTTTTGGACTGAGAGCAGTCCCCTTGTCCTGCTCCTTTTGCATTGTAATTATGGCAGAACAATGGAGAGCCCTGCAGGCGTGGCCCCATTAGCAGTGGAGGGTGGTGGCTCTCTCTCTGTGCTGGGAAGAGGGGGAGAGGGAAAGAGAGAGAGAGAGAGAAAGAGAGAGAGATTTATGGACATGTGCTGCCTTCCTGAATGAATGTTAACACACTTGCCTCCCCCTGCTGCCTGTTGCCATGACGACCGGGGTACGCAGTGCTGGTGCCATCGCACCTTGAGCAGCGCCTGCAGTTGTTTTTTTCTTCCCACCCTCTTTCTTTCTGTTCCCTCCTTTCTTTCTTTCTTTCTTTCTTTCTTTCTTTCTCTCTCTCTCACTCTCTCTGTTGTGTGTTCCTCTTATCTCTCTCTCCCCACCTCCCTATCTATCTCTCTCTCTCTCTCTCTCTCTCTCTCTTTATCTCTTGCTCTTACATTTTTTTTCTCTTCCCTTTTTTCCCCTCCTTTGTTGTTGCGGTTTCCAGAGCAACTATCTGCCATCGCTTTTCCATAAATACCTGCTGTATGTGTCCTCGCTGGTCTGGAGTTTTGCTGTAAGGGCTCCGGCCTCCTCTGCCTCTCAAACTCTAACACACACACTCACTCACACTCTAACACACACACTTGCTTAGACTCTAACACACACAGACTCACACTCTAACACACACACACTCACACTTTAACACAGACTCGCTCATACTGTAACACACGCTTGTTCATACTTGCTTCACATTGTTCACTGCAGCTGTTATTGCTGTGTGCTGCGCTTGCCAATCATTTTCACACTTGTTTCATGGGCGATCAATAAGACAAAGTGACCCAAAAATGTAACTATAACAAACGCTTTTATCCAAAGTGAATTACAATAGCATCTTGCATTACCCAGAAATTGAACCCAAGTCTAGTGACGGACCGAGCCTCGGGTTACCATCAAAAATGTGGCTTTGGCCAAAAAGCTCAGAGACAGAGTGAGGGTTCTTAGTTATAATGTTTAATGACTCTTCAAAAACTCTAGAAAACCTGCTGCAGGACACTTCTAGTGGTAGCCTCATGTGTTGTTGTTTCACTTACTGTACTGGGAAAAAACCGTGTCTGCACACTTTTTTGTACTATAGTATACCACAGAAAAGTTAGCATGGAGCTGTCTTGATGTCTTGAGATATTTTGCAGAATTTCATATTTACTGTATTTCATTTTCTATTACAAAATGTACAATACGTGTCATACGTTTTTTCTTTTCTTTTGCAATGCAACACTAAACTGTGCAAAAATATACAGCAACACTGTAAAACTGTAACAGAGGATACAGCAACACAATTTACAGCAATTCTGCAATGCTTTAAGTTGTCTCGGTTTTTTAGTTCATTGTACATTGAGAGATAAAGTATTTTAATGGGAGAGACGATATGCTAAGCAGCAAGAGTCACTTTTGGGTGAAGTTTGAAGTGTTTTAGTGGTTGTAGTACATTTTGCGCTAAAGGTTAACTGATGTGCTGAGGTGTGTGTCTGCAAAGCCCACTGTGTGAAGAGTTTTAAAAAAGTGGACATGGTATTGAGACAAGTGTGAAAATGATTTGAAAAAAACTGCAATTAGCCAACTCAGTATGGAGGTGCACATTACAATACAGCTAAGTGGGGGGAGACACGGGATGTTTATCAATGGGTATCGAGGGAGGGAGGGAGGGAGGGAGACTGTTGTTCGTTTTCTTTGTGCGTGTGTGTGTGTGTACCTCTGCTGTTGCATCCACAGTCTCTGTCTGTTTTAGTCAACAGCAGAATCAAAGCAGCTCTTAGCGCATTTATATTCTTGTTATTTCACAACTCCTAGTTTGATTTTTAAGGTCAAGTTCATTATTTATGGAAAAAAAGAATCCAGATACAGGCAGAGGAATTATCATAACTGTAATTAAAGCCCAGTTCTGACATTTGTCTCTATCTCTCCCACTGCATTCATTCTGAAACTGAGCATTCAGAGAAGAATAGCGCCCAAAATGAAAAAAAGACGAAAGTTGAAGCCTCTTGACTTTATCAAAGGGAAATTACTGGTGGCTTACCCACAGATATTCCCCGTCCCTGACAAATGTTATTGCTGTTCAGCTCCCTTCCCAATGTCTTTAATATAGGAACATGAAGGTTGATGAATAAGTGAATTAATTAGCATTCTTAAATTAAACTTTCCTTTTCTTCCTTCGCTTTGCCTCTGAAAGAAAAAAAAAATAGACATATTCATGCAAATGATCTGCGATGTGTTTGCCTGAAGCTGAGGAGGAGGTACGAGAGGGAACGCGGTCTTCAGCAGGCTTCAGCTTTTCTACCGCACCACACAGCCGTGGCCGCGGACGGCTTCACATCACATTTCAACGGAACAACCAGACTCGGAAAACGGCAAGTCAACCCACGTGCCGAGAGGAACGGGGTCGGGGTTCTTACACACAACCAGGAGAGAGAGAGAGAGAGAGAGAGAGAGAGGTTTAAAAGACTTGTATATTGAAGCGGTATTCAAGCCTTTACACTACTGCATATTCTGCATTAGAACATCCAACATCGACAAACTATCAAATCTTCAGATTTAACAGAAAACAATGATACAAGCCTCATGCCAGACCGGGGGGGGGTGAGTGTGGTGGAAGAGGGAGAAAGAAAGACAAAATGAGAGATGGAGGGAGAGACTGAGAATGAGAGAGGGAGCTAAAGAGAGAGAATATCAAGGAGAGCAGCAAAGAGCGAGAAAAGGGCACAGAGAGAAAGGGACAGAGACACGGAGAATAGATTTAGCAGAGAGAGTAAGAGAGAAGGAGAACAAGAGAGAGGAATTTTTCCAACCAATAGTTGGCATCACAGTATGTATGCATCATGTATGTAACTGTCATTGCAGTTTTGCTAAGTTCCGACAGTAATTTATACAATAAACTTAACAAACCCTTAAGTCTTATTAGGTGAAGCCAGCACAGACAGATTTATTGGACTATTGGACATACATTCACCGTGCAGCGCTAATGGATGTGTCATTCGTAACCTCAATAACTTCAGCAATGCAGATTTCCATACAATGATGTTGTCACACTAGATAATGATGAGGACTCCAACAATAACTGAAACAGTTAACCTACTCTGCAGTGCAAGAGCATGATTGGTCCTCAGAGTTAAGTTGGCTGTGTCTTGTGTTTTAGAGTGAGTTGATAGGGTTTCATGTTGTTTGACTGTCCCTGTGTGCTCTTCCCAGCTCAGTTACAGTCGTGTCCTCATCAGTGGTCATTTGAATCTTTTGAATGTATCCCTCCACTTCTGTACTGTACATACTGCAACCCTTCTGCCTGCACAGGATGATATTAAGAATGAAGGATTATTCCACAATACATCACTGATTTTCTCTGGCAATGCTCTACTTTTTTTGGTGTTTTGTGGGTAGTTTCCAATGAAGGTTCTGAAAAGCTTGAAGGGCGTAGCAACAGTAACTAAGGGGGGCTTTGCGGAAGGCCAGTTGCATTTATTTGGTAAAGAAAGGAGGTATCGCCAGCCTGCAGTTTCTACTGCCTTTACATGGAGCCTCTTTGGACATTATTCCTTTCAAGTATTCTCTTTCTCTCTTTCTTTCTTCTCAATGGCCCTCAGCTTAATGAAAAATGAAAACACACGTTCAGTGGTGGCCCTGAGTGAAGCACTGTCCACTCGAGAGTGGGCTAATGCTGGACATTAATGCTTAGCAGGTGGTTCATGAGATTGCAGGGTAGGGGTCTAGTAACTCGCCATTAAACCCATTGACTACACTAAATGCAGCTCCACATGGCCATGCCCAGTCCAGTCCAGCCCAGTGATTTAAGACAAGGCTACTGTTGGCCTGATGCTGCATCTTAGCAGGTAGCTAGTGACAACCTTTAACTAAGAGTGCTGAATAAAGGTCAGGTAACTTGCCTCATTGACCACTTTAAATGCGGCTCTGTGCTATTTAAACCAATCAACCAGTCAATGTATTTGGGGCGCCTACAACAGCATCCAGCCTGGCTGTGTGTGTGTGTCTGTCTGTGTGTGTGTGTGTGTGTGTGTGTGTGTGTGTGTGTCACCTCACTGAAACATATTGTGCGGCTCTGTGCTATTTACACCTGCCCTCATATCTGGCACACCTACTTAAGTATCCCGCTCAGCCCAATTAATGTCAGTGATTTCCATTTCGATGTTTGATACACCATTTCCACTCACACACACATGCGGCAGCTTCTGAGCCTGTCGGGCTGTTTTTCTCCCGTGCTGTGCACTCCAGCGGCCGCCAGGTCCGTGTGTGATTCAGACAGAGTGCGCGCTGGAGCTGGACCAGGGCAGGCTGGGAGCGGAGAGAGGGTGGCGCGGGGGTAATACAGTAATCACATGGGTCCTCCCTGAAGGGGTGCGGGGTGAGACCAACGCTGGCCTCAGCCTTGGGGTGCATCAGCTGCCTGCCAGCGGGGAGGAGAGGAGCTTGAGCAGGGGGCACACACACTCACACACACTCACACACATACTTACATACATCCCCTAGGTCTCTCTCTCACACACACACACACACACACACACACACAGAGCATGTACTGCATACACACACTCTCATACTCACACTCATATACATGCTCTAGGTCTCTCTCTCGCTCGCTCTCACACACACACACACACACACACAAACAAACACAAAGGAACATATACTGCATACACACACACATACTTACACCTATACACAGACACACACTCATATGCATTCTCTAGCTCTCTGTCTCTCTCTCCCACACACACACACACACACACACACACACACAGGAACATATACTGCATACACACACACACACACGCATACTTACACTCATACACACGCACACACTCATATACATTCTCTAGTTCTCTGTCTCTATCACACACACACACACAGAAACATGTACTGCACACACACACACACACACACACACACACACACACACACACACACAAACTGACACAAATTGACACAAATGCAGCAATTATTCACACACAATGCACATTCAGACTCACTCTGTCTGTCTATGTAAGGACACATGTCAACTCATGTACGTACACACACACACACACACACACACACACACACACACACACACACACACACACACACACACACACACACACACACACACACACACACATAGAGTGAAGCCAATCTGGAGCCATCAGTAGATCTCAGCCAGCAGCTCCAGCTGAAGGCATGCTAAACCATGAAACTCTAGCCCAATGGAAACAGCCTACTTCCTCCTCAATCGTCAGATCTTCCTCCTTTATAAAAAACACACACACACACACGCACACATGTAAACACATACATACATACACACATACACACACACACACACACACACACACACACACACACGTAGACACACACACACACACACACACACACAGTGACTCAGTGACCCTCTCTTCTGCTCAGCAACAAGATATAAAAAAATACGAGGTCATTTGGGGTTGTGTTAGTTTCATTCCGTGTCTGAATGGGCTGCTGGCTCGTCTGCTCAGCCTGGTTATTATGTTCCTGTTGTGTTGTGTTTGTCCTGTCGCGGAGTCGGAGCCATGTCCCTGCGTCTTAGCCTGAACGGCTGTTGTCACGCAGTCGTCTGTTTATCTCAGGAGCGGGAATGGGGAGGGGAGGGCAGGCGAGCTATTCCTACGGTAACTTTGGAGGGAATGTAGTTGCCATGACAATTACATTAACCTCCCCTGGCATACTTCCAGCCGCCCTGAATTCTAATGAGAACGCTTCTTTTTTTTTTCTTTCTTTCGTTCGTTCTGTCTTTCTTTCCCTTCGTTTCTTTTCTTTCTTTTTTTTTTAAGTGCGTGTGGCTATCAGGCATCTCGTGCTCAGACGGACCGACTGCCTTTAAGCTGAAGTATGAGTGTCTTTTAAAACGAGGCCAGAGTGTGTGTGTGCGTGCGCGTGTGTGTGGGGAGCCGTGGCAGGCTGTCTGAGAGAGATAGCGGCACACTGCTGGGCTGCGGCAGCTAGGTGACTTCCTCTCTTGGGCCTCCCCATATCCCCCCATCCCCCCGCTAATAAAGATGGACCGATATGTCCGTCAGGGGCCCATGCGGCTTGCCTCGTTTGGGGGATTGTTCTAACTCCGCCGAGCATGTCCACTCCCATGCTTGCAGTCTGCCCCCCTCCCCACACCCCACCCCCAGAAGATGTGAGATTGTCGGGTCTGATAATACCGCACAGAGAACAAGGTCTACCTGCGGTTGTGTTCATTATAGACCACCGGTGGACCGAGGAGAGTGGATCAGAGACCAGCGTGACTGAGACAGAGACCTCCTTTCCGCTCCTCTCCTCCACTCTCCTCTACTTTCCACTCCTTTCCACTTCTCTCCTCTCATTGCCATGTGTTTCCCAGGCATAGACTCGTCAGCGAGCCCCCCCCCACCCCCCTCAGCCAAAGGCTCCTGATTAATTTCATTGTTTCAATTTCCACGCAGTTAATCTGCACCCCCCTACGGGTGACTCTTCCGCAGTACCTGAGATATCACATTCCATGCCCGCAGAGCCCACTCCTGGATCGCTATCAGGAAGGTGATCCAAGGATCTCTCTTCCTCTCTTCCGCTCTTTTTTTTATCCTTTCTTTTCAGAAGTATTTTTAAATAATTCAGTGAATTAATTAGGGATATCAAAGAAAATCATCCCTCATGTTAATGCGAGACTCGGTGCTTACAAGAGATATTGCCATACAAACACCGAATCACAAGAGCATAATTAGGGTACGATGTGAACAAACACAGCCCCTTGTCTTTTCAACAGTCTTTTCAAAACCAGGCTACGTGACATCAGCGTTACATGACATTCCAGTGAAACGTGCCCTTTAATGTTGTTAGGTGTGAGCCAGTGAAGCCCGCCCTGGCTCAGCCCGCGGTGCCACTCTGGGCCTGTATCAACAGCGGCCGAGTCAGACAGCATCTGCAAACAGAGTGGCCGTGAGCACAGCACTGGGACTCGGTCCCTGACTCCTGGCAGTGGAGCGGCTCGGAGAGAACGCCTGCTTATCGATGATTATGCCTCTCCGGCCACTACATTAAGATGTTTACTTGGGCTGAAGCCACCAGACAGGGGAATCTCTCTCTCTCTCTCTGTCTCTGTCAATCGCTCGCTCAGTCTTTCTCTTTCTCTCAGTCTCTCTCTCATCTCTCGTTCTGTTTCTCAATAACTCTTTCGGGGTCTCCAGGGTTCTCATGTACAAACTTTGCGTACACACAAAAGCTTTGCGAGGAGTCTGGAACTGGCAGACCGGTCAGGTTGGGATGGGATCATCCCTATGTCAGCCAGGTGTATAACGTTTCTGATATGATCTGCTGACCCCCCACACTGTAAGGTCTGTGTCTGTCCGTGTCTAATTTCTGTGTTTGTCTCCCTTGTGTGGTCACATGTTTGTTCCCATGTCTAGTCCTCGTGCTTCCTTGTTCCCGCCATGTGCTTTCCCTATGTTTGTTTGTCTATGCCATGTGCCCTCTTGTTGTTGTCCGTGTCTCCACCCCTCACCTGTTCCCAATCTCCCGGGTTGTGTGTATCATTGGTTTCACCTGTGTCCTGTTGGTTCCCCTTGTTTAGTCCACCTGTGTCTTTGTCTGCCCTGCCTTGATTGTTCTCACCTGTCCCTCGTTATCTGTTGCCTGTGTGTGTATATATAGTCCTTGTTTTCTTGTTCCTCGTTGTGTCGTCGTAAAGTATGTTTCATGGTATGTTCCTTGTCTTTCCACTGATCCTCGTGTTCCTAGCGTTTAGCGCTTATCGCCTTGTTCAAGTGATTACTCGTGCTTCTGACCTCTGCCTGCCCTACAACTATTCTCCTGCCTATTCCCTGTTTGGATTTGTTTGCCTACTTTTGGACTGCTTACCTGTGTACCGAACCCTGCTAGTAAAACGTTTATTCTTCTGAATCTACCCCTGTGCTGAGTCGTGCAATTGAGTCCTTCACAACACCCACCAGTCGTAACAGTACGACGACACCAAGGATGGACTCAGCCGACTCAGACTCAGTGCTCAGATGCAGTTTGAGCAAACAAGCCTCCTCTCTCTGCCTCGTGACAAGGGAAATAGAGGAGCAAGGGAGAAGTTCCCTGAAGTTCCTGAACCTGCTGTTGGGACAATTCGAGCAGCTCCTGGATCGTTGGGATTCCCTCGCTGCACCTCCCTCTCCAGCTCCGGTTCCATGCCGCCTGGATTCCGGCTCCAGGGTTTCAGCTTCACTCACCAATACTGCTCTGGCTTCAGCTCCGACTCCACGTCTCCTGCCTCCGGCCTTCAGGACAGCCGCAGCCGCCCTAGGAAGAGCTTCTGACGCTGTCAACCTTGAAGCAGCCTCTACCAATGCCACCATCAGAGCGGTCTCTGACGCCGTCAACGCAGCCTTTGGAGCTTCCACCCTTGAAGCAATCTCCGCCGCCCTCGAAGCTGCCTTTGCAGCATTGGAAAGATTTTCTGTCACACCCAAAGAAGCCTCTGGCGCTGCCTTGCTCGATGCAGCTTCTGCTGCCATCGATGCAGCCTCTGCCACCCTCGAAGCAGCCTCTGATGCTGCCGCCTCCGAGGTCGTCTCTGCTGCCCCAGAGGTAGCCTCCATCGCTACCACTCCCAAAGCAGCCTCTGCCTCCCCCGAAGCAGCCTCTGACGCTGCTGCCCCAGAAGCAGCCTCTGACGCTGCCGCCCCTGAAGTAGCCTCCGTTGCTACCGCCCCAGAAGCAGCCTCTGACGCTGCCGCCTCCAAGGTCGTCTCTGCTGCCCCAGATGTAGCCTCCGTCGCTACCACTCCCAAAGCAGCCTCTGCCTCTCCCGAAGCAGCTTCTGATGCTGCCACCCCCGAAGCAGCCTCTGACGCTGCCGCCCCCGACGTAGCCTCTGTCGCTACCACCCCAGAAGCAGCCTCTGATGCCACTGACGTAGCCTCCGTCGCTACCGCTCCCGAAGCACCCACTGCTGCCCCCGACGTAGTCTCTGTTGCTAGCAACCCCGAAGCAGCCTCTGTCGCTGCTGTCCCTGAAGCAGCCTCTGATGCCACTGACGTAGCCTCCGTCGCTACCGCTCCCGAAGCACCCACTGCTGCCCCCGACGTAGTCTCTGTTGCTAGCAACCCCGAAGCAGCCTCTGTCGCTGCTGTCCCTGAAGCAGCCTCTGATGCCACTGACGTAGCCTCCGTCGCTACCGCTCCCGAAGCACCCACTGCTGCCCCCGACGTAGCCTCTGTTGCTAGCAACCCCGAAGCAGCCTCTGTCGCTGCTGTCCCTGAAGCAGTCTCTGAAGAAATTGCTGATGGTGACGCCACTGAGGCCTACGCCACAGCAGAACCAGCCGCCGCAGATCAAGCCGCCGCTCTCCCTGCAGACCGAGCCGTCGCTCACCCTGCAGACCCGGCCGTCGCTGACCCTGCAGACCCGGCCGTCGCTGACCCTGCAGACCCGGCCGTCGCAGATCAAGCCGCCGCTCTCCCTGCAGACCGAGCCGTCGCTCACCCTGCAGACCCGGCCGTCGCTGATCCTGCAGACCCGGCCGTCGCTGACCCTGCAGACCCAGCCGTCGCTGACCCAGCAGACCCAGCCGACGCTCACCCAGCTTGTGTGTACCCTACAGCCACCGCTGCCGACCCGGACCCCGCAGCCACCGCTGCCGACCCGGACCCCGCAGCCACCGCTGCCGACCCGGACCCCGCAGCCACCGCTGCCGACCCACACCCCGCAGCTGACCCGGACCCTGCTGCCACAGCTGCCAACCAAGATCCTCCAGCATCCGTTTCCCATGCAGGCCCAGCAGCACCCTCTGCCGAGACCGGTCCAGCAGCACCTTCTGATGGCGTCGCTGCTGAGGGCTCTGCTGTTCCAAGCGCCCCTGGCCGGAGTGCCCCTGTCCCGAGCGCCCCTGGCCGGAGCGCCCCTGTCCCGAGCGCCCCAGGCGCCCCTGTCCCGAGCGCCCCAGGCGCCCCTGTCCCGAGCGTCCCAGGCTCCCCTGTCCCGAGCGTCCCAGGCTCCCCTGTCCCGAGCGTCCCAGGCTCCCCTGTCCCGAGCGTCCCAGGCTCCCCTGTCCCGAGCGTCTCAGGCGCCCCGGTCCCGAGCGTCCCAGGCTCCCCTGTCCCGAGCGTCTCCGGCGTTCCTGTCCAAGGTGTCCTTGCGCCGGTTCCAGGCGTCCATGCGCCGGCCCCAGGCGCTCCGGACCCTGTCTCCAGTGTTCCTGGGTTCCCTGTCCCAGCTGCAGCAGACCCAGGGTTCGGTGCCGCCAGCCCTAATGATCCAGCGAGTCCAGGTGCCACGTCTACCCCAGCCACTGGCCCTGCAACCCCAAACACCAATCGATATCGCTGGCATCTATTTGTTGTTAGGGTGGTTGTTGTGTTTATTGTTGGTCTGTTTGGCCGGTCGCCAAAGACTCTGCCCCTGTTTGGCCACCCACCCGGCCGGTCGCCAAAGACTCTGCCCCTGTTTGGCCACCCACCCGGCCGGTCGCCAAAGACTCTGCCCCTGTTTGGCCATCCACCCGGTCGGTCGTCAAAGACTCTACCTCTGTTTGGCCATCCACCCGGTCGGCCGCCAAAGACTCTGCCCCTGTTTGGCCACCCACACGGCCAGCCACCAGACATTCTGCCCTTGCTTGGCCGTCCACCCGGTCAGCCACCAGACCCTTCTTTCCACCCTTCTGTCTGGCCCGGCCTACCCGCCTGCCTTGCTCTGGACCCCCTCCACCCACCCTAGGTGGATTTGATCTGTTTGTGTGTTTTTGGGCTGTCTGGTCCGGTCTGCCCGCCTGCCTTGCTCTGGACCCCCTCCACCCACCCTAGGTGGATTTGATCTGTTTGTGTGTTTTTGGGCTGTCTGGTCCGGTCTGCCCGCCTGCCTTGCTCTGGACCCCCTCCACCCACCCTAGGTGGATTTGATCTGTTTGTGTTTTGGGCCGTCTGGAATCCGGCCCTTAGAGGGGGGGTACTGTAAGGTCTGTGTCTGTCCGTGTCTAATTTCTGTGTTTGTCTCCCTTGTGTGGTCACATGTTTGTTCCCATGTCTAGTCCTCGTGCTTCCTTGTTCCCGCCATGTGCTTTCCCTATGTTTGTTTGTCTATGCCATGTGCCCTCTTGTTGTTGTCCGTGTCTCCACCCCTCACCTGTTCCCAATCTCCCGGGTTGTGTGTATCATTGGTTTCACCTGTGTCCTGTTGGTTCCCCTTGTTTAGTCCACCTGTGTCTTTGTCTGCCCTGCCTTGATTGTTCTCACCTGTCCCTCGTTATCTGTTGCCTGTGTGTGTATATATAGTCCTTGTTTTCTTGTTCCTCGTTGTGTCGTCGTAAAGTATGTTTCATGGTATGTTCCTTGTCTTTCCACTGATCCTCGTGTTCCTAGCGTTTAGCGCTTATCGCCTTGTTCAAGTGATTACTCGTGCTTCTGACCTCTGCCTGCCCTACAACTATTCTCCTGCCTATTCCCTGTTTGGATTTGTTTGCCTACTTTTGGACTGCTTACCTGTGTACCGAACCCTGCTAGTAAAACGTTTATTCTTCTGAATCTACCCCTGTGCTGAGTCGTGCAATTGAGTCCTTCACAACACCCACCAGTCGTAACACACACAGGGTGACCCAGGATGATTTTGTGCTGCTCTCTGACCCGACCGCATTTACTCCCACTGCCACAGTCTGCCACACTTCATTTGTTATTAATGCCAGATGACTGCCTGGATAAGAGCACTTCCATCTCCCATTCGCTGAAATTTCCTTTTTGGTAGATGTGATGCTTGCTTCTGCCATTTTGTCTCAATCTGAACACTGGGGTCGCCTTGGCCCATCATGTGTGTGCATATGTATTAGCATATTAAAATGAGTGTAATTGAGGGAGGAGAGAGGGTGGAATGTGTACACTACATTTTTATAACTCAAGGCCCCAGGTCTCTCGCTGTCTTTCACTCATTTCTTTCACTTTCTCTCTCTCTCTCTCTCTCTCTCTCTGAGTCTCTTGGTCTCTCTCTCTTTCTCTCTCTCTCTCTTTCTCTCTCTCTCTGTGTGAGTCTCTTGGTCTCTCTCTATCGCTCTCTCTCTCTCTCCATCTCTGTTCTCCCTCCTTCTCTCTGTGTCTGACGATAGGTGACTGCCAGAGTGCCATGTGTAGGAGGGGAGGGAGGTAGGGTGGCTGGATGGATGGTGGTACTGACGAGAGTGATGCTGATGTGGTCTGATAGCTACTGTGTGACCAGTGCTGTGTTGTTCACACTCTAGTGAGTCTGACAGACATGCCCTCACATTACTGCACTACTACACCTACTGTACTTCTACTACTGTTACTACTATTGTTACTACTATTATTACTACAACCATTGCCACTATTACACCAACTACTTCTGCTGCTACTACTACACTACTGCTACTACTACTGCTACAATTACTATTGTTACTACTATTATTACTACCACCATTGCTGCTATTACCCTTTTGTAATTTTGTATTATGACGGTACCATAAACCAGGTTGAGCTTGTGTGAAGCATCAGAAGTCTCTGTGTGTGTGTGTGTGTGCAGTCTGTTTATGTTAGCATATGAGGTGTGTTTGGGTGGAGTGTGTGTGTGTATGTTTGTGTGTGTGTGTGTGTGTGTGTGTTTGTGTGTCTGCTCAAGCAGGCGTGTGAGACGACTGGCCTCATAAAGGCGGTGTCCATCGGGATAGCAGACATTTACCATGGTAGTTACAGAGAAACAGCATTGATGTTCAACTAATTAAAGCAGAAACGAACGAGCCAACATTCTTCACTGCTCTCATGGCAGTTCACTGATGTAGAGCCCTCTGTCCAAGGGTTAGTCTCAAGGAGGACGGATTCACTCACTCACTCACTCACTCACTTGCTCTCCTGCTTCTACAATGGAATCAAGAGTTCTGAAGAAAGCAAATGGGTCCAAAGGGGTTGGTGGAGAGTTCATTTGTGCAATAATAAAGTGATAATGGAATTTCTCTCTTCCTCTCTCTATTACCCCTACACACACACACACACACTCTCTCTCACACACACACACACACACACACACACACACACACACACACACATACACACACGCTGAGCTGGAGTGCTCAGTATAATGCTGCTGTCTCTGTTGCATTATCGTGTGACTGTGCTCTGAGAAACCAGCGTAGTGGCTCAGATGCTTGAGTTGCCATAGACCACCGTTGCTAATTTGAATAAGTAGTACTCCAGTTCATATCATGAATGACTGGAAAAGAAAAGAAGCAGCATTGTCAAGCCCACTCACGGTGATGCTGAAGTGTTGTTACACGGAGGCCCCCTTGAGCTCCTCTGATCTTCGGCTATTGGAGAGTGTTAGCTGTTGATCCACATTCTTCTCTTTTCTTGGAGCACACAGTAGTAACCAGGATGAAGAAGCCACTTGCGGCTGCCAAAGTGAGAAATATGTGGAGCGGGAAGAGCCTCTTTTCGAGACCTAAAAAATGCGTCCGCCAAGGATTCCAAAAACGTCCGGGATTTTACCTCGTAAGATATTTGTGTTTCTCTGGGTCTTTCACAAACTAGTTATTACGCCCTTACAAGTTTTGGAAAGGTATGTCCCTTACGTTCCACCTTCTTGCGCGAGCTCTGACTGTAGAGAGAACTGTCATTGGTCGACCGCCTTCCCAGTGTTGCCAGATAGGAAAATTATCCTCCAAATGCGATCATTTTGTGCCTTTGATACTGTGATGAATGTAGCGTCAATTACGTGATGGCTGGCATTTGGTTGGTGACGTGATTGAGGATGTGAGACACCTGGACAGAAATTTTAAGAATGGCATGGTGCGTAACCAGTGGCGTATATATCCCTAGACAGAGCTGGAGCTGGAGCCCCCCCAAAAGTTTCCTTAGCCCCCCCAAAAAATATATATATTTTTTAATTTTTATTTTGAGATCGTCAAATTAACACCTAACAACCTATTTAGTGAACTTATTTTGTTTAATTTTTAGAGTTAGAAATAAAATAGACTTGAGTAGCACAGGAATCCCGCCTGTTTGAGACTGTGGTGGCAAGTGCACGGCTCTGTTTGGTCGTGAGGGAGTGAGTGAGTGAGTGAGGGAGGGAGCGAGGGAGCGAGGGAGCGAGCGAGCGTGCAGACAGACGGTCGGTCATAACGTCTAGTAAACAGACTTGGAGCGACCGTCCGACCCAAGCTGGTGAAAGCTGCCATAATCAGCTGCTGGATATAAAGGTATAGCACATGAAGTTTTAAATAGTAAAAGAAACGAAATAGTTAAATCACGAGTTAATTATAGATGTCGTGGCTCTCTTTTATAATGCCGGTTCATTGATCCTGTGGGTATGCTACCCTACTCAGTAGTTCCGCCAGCTATAACTAGCTGGTGAACTCTAGCCTACAACGTTAACCTACTCACTTGAGCTGCAAATCCCTACCATGCTACAGTATAATTAGCACCTATCTCAGCAGATGTCTTCAATATGTTTATTGGTGTGCCATATTTTAAATCTAAATTAGTTAATTTCTCTTCCTAAAGCCCAGTAGAGGACACTATTTAAAAGGATATTTTCAAAAATGTGACATCTGCATGTAAAAAAGATGTCAAAACTTTGTCGCGGGGAGGGGGCGGGGTCATCTGCATGTGAAAAATATGTCCAAAAACTCCATCGAGGGGGAGGGGGCGGGGTCCCGCGACAAGTGTCCTCTTTTTCACAAACTCAAATCTGGTCACCCTACTATAGTGAACTTGTATTTACAAACATGCTAACAAACACTACAGCGAACCTGTAATTACAAAAAGGCTAGCAAACACTGAGCTGAAATATACTGCAGTATGGCAGAGCTAAACACCCCTAAAAGAAATCTATAAAAATATCATCTGCATTTGTCACAATTGACTGAGAATCGCAACATCCACCACCACACCACAGAATTGTGTCAAACACCAGTTCAGCAAAGAAGGAGCTGTGACTGCTGACAAAATCCCATCAGAAGAGGTGCAAAGCCACCATTCAATCACCTCTCAGCTCTCTCTCTCACACACACTCTCACACACTCACACACATACCCACTCTCGCACATATTTCACCCCGCCGTCCTTAAGAGAGTTGAGCATTATCCAGCAGAACGGCTCAAGAGACTCTTTCTCCAGCCCTGCCTTTCATCTCTCATTCAGTCGCCATGGGGATCAGAGTTGGAGGATCCCCGAAGGTCAGAGGTCAGCAAGGCTCATTGACCAATCGTATGCAGGGAGTGGACGGCCTCTTTCATTTGCATCCAGCCTCTGTGATTTCCATGCAACACTCTGGGAGGCTGTTTGGCTTCAGAGTGCAAATTGGCAGTGAGACCTCTGCTTGCTGGCATGACTTAAGGAGCTTGTTAGTCCCGCGGATGGGGTGATGTGGGGGGGTGGGCGGGCGGGGGGGAAGCGGTGCTCCGGTAAAAGGTGCCCGTGCCCCTGGCTGCTGCCGCCTCTCCCACAATTAGCCAGGAGTGTCAGTGAGCCGCGGGCTCCAGGGACACGGGCCCAGGCTCAGAATTCAGCCTCCCACTTTAGCACTTTTATTATTAAACATTTGCCGCATGGAGGAGACATCTTCAAATGCGCATGAAAGATTTGAGGCTCTTGAGAATTGTGTGTGTGTGTGTTTGTGAGAGAGAGAGAGAGAGAGTGTGTTTGTGTAGGTGTGTGTTTGTGTGTGTGTGTGTGTGTGTGTGTGTGTGTGTGTGTGTGTGCGTGTTTGTTGCGTGTGTTGCACTTGTGCGTGTGTGTTTGTGGGTGTGCATTTCCGTAGTTACAACTACAGTAGTTATGTAAGTATTTCCTCTTTTCCGTGTTTTTGTCTCGACTCAACTCTTTTGTTGAGGCCCCTGTGAGACCGAGGTGACATGGAAAACTTGTTCAAATCCAACAGCGGGCGTCATATTCACCCTTTGTTGCTTTGTCATTTTAAATCACACCCCGCAATTGGGTCTGGGCCCCGCCAGACAGATTGATCCTGACACAGCCTGCTACGATGACCAGGGGGCTTGCTTTAATGTCAAACTGCTGAGCCATTTGAGATCACTGTAACACATTGTTACAATGTGAGTAGTGTCGGGAGTTTAGATTGATAAGTAGCAGGGAGACGTTGTCAGAGAGATGTGTGTGTGTGTGTGTGTGTGTGTGTGTGTGTGTGTGTGTGCAGTGTTGGGGGAATCACTGAAGAAAAACGACTTTGACCGGGTACCCCCCCACCACCACACACACACAACATGGGAAACTCAAGAGGAGGGTTTTTACATGTGTAAATTATAAATACCTAGATTCTCTCAGGCAGGTTTTTCTACCCCATGGATTTCAGTGAAAAAAAGAAGAAAAAAAAAACAGAAAATAGGGAAAATTCTGAAAAGCCGTCTGAGCCACTCGAGTACCTATGCATCTTTTAGAAGCTGGCAGTGTGGATGCGGTTCAGCGGGGCGGTTCTCCCTGAGCTGTCACACCGGCTTCCTCGCCTCTCATCTGCAGGTATACCATGAAAGACGTGATGATTGGAGGCTGATGACAGTCCAAAAGTGCCGTTTTCTGCCAGTGATCAAAGCCCAAGAACTGCAGGAATTGTGCAGTGATGAATAAAGCTATCAGGTGGCGTCTGAGTGTGGGGGACAGGAACAGATTGAAAAATAAAAAAAAAGACAGGAAGGCTCGTTATCTGCAGAGTAGAAAAGCCTGGGAAGTGTGGACCAAAGGACTGCACTGGCAGGGAAAATCAGGTGACTCCAAAGCTGGCCGCTCTGTTCAGTTTTGTTCGGAATTGCCTCCCGTGGCTGTGGTTGATGTTACAAATGGCTGAAAACTCGGCGGCGCGTGCCACATCGCCTTGTTGTCTTCTCCGCCCGCCTTCCAAACGTGGCCTTCTCAAAGATTTATCGTCTCTGAGAATTAACTGTCTGAGCTGTTGTCTTGGAAACAGCCCTTCACAGCCAACTTGTGAGTGTTACAGCATCCAGTATGTAACTAACGTTGCCTGTGTTTATTTATTTATTTATTTTTCATTGGAGGAGGGGGGGGGAAGAGATATTTTGTCGAGGAGGAGGATGGATTTGTGCTAAGCAGTTTACAGAACACTGTTTAGGAACCGCAGCGCTATGCTCCGCTTCGCTGTGTGAGACTTTACCTGGGGGCACAGGTGCACACACTGAGCTTTAGCTGCGCCCACCTTTTGTGGAGGCGCCCCTCTCCGAGGCAGCTCCCAGCATGCCTCTCTTCACGCGCATTAGAAAGTGCACAAAGCCGGTTAGAGTGTGTTCCTCTTTCTCTACATGCCCCCCCCCCCCCTCTAACGCACACAACCCCCTTGTGAACCTGCCGCTCCTCGCGGCTCTCTCCACACATCCCTCTGCCTCCTCATCCTGGTGTCTTTCTGCTCACTCCAACCCGTTTCTCTTATGGCTATTTACCCCAGCCCAGTCTCTCCTCCTGTGCACTCTGCCTCCTCTTATGGCTATTTACCCCAGCCCAGTCTCTCCTCCTGTGCACTCTGCCTCCTCTTATGGCTATTTACCCGAGCCCAGTCTCTCCTCCTGTGCACTCTGCCTCCTCTTATGGCTATTTACCCCAGCCCAGTCTCTCCTCCTGTGCGCTCTGCCTCCTCTTGTCGCTATTTACCCCAGCCCAGTCTCTCCTCCTGTGCGATCTGCCTCCTCTTGTCGCTATTTACCACAGCCCAGTCTCTCCTCCTGTGCGATCTGCCTCCTCTTGTCGCTATTTACCCCAGCCCAGTCTCTCCTCCTGTGCGATCTGCCTCCTCTTGTGGCTATTTACCCCAGCCCAGTCTCTCCTCCTGTGCACTCTGTTGCCATGTATCCACTCTTCCCATGCCTGCTGGTTCTCCTCTATCCACCTGCCTACTGCCTCCTCAGGCATCTATTTACCACTGCCCACTGTCCCTGTCTTACTGGTATTTACTGCTTCCTGCTGTCTCCTCTGCTTACTGCCCCCTCATGCAGTTATTTACCCCTGCCTGCTGTGTCCCCCTGCCTACCTCCCCCTCATACAGTTATTTACCTCTGCCTGCTGTCTATCCCTGCCTACTGCCTTCAGTTTTACCACCGCTGCCATCTGCCCCTGCTTGCAGTTATTTACGCCAGCCTGCCTCTTCCTGTAGTCATCTACCCCTGCCTTGTGTCTCCCCATGCCTACTGCCCCTACTGTTATTTACCCCTGCCTGCAGTCTGCCTCTGCCCGCCTCCTCCCCATGCTGTTATTTACCCCTGCCTGCCTTCTCCCCGTGCCCCCCCTGCACCTCCCCCCCAGCCTCTCTCCAGCCCATGAGCTGTGCCTCCTGGTCAGGGAGAAATAAACATATTAAATGGTGGGATTAATCCATCCCACACAACCATGGAAACAGTAAGCTGCTGGGCTGAGATGATAAAGGCATGGGGTCCCAGTGGAGGATACTCTGTGTGTGTGTGTGTGTGTGTGTGTGTGTGTGTGTGTGTGTGTGTGTGTGTGTGTGTGTGTGTGTGTGTGTGTGTGTGATTGAAGAGTAGAGTATCTGTGTCCTTGCTGCTTATGTTTGTGTGCACAGTATATGTGTGTTGTGTGTCACACACATTCTAAATATGGGTTATTTTTCACTTGTTTGAGGCTTTCGCCCCCCCCTACCACATGTGCGTCTGATGATCCTGTGGACACAGTGTTTTATATTTGGTAACAGGAAGCTCCATAAAAGCACAATAGCTCTGTGATTTCAACAGCTTCCCTCTCTCCCCTACCCTATTATGTTCTACTTGTGTACAAATGAAGCAATGTGGCGTGGCCATTCGTCCAGGACGGCTAACCAAATGTCAGCGGCCAGAGGTCCGGCTCCAGATGGAGTGTGTGGAGTGTGTGCCGTGAGCTAAGTGCCCGTTGGCGTTACTTATGCATGCTATCGACTGGTCGCCATGGATTTCTCGTCTGTCACAGCCTCCTCGCCCTCCCCACACACTCACCCGCCGTCTCCCCACCCCTCTCTTTTTCTTCATCCATCGCTGAATATCAAAGTTGATTTCGGTGCGCTGGCTGGAAATATTTATTTATTGTGATGCAGAGACCAGGAGGGACATTAAAGGGAATTGCATCCAAGCTGTCCCCCGCTGACAGGCTGCGATGGGGCTGGGGCTGGGGCTGGGGCTGGGGCTCATCGCTTCGCTGGCGGCTGGTGTGGTGTGTCGCGGACGTGACGGGGGCTTGCTGAGGCGTGCTGCACTCTGCTACACCCATCCCTCGATGCCCGTGGTGGTGGGGTGTGTGTGTGTGTGTGTGTGTGTGTGTGTGTGTGTGTGTGTATGTGTGAGTGTGCACGATGAGGGTGGGTTGGCGTAGGGGTGTCTGCATCTTCCCCAGAGCAGTTAATAAGTGCAAGAGAGGTGTGTCTGTGTGTTTATGTGTTGGGGGTGGGGGGGTTATTCAGGGGAAGCTCTGCCAACATGAGACACTTCTGCCAGGTGAACAGGTTGCCAAGCAGAGCCTAGTGAGGAACTGGCACTGAGCACACACACACACACACACACACACACACACACACACACACACACACACACACACATACACACATTCCCTTTGGTGTTGTCTAATTCTGGCTTTCTTGCATGTTGTTCCCCAGAATAAGCCCATACTCACAGAGGATGCTGCTAGCCTTTTCCCTTTTGTAAAAGTCAAGTGTGACATGCTATTGTGCTTTACGCAGACCTAAACAAACACGTTGCTGCAGGTGCTCGAGCATTCCTCTCTGATTCGCCTCTGTCCTTTCGCTCTCTGCTCAAGGAGAGGAAGTCTTTTGTCAGTAGGCTAGGTGGGTGGCATGGTAATTCGGTGTCTGGTCCGAGCAGACTCCCGCTGCGCTTTCATGTGGACCGAGAGAGCGGCGAGCGAGCGGCCCTTTTGAAGGTCCGAGGTGAACATCGCCGACGCTTAAGGCCAGGCAGGGAGACGGGCGGAACCTTCAGGAGGTGAGAAGAGGCTGAGGAGTCAGCGGCATTTTCCCTCCCCGGTCACACACACACATACACACGCATACACACAAATACACACACACATACACACGCGTGCATCTGATGTTTGAGCAAAGCCCCGAGACGCTCACACTCTCCAGCCCAGACACTTGGATCTTTTATTCATCTGACATGCACTGCTTTCAGTGAAGAGGACACACACACACACACACACACACACACACACACACACACACACACACACACCTCTAGCACAGATCCATTTTTCATCGTGTGGGCGAAAGAGATGAAAACAGAGCAAGGGTGAGGAAGGACCCCTTGAAGAACAGAGATGTGTGCTGTGAGGTGAATATCCTTCTCGTCAGACTCCTCTTGTCTGTGGAGCACACACACACACACACAAACACACACACACAGACACCACATACACGCTGTGACAGACACACTTAGATATGCTGTCACACATACACACATACACCGACACATTGTCACACAAACACAGACACATCATCATACACACACTTGCAAACACACAGTGTAGTACTAA
Organism: Clupea harengus; assembly: GCF_900700415.2. Taxonomy (NCBI): domain Eukaryota; kingdom Metazoa; phylum Chordata; class Actinopteri; order Clupeiformes; family Clupeidae; genus Clupea; species Clupea harengus. The sequence continues at coordinate 18,197,195 of NC_045165.1, forward strand.
CACACACACACAGACAGACAGACGCGGCAGTTGCTATCAAACATGAGTGCCCTCAGTCTGAGGATCCGAAGGCGATTATGCAGGAAGGAAGCCTTGAGCAGGGGCATGGGTTATCGCCGAGAGAAGAAGCCTTCTTTTTTATTTTAATCTGCCTGCCATCTCCCTGGCTGACTGGCACCTGGATATTTACCAAGTCTGAGGCAGACGAAAATAAAAAACACACACACACAATAACCACTTTAAAAAAAAAAGGAAACGAGAAAAACAAAAACAATATAAAAAGCCCAAACTAAAAGAAGGAGTGAGGAAGCAGCCGTGAGCTTCCTGCCGGGAGTAGGTAAACAAACCCAGGCGTTTGTTTGGCTTCAGTCAGGCACACGTGGCCCTGTCTCAGGTAGCTCCCAAACAAACAGCCCTCATGCTTCTGCTGTTGACACTTCTGCTGCCTCCTCCCTCACTCTCTCTCTCTCTCTCTCTCTGTCTTGCTCTGTCTTGCTCTTGCTCTTGTTCACTTGCTTTCTCCCTCTCCTACTCTTCCAAACCACCAGTGCACAGCAAGTAAAGCAAACCCTGACACAAAAACACTCTCTCTCTCTCTATTACTCTCTCTCTCTCTTTCTGCTACCCCACCAGTGCATGGCAACGTGACACATTCTCTCTCTCTCTCTCTCCCTCTCTCTCTCTCCCTGCCAGTGCATGGCAAATCAAGTGAAACGTGACAGTCTTCTCTCTCCCTCCTTCTGTCTCCCTCTATCCTATTCCTCCTTCTCTCCCCCCCTTCTATCTCCCCCTATCCCTGTCTCCCCTACCCTGCCAGTACATGGGAGGTGAGACCTGCTGCGCTGCTCTGCTCTCTGCCTGTAAGCTGAGGTGTACATGTGTGACACTGTGTATGTGGTTGTGCTGTGTTTGTGAAAATGTGTGTGTGGGTATGTGCACGTGAGTCTGTGGTTGGTGAGCTGTGTGTGTGTGTGTCTGTGTGTGTGTGTGTGTGTGTGTATGATCTGACTGGTAGAGGCTGGTGCTCCTGCATTAAGTCTGTCTTCTGACTGACAGCCATGGGGCTGCGTCTGAAGGCGTGAGAACCCTCCTCACATTGATGACAGCCTCTGGCACATCCCTTACTTCTCTGCTTCTGAAATGTCCTGGAAGACCTCCTCTCCTCCCCTCTCCTCTCCCTCCTCTCCTCTCCCCCCTCTGCTCTCCCTCCTCTCCTCTCCCTTCCTCTCCAGTCTTCTACTGTCCTTCTCTCCTCTCGTTTCTGCTCCTCTCTTTTGCTCTGTGTGCCCCAGACTGTCAGTGACCCCCCTCTCTTGAGCCCGGGAGTCTTGGTGGATGTTTCGGGTAATTAGGATCTGGTGTCAAGGTGGCCCGGGCGTGGCAGGAAGGCCATTAAGGGGTCGGGTGCGGCAAAGTTCGGCAGGGCTAGGCAACGGCATGTGCCAAGAATCACACTCCGTCTGTGAAAATGCCCGCTCACGACCAGATTGCCGCACATGCTGCCCATCCTCTCCTGTTTCATCCTTCTCTCCGACTCAGTGTTGGTGTGTGTGGGCATTTTTATGTTTGTGTTTTTAATGCACTATGTGTGTGTGTGCTCAGTAAGTGCGCGTGTGTGTGTGTGTGTGTGTGTGTGTATGTGTGTTTCACAGTTCTGTGCTCCCCTCTTGTGTCATTATACACTGAGGCAGATGGGCTCTCAGTGTAAAGTGTTCTGTTTTGGTTCAGTCACCGGGAAGCAATGGCCTGTTAGGAGAAGAGATATGATGCTCAGCGACTCCTAAAAGCCACCAGTCTGTTCGCTGCCGCACACACTCTCTCCTCCCCTTAAAATGGCAGACGCCTGTGCCACACGACTTCCCCATCTTCTTCCCCTCTCTGTGTCCGTCCGTGTCGGGCAGAGGTACGCACAACCACTTTATCTGAGGGAAGCATTTCTTTGGGAGTGACCGGCTGGGTGTTCCAGGTCTAAATTGCTTTCTGTGTGTATGTGTGTGTGTCTTTGCCTGTGTTTGTATGTGCTTGGGTATTTGTGTGTTTGTGTTTCTGTGTTTTCGTGTGTGTGCGTGTGTGCATGTGTATGTGTGTCTGTGTGTGTGTGTGTGTGTGTGTGTGTGTGTGTTTCTGTGTTTTCGTGTATGTGTGTCTGTTTTTTTCCTTCATGTGCTCCATCAAATAATGAGTTGTATAATAGAAGGCGCAGGGAGTGCTTGAGAAATCAGACTGTTCCGTGTTCAGTTCTGAGAGGATTAAATGATTACTATCTCCCTGTGCTCCTGATCTCATAATCACACTCTGGATGGCACTAGATACCTCCACTGAAGTGATTAGAGCCCTGCCACAGATGTGCTGGCTTAACCGAGCACTCGCTCGCTCACTCTCGGACGCTCCCGCTGCCGGTGAAACCAGTTCCCCGATCGAGCGCACGCAAGTCCGGCCTATCTAACTAACGGAAGGACAGAGAAACCGCTGAGGCACTCCCTTTGCCGTCACGGTAACGGCTCCGATGTATCATATCCCAGGGTTATCGCTGTGCCTCTTCCTCCGTCTCCTCCTCTTTTAGACAGGTATTAGACGATAACACATCTGTCCACACCGAAGAGCTGCAGCTTAATCCCAGCTTTAGTGCTATGTAGTCCCCAGCACGGCCACCTGCCTGGTCAGAGGAAAGTCTAGGAGTGTAGCATACATGCACAAATACCTGAGCATCTGCAGGCGCTGGTGGCGAGACTGTTAGTTAGGCCAACAGTTTATTTATCTATTTGTTTTTACATTGGATATGAATATAAAGTTAATCATGTTTGTAAAATAGTTACTAATCGTTCGTTGACTACAACATAATGGTCCATGAATAAAGTGTCATCGGTAATAAACACAACGGCCAGGCATTTTTTTCAGCATCCTGCTTTATTGGAGTCCTCCTGTGGTGTGCTGTTGTTTTAAACAGGAGTCCCTGAGCTGACTGTGGAGTTATCTATGCAGGATAAATATGAAACACATGAAATATGCCCCAGTATCACTGTCTCTCCCATCATGGCGCATTAAGGCGGATGACACATGAAAGTCGTTTTCTCCCCAGCTCTCTTTTCCCCTGCTCTCCAAAACTGAGGAAGTGTCTGGTCTCTCCTGAGATGGCGTGTCCTTATCAGTTAGCTGCTAATCACCAGGCTTTGAAGACGGAGCGGCTGATGGTGGGGGACTCGCGGCTCGCGACTCCGCGTCTGCACAGACCCAGAAGAAGGGTGGAGGCAGGCGGCGTGTGTTACCTGCAGAGAGATAATCAAAAGTGCCTGAGGGCTCTGGAAGTAATAACGGGAGAGGGTCACACTGTGCCCCCAGACTGGACTCGCCCGTTTCGGAGGAAGGGAGCTGAACAGATGCAGAAGGGGCTGAAGGTTAGGGGGATGAGGGGAGTTGGAGGGGGAGTAGTGAGGTGCTGGAAAAGACTTCCATTTGTTTGTGTGTGTGGTGTTTGTGTGTATGTGTGTAAAAGTCTTTGTGCTTCTTTGGGTAAAGCAGGTGTGAATACAGATACAGTGTGTGCGTGTGTGTGTTTGTGTAGAGCAATTATATGTGTGTGTGCGAGTTATGTGCTTTTGCTGTTGCTGGTTGGTTGTATGTGTGGGTGTGTGTCCTTGCAGCCCAGATAAGACAACCCAGTCCACCTGATTACCTGCCCCTCTGCCCTCACTGTGCATCCTGGATAAACAACCCTCACAACAAACAAACCCCATCCGGGTTCTCTCAGAGAAGCCATAGAGAAATGGCAGCAGCTGCTCACAGTGGCTCTATTTACGTACAGCCGTTTGTTTACCAGACAGTTTTAACCCAATCAGCCCACAGCACAGGGACATCATGGGATGTATAGTCGCTCATGCTGTTTGAGACATGACGCCACTTTTAAAGGCTCAAATGCTTCAAGCTTTCATTTCAGAATCAAATGAAAAACAAATAGCTTCAGGAGTAAGGGGTGTTATTTCAGATTAGAGATATTGTGCACTGGTAGATACCTTATTATTGTAATAGGAGTTATATGGAGGCTAATTCAAGCAAAAGGAAACGATAGTGCTGCAGGTTTAGTCATGAGAGAAATCATTTCAGAAGGAAGTTTGGAAATTGAAGGCAAAAGTGCACTTTTTTGAAGGCTTAGGATTTTTTGCTTCAAAGACCGGAATTGCTTTGTAACACCATATGAAAGCTCAGCACAACAGAGAAAAGTCACCCAAAAAGCGTAAATTTGCCTTGGGTTAGCTTTTAATCCCACCATTACCGTAACATTTTCAGACCAAAAATAGTTCCAGCGAGGACAGTCAGTGGATTCACTGACCGAATCTCAACCCCAGCAGATGTTTTATTTTCTGTAAATCATCCAGGTGCTGTAATCAACATGGCAGAGCTTCCTGTTAAGCAGACTTTGAGTCAACTCTGACTCACTACCTGCCTTACAGCTTCAGGTCTGCAGACACTCACTGATTAGCATTTTATTGCTTTTGTAAGATTCACAATTTTAAGTGGTCAAGAAACAAATGCAAATCGTTACACGTTTATAAGGAGCTATCTAATACCGGGAAAAGTTAGCTCATGAAATCACAGGTTAACAATCAGTGCATACAGGTATTACGCAAGATTCTTTAACTTTGGAGACAACCGATATGTAGGGGATAATGTATAGTCTGCTGGTCATTATCAAAAAATGAATCCTGACAGGATAAACAAGACCCCGACACGTCGTATTTTATTTACTTGCCAAAATGGTATATTTTCAAGTGATTTTATTATTTTGTTATTTTAATATAATTTTCCAGTCAGAAATGGTATGGCTCTGCCATAGATTCATGAGCTGTATGTAAGCACTGACATCCTGGTGTAGGCTTTTGATTCAACCCCTTCAGATCTCTCGGAAAGTAATCATAACTAATGTGTTTTTATTGGTGTCCTTAAGCGGCTTGGGATGTTGTGCGGACTTTAGCAGAGGTCAGAGCAAACGGAGAGCCCACCGACGAGCCCTAGCCTGGCAAGGCATTGTGGGTAGTTCTGGGTGTTTTCCTCTAGCTGAATGGATATAATTAGTCCCCTAATGAATGAATTGCAGTGTAAGATTCTGCAGCTCGTGCTCTGATGGCATGCGTTTAAAAAGCGAAAGAAAGAGAAAAGGAAAAGAAGAAAAAATAATCGTCCCCCACCCAACTCTCAGCAGGCCCTAAGCCCCTGCCTCTTTGATGTATAAAACCTGTAATCAAATCAGACAAGGGCTCAATCAAGCACGCTTGTTTCAGCCCTAGACAGGGTCCCCCCTCTCTGTGGCATATAGAGATTTCCATTTGTGCTGAAAATAAAAATCCTGTTTTTTTTAAACTGTATCTCTCTCCTTTTCTCTCTTTTTTTATGGACGGGGTTGTCAAGTAAACAGAGATGCTGAAAGGTTGTGTGTGTGTTTGTGTGTGTGTGTGTGTGTGTGTGTGTGTGTGTGTGTGTCATATCATGTGTATATTCTCTGAGAGTGTATGTGTGTTTCTCTGTCTATGTGTTACGTATGTTTTGATTTGTGACGAACAGATGTGTTTCTGTCTATGTGTGTTGTTTGTGTGTGTGTGTGTGTGTGTGTGTGTATATGGTACATCTGCAATGTTGTGACAGTTGCTCCTCATAGCAGATCTCACTGCAGTTTGTCAACACCCCGATGAAACGATTGTGAGTATTTGAGTCCTTCTGAACACACACACACACACACACACACACACACACACACACACACACACATACACCACTTGAATGACATGCCTGTGAGTGATGCTCCACACTCACATTGCCCTTGTCAGTTACACACACAAACAGCAACATACTCGTACAAACTCTGTGTCTCGGACACACATACCCCAACATACATGTTCAAACTGTGTTACTCATACTTAAGCACACACACACACACACAAACACACACGAAAAAACATGCACACACATACACAAACCCAAACACACACACACACACACAAACACACACGCAGAGTTGCTCTAAATCTTCTCCCTAGCCTGTCTTTGAGAGTCCTCTGTGTTGTGTGTGTGTGTGTGTGCCGTGTCTGAAGGCTGATGTGACTGCTGCTGCTGTGATGTTTGATGAGTGTCTGATCCTGCACCGCTGCCAGAGAGACTGTGTCGTTCATTTGCCTGTAAATCAGCCCATCTATCATCGTCAGGCACAGGCCGGAGCCTCCGATGGGATCTATATAAGACACCGCCGTCATACCCACCTACCTGCTGTCGCAGGGTTATGGCAGCACTGATAAAAGGCACCAAGGGGAGGATTAGGTTAATTTCACCACTTTAGAGCATAATTTCACACGAGGGCAGCAGATCAGGTTTTCAGATTGGGTCATTATCTGCCGATCTGTCTGTCTGGCTGTTCATCCGTCCACTGTCTGTGTTTCTGTCTATCATGCTTTTACTCACTTAACATCTTACCGCATTTAGCTATTAAAGGTGTTCCATCACTCCTAACCTGTGTATTATCTGGATGGGATGCTGGCTTAGACTGGACCCTGCCCCTGCTCTAGTTAACCATGCTGTTACCAGTACCCCTTGGAACTTTGGAACTACACCAGGGCAATTATGTGCCTATAGATGCACTGCACACTGTGTTTGCCCCTGCAGGGGGAAGATAGGCAGCTGTAATGGAGCAATATTGCAGCCTCGTTTGCCACTGATGGGGGTGGTGAGGGGGTAGCACCTGTGTGGGTTGCACATGAGGAAGAGGCTGCACTTGAGCGGGACATCTGATGAAGAGTTCTGGGAAACGCTCACAGATGTCCTGTCCTGGAGACAGGGTCGACTCTGAATTATTTTAATTGCACACAGGTCTGGCCTGTGTTTGTGTTTCCAAGAACACACCAAACATGTCTAAAGGCAATAAACAAGTGGGAGAAAATGAGCGGCGGAGGGTAGTCTTCCCAGCATGGAGTCTAATTTCAGCTAATTACTATCAATCACCTCAAACGATGAGCTCAAACGATGAGCTCGCAAAACAGAAAATCATGTGGCTGCCTCTCATGTGTAGGATAGTAGAGCCAGAAAGTTTTCTCTTTCTGTTTTTCTTTTCATTCTTATTTTATTTTACACACACACGCACTGAAGTAGTGTTTGTTCTAATTTGATCTCCCTCTTGAATATATAATCCTTCCTGCTTCCTTTATCCCTCAGGATTTTGGCTTGTTTCAGCTTGCTGTGGCCTCATTTAAGGCACTGTACAATCACTGTATGCTTTTTATTTGTCTTTTTTGTCAGTGGCATATTTCCTGTGGTCATCTGTTGGTCAGGGTTATTCAGGGTCATTGTTTGAGATTTTATTGTATAACAATGTCAGATTGCCCTGCAAGACTTCTTTGATAGTCACAGCAGGCCATGGCAATCAGCTATTAATACAATGGCTTCAGCTTTGATGCCTTAAGAGCGCAGAAAAGTATATAACCTGAACCTTTTTTTCTTTCTTCTTCCTGATGTCTCATCCTTACGGCTGACTGGATCTGTCTCTCTTAATCAGAACCACCTAAACATTCTGCTCGTCTCCACAGTACCAGGTCCATTTGTATTCAGACGTGAGGTATCTGTGAGTTCAGCAGTTCCGCTACAGTTTATTGAAAACCTCCTTCAAGCCATTGAGGACTTCACAGCAAAATATAGAAAGTTTGACTGAAAGGCATTATGATATTGCATTCGGGAACAGATGGTTTAACCAGCTGTAGATTGTGATGTTATGGAACATTGGCAATACCCAGCAGTTTTGGAGCATTTCACAGTTCAAAACTGTTATATATTATTGAATAATAGACCCTTAGACTTAGCAACATATTTCTAAAGTACTTGTTCAGTGGAGTGGATGAGAAAATGAGTCCCTTGAACACAATGACATTTGAACATTTGAACATTTGAACCTGTAGGTTTTCTGGTGAATGGCCACCCACTGAGATCATGCCATTGATGCCTAGAACAGAACTCAGAACTCCGAGCTCCGTTGCAGCATAATGCATGACTCCTATAGAGATATGGCAGAGGAGTTATGTTCTGTTCTGTTCCGTTCTGTCAGATGGGAGTTCTTATGAGGCATAAACCAGGCTTTATCTGAGGGCAACAATGAGCGCCTCACACTACTGAGAAGGCTGCTCGCAACCACGCACACACACACACACACACACACACACTCAGCCGTGCTCAAAGACCCACATTGCTACTGACATTTACTGCAATGCTCCACATTTGAATTTCCTCCCCAGCATGGGTTGACTTTTTCAGATGTGAAGAGAGGGGTGTGGGGGAAAGGAGGCGAGAGAGAGAGAGAGAGAGAGAGAGAGAGAGAGAGAGAGAGAGAGAGAGAAAAAAAAGAAAGAAAGAAGGAAAGCACATTTCTCATATAAATGTATGTGGACAATGGAGCGAATTAAAAATGCACCCTTCCCCTCCGCCTCCCAGGCAAAACAGCCTGCAGAGAGTGTTTGACATGGTGCATCCATTGTAGGCTTTCCCTGCCGGCCTCCTCCACTCATGGACTGCATTCTCCCAGGCCCCTGTGCCAAGCCCAGTTCATCAGCACAGACTCTGCTGCTCCTCCAGGTTTACAGTGTTTTACAGCCAGGGCTAATTTTAGCAGCATTGCTTACCGTCTTGTTTAGGATGTGGTGTCCTTGGAGAGGTCCCTTTATTCTGCGCTCACCTTCTTTCTTTTGGAGGATGCGGGATGGGACGGAGCCTGACGCCTCTGTGTAGGTCTGTATCCGGGCGAGGGAGTTGGGGTGGGAAGAGGAGGGGGCTGCGTTAGATCCGTGGCAATGTGGAGTGGCAGTTGTCCCCACAGAGAGGCGTGCAGAGAGTCATGTTGCCGTGGCGTCTTTGAGCTGGCGTCTAGACGGGAAGAGGGAAGAAATTGAATTAAAAACACAAAATCCCAGAAGCGTGTTTCTTTTTTTTTTATATGTGGATTCTGGCAAACTTGCACATATGTGTTTGAGTGTGTGTGTGAGAGAGATGTGTCTCGCAGGGCCTCTCTTAAAGATGAAGCCCTTTCATCCCGTGCCGGGTGACAAAAGAAATAGGGGACTCGGCGAGGAAGCAAAAGAGTCGTATTTTAGGATCCAAAGAGAACAGCTCCCCTCAGCTGAGCAGAAGAGCCGCGCTGCCAGCCTGAACAGAGGAGCGTCGGGGAGAGACGCAGGAATCAGTGCCGCCTCTACCAGGGGCTAGGAGCAGAGCCGTTTGATCTGAGCGCGTGCAACCAGAGCACGGAGCACTGGGGGAATCTGGAGGATCTTGTTCAGCCGTGATTACTTACAGTGCAGTACACCATCCACTGTTAAGACACTGTCCCTTCTTTTCCAGCATCCAGGGGCTCGAGAGGGTTTTGTGGTGGTGCCAATTGCATCAGCAGACATCTGTCTCTCTCTCTCTCTCTCTCTCTCTCCGTTTCTGTCATTCTCTTCTCCCTCTCTTTCTCTCTCTCTTTCTCAGATTTTTCCCCTCTATCCCTTTCTCTCATTTTTAAGATGTGATCTGGTGCATCAGCTCCCTGCAGGTGAGTGAGACGGAGATGGAGTGTGTTGATAGCTGTTTGGAGCCCTGGTGCCGTCCCATCAGCCTGTGCGCCCGGCTCGTGCTAGAACCCCTGCGCTCCAGCTAATCAGCAGTGAAGACACCTCGTCAGGAGAGAGCGAGCGGCCATCTTTACCACTCCTGTCTCTCCTGTGGCGGGGTCGTTGCCTCCGCAGCGGGGCGTCCTGCGTCTGACACCTCATCTTCATTCCCCTCGGCAACACGGTGGCAGCATTGGCCGCACACTGCTGAGTTCTCTCTTTTCTTTAGAAGGAGGAGAAGATTATATATTAGAATTCAAATAAGCCACAGTTGCCTGTTTGGGTGGTGACAAGCTGTCAAGGAGCATAGTGAATGTCCCTTTTTTTTGGGTTTTGATTAGGATGAGTCTGTCATTTGAGTCCGTCTGTCATTACAGAGTAGTGTTGTCAGCCAGCTGTGTACACAGTGCATTGACAAGGACACGCTGATCAGTTTTTGCTGTTTCAGCTTGTGTATATAGCAAGACCCCGGTGCTGTTCATTTATCAGCAAACCTGCCAATCAACAAACCTATCAGTAAACCACCATTCTACCTCTTCTCCCAGTCAGGCCTGTACCTATGATCAACTCATAGACCTAAACCTCGACTAGACCCAGTCAGGCCTGTACCTATGATCAACTCATAGACCTAAACCTCGACTAGACCCAGTCAGGCCTGTACCTATGATCAACTCATAGACCTAAACCTCGACTAGACTCAGTCAGGCCTGTACCTATGATCAACTCATAGACCTAAACCTCGCCTAGACTCAGTCAGGCCTGTACCTCTGATAAACTCAAAGATCTAAACCTTGACCAGACCCAGTTGACCCGCCGACCTCTAAATCCACTCAGGTTTACACTCCTTCTGGTCCTAGTCAGGTATATACTCTCCATGTTCAGTTAGGCCTGCATCTGTTGTAGACCCATTCAAGTAGACACCTTCTAAATCCGGTTTCAAAGTAAAGTAGCAGTTTCAGTCTTTTAGTGGGAGTGTGAATACCCAAATAGGACCTGAAAATGGACTCCAGTCTCCTCTGAGCTCCCCTCGTTACGCCGGCTGATTGAATTTTAAGTCTGAGTCTTGTCTACGTTTTCTAATGACTCAAAGCTCTCTGCCGGGTCGTTCCAGACCCCCTCGATTCATCTCCGTCAGCGTTCACCCCTCGTCCTCTCTGCAGTGGCTTCGGCTGGATAAACGGCGGAGTAATATGAACAGGCAAATAGCGGCCCCCGCGATGATGATTGAGCGTGGAGGGGCCCCCTGAGAAGTGGAGTGGGCTAAGTCGAGGAGTTATTATGACGGGTGATCCAAACGACAGGAATGCCAAATGGACCCAGTGGCTCGGGACGACGTCTCAGCCAGGATGAGGGTTATTTAGTTTTTGTATTATTTTTTTATTTTATTTAAATAAATTCAGTTTTCCCCCCGGCGTGACTCAAAAGGATTGTTGTCGTGGAGTTTTGCGACCAGAGCAGTGCTGTAAACATTTATTAGAAATCCACAGGATACATGCGTCCTCATACAACCCCACCCCACCCCACAACCCCCCTGCCCCACCCCAAGGCCACTTTGCCCCCACTTGGGCAATGCTTCATGGGACCCTTTCGGTGACACCAGCTGCAGCCTCCCCTCGTTGCATAATCTATCTAACCCGCTGCAAGCCCATGGAACAAATTGCCTCCTCTTGCCGTTTGGCTCGGCGAGTTTCTGGAAGACGCATCCTCCTCTCTCTCTGCGGCGCGTCATGCTTTAATTCCCTCTTCAGGACCCTGCGGTGTAGCAATGCTGAAGAGTGCAGATGCGGAACAGCGCTGTGATCCCTCCCATTAGCAGAGTGAGGCGCAGGGTGCGTGCACTCATTGTGGCAATCAATCTCTCTGTGAGCAGACCCCTCTGAGATTTATCACAGCTTGGGTGCCGTTTGTGACCCAGCTGCCTCACCTTGTTTTTGGGTTGAAAATGAGGGTAGCGCTCCTTAACGTGTCGTATGAATCAAACACTCTAGCGGCCCCCTATCAACACATCGCTGTCTGCATCACTTAAGCCAGTCATAAGGATGAGGGTGTGTGTGTGTGTGTGTGTGTGTGTGTGTGTGTGTGTGTGTGTGTGTGTGTGTGTGTGTGTGTGTGTGTGTGTGTGTGCCACACCGGGCACTTGGCAGCATTTGTGTATTGTTTGGCATGTGCTCTCTCCTGAGGTGTGTGTGTGTGTTGGGGGTGTTACTGCAAAGGGAGCAGCTTAGCTTTCAGCACACTTCTGCAGGATGTTTAAGAATAGGCTGTCTCTGCTGGCATCACACTCTCTCCCCTGGTGATCAGCTATTACAGTGTGTCTGTGTGAGCGCGTGCGCGTGTGTGTGTATACTTTTGTGTGTGTGTATACTTGTGTGTGTGTGTGTGTATACTTGTGTGTGTGTTTCTGTGTACAGAAATTGTCCATGTTTTTGTGTGCACATGTGTCTGTGTGTGTGGTGTGTGTGAAATGCAGGTTTATGAGGTTTAGGTGTGTTTAAACCCTACAGATGAGTGCGGAGGGGTAGGATGTCAGCAGGCAGGTTTGTCTACCACGTTTGCCTGTATTCTCCCACATAAGCCTTCCCAGCCTTGTTTATTCCCTGTCTCTAATACCCGCACCGTGGATCCGCCTCATCCTGGGGCAGCCCCACCCCAGCCCGCCTTCTCCTTCCCAGGGTAAAACGGCCAAATTCCTACCCCTAATCACAATGCCTCCGCAATAATCTGGGATGATGTTTCACCGCAAACATGCACGGGAGACACAGGCAAGCGATTCATTCCAGTCCTAAGCAGCTTTGGGATTATGTATGTATGCCTCCTGGATTAGATGTATGGATTGTCATCTCGGGGCGTGGCAGCCTGACCCACGTCTCGTTGGTAGGCGCTGCAGGTAGCCACGGAGACAGGGAGGCAGCCATCTGTGACAGCAGCATCAATATCATGTCTGGGAGGGTGTGTGTGTATGTGTGTTTATAAGGGGGAGCTCTGAGGGTAAAGCCATTCCAACTCACATTGCTGTACTCTCATTGATGCTTTTGGTGGGTTACCATGGCAGCAAGAGCGCAATGCCTTTTAATGGAAGTGATTTAGTTAATATAAAAGGTGGGGGGGAAGGGGGGGCCGTAACATCTCTCCCACAGTGAGGCAGCTCTCCATCAATCAGGTGTGTGTGTGTGTGTGTGTATGTGGGTGTGTGGGGGGGGCTGTTGGGGGATGGAGCTTGTTGCTCTCTGCCAGCCTTGAGATGAGAAAATAAAAAAGGACCAAAGGGTGAGGAGGCAAGGAGCGCGCTCTCCGTCAGCAGTCTCAATTAAGACGCCAGTGGAGACTCCAGGATTCCACTCCAGGATTCCTCTCTCTTTCTCTGTCTTTCTTTCTCTACGCACCTCTCTCTTTCTCTCTCTACACATCTTTCTCTGTCTTTCTTTCTCTACACACCTTCCTCTTTCTCTGTATTTCTCTCTACAAATCTCTCTCTTTCTCTCTTTACACACCTCTCTCTTTCTCTGTATTTCTCTCTCTACACATCTCTCTCTTTATTTCTCTCTGGCTCTCCCTTCCTCTCTTTCTCTTTATTTCTCTATTTCTCTTACACTCTCCCCTTTCTTTGCCTGCAGCCTGCTAGTGCTGAGTGTTTTATTTAGCCAGACATGTTCTATGTAGATGGTTCATGTTCTCCCGTGGCACCATCCTCTCAGGCACATGGGCAGAATGTGCAAGAACCTTAAGCCCTTTACCATGCTCTCTGCTTCAGCCCCCCCAAACCAAATACACTATTGCCTTATACATACACGTATGTGTATTTTCATTCATCATGCATGCACCTTATGCCTTTATATAAAGTTTATATTTTGTTTAATTCCCAAACGCGTTGTGACCATATGTATGCACACATATACAGTATACATGTACAGTATATGGATATATTTTTTATATATAGTATGTATGCATACTCAGATCAATTCCATTGGGTTCATGTAGTCCATCAACAATTTAATATGGTCTCAATGTGCTTAACAGAACATATATACTATATATGTTTTCCTGACACACTATGGCCCTTTGCATATGCATATACTGTCTGTTTTGTCTTTGTGCTGGAGAGGCCTTGTAGGCAGGACCTGAGGGCAGATGACTGTACCAGA